>NC_046154.1:203514422-204114422 GCF_011064425.1 Rattus rattus | reverse complement strand
TCTGCTCCTTTTTTTTATTAGAAAGGTTACTGTTATAAAAAATATTTATGTAAGTATCAAGAAAAATAATAATGAAAAATACTACTTGATATAGATGCAATTAGATTTTTTGATAAAAGTATGAGTCTAAGCAGTGTCCCTGTACAACACAAAATAGTAATACGGCAACAGAAATGATATTGGAAAACATCTTGAAAACTCTGTGTTCTCCATGATAAGTAAAAGGCATTAATTTTAAACAGACTGGCTTTTTTTTTTTTGTCCTGGGGTTCAGGTGACCAGCCTTTTAGTGTTGAATTTTTGTGGTATCCTGTAACTGGGCTGTTTAGTCTCATCTCACTCTGATAGATTTTTAACATGCAGTCATGACAGTCTTTATAATATATCCTTTCTTTCTAAAGATTTAATTCCTCCCATGGGGCTTCAGTAGAACTGATATAACTAAAAGGTAAAAGACGAAACCCTAACTTTACATGCTATATCTACTTTCTCATGTCTCATTTCTCCACATTTGTCACATGTGCATTCGATCAACAATATTTCTATATGAAAATACATTGCTAGGTGGTGAGGTAGACGTTGTGTGGGAGAGGCAGAGTCTGACTTCACAGAGAATGCCATCTAGCATGAGACGGTGACATTTTTAACTGCCCCCAAAATAGTCATGTTTATCATCACACATGAGCGCTGCTCTCAGCCCTTGTCAGAGAAGAGTCTTTTGGGCGTGGGCAGAGAAAGTGGGATCTCCTCGTAAGCGGACAAAGAACTGAGAAAAACTGACTGTTGAGAACATGGGTCTAAGTGGGATATGTATGTTACTCCTTTCAAAGTTCAGGGAAGATGGTGTGAAGGGGATAGGAGAAATCATTAGAGCCAGAAGGTAGGAGAAGTGCCCGGAAATGTGGCCTTATGGAAACTACATGGCTATTGGACTCACACTCATGACTCACTCAAGAATGGACCCAACATTCCACCATGGATGGGAGAGGGAATCACTAAGGGACTGCAGGCAGTTGACGGCTGCTCATCCCTCAAGTTACTGCTGTCATATTCCTCAGCACAGTAGACATTTGTGACTTTCCCTTGCTCAAGAAAATAACTCTTCTCATAGTTGTGAGTAACCACAGAAAATGCAGACTCACAGACACAGACACACACACACATCCTTGTGCACACACACATGAATGAGATAGATAGATTATAGATAGATAGATAGATAGATAGATAGATAGATAGATAGATATACAGGTAGAGGGAATCAAGAGGGTGACTTGTTGAGGAGAATAGGGTTTTGATGGGAGGGAGAGGATAACAGACAGGATAATGGGAGAATGTAATTAAAATACACTATATGTGAAAATAAATTAAAAAACCATACAAATTATTATATAATGCAACAGTAATGAGTGGCAGAAAGGAAAGAGACAGGATGACAGGAGAATAGAAGATTCTGGAAGGTTGGAAACACTTCCCCAGGTAGGTGATAATTGTTTGGATTTCAGGACTGACTATGAGTTGTAGTTATGTAGAGTATGGAAGAATGATTTCAACCTGTGAGTAACATGAGCTCCCACCTAAGTGAGATAAAAGATAAAACACGTGACAGACTAAACCCTGTGTGTGCTGGGCATAGTGACAAAGAAGAGTAGAGCACCCGGGAGCTAAAAGGTGATGGACAGCTGGGATCTAGCCTTTATCCTCCAAATGCTCATCTTTCCTCTGTTTCCTAAAATGGTTCTTCTCACTGTCATGCTCTCACTTCTCATCACTGTACCCTGTGTTTCTGTTGGGAGTGTTCTCCTGAACTCTCTATTTCAGTCCATCCTGGAAAATTCATTAGAGCTCTTCTGGCTGGCACTAGGCTTAAGTACTGCTTGAGCTGATTAAACTCTACATAGCACACTCTATGCTGGAAAGCTGAGCTTTATGACCAGCACACAAAGGCCTGGAGGGAAGGCATGATGTCTCATGTGTCTTCTTGTCCCTAGCACCTAGCCCCTCTTCTAGCCCAGCTTTAGCAATATGGACTCACTGAGTTCTCACCCTGGAAAGGTACTAAAAAAGAGTTCCCAGAAGTATGCTTTAAAGACCCCATAGGTCATGAGTTCACTCAGAATGTCCTTACAGTTAAAGACATCAAAGTTCTAATTTAGATGGTCCAAATATGCTGTTGCTAACCCTTGTGTTCAGTTCCCTTAGATTTCTCCTGTCCTATGAAAATTCTGTATCTTAAGAAAAATGATGGAGCCCCACAGAACAAAAGTGATAGATGGTCACCAGTGTCTTGCTACATTTTCCAACATGTGCTGCAGGGAATATCAACCAACAAGACAAACGGTGGAAGTACTCCCATGCCTTAAGAAGTTTGAGAATTAGTACTGTAGGCCTTTTTTTCTGGAGAAAAAGTTTTAATGTTAATCTTAATGTTCCTGCAACACCAAAGTGAAGGCATCCATTGACACCATACAGAGATTTTGCCATAGACTTCTATTTTCTGCTGCTTCTCTGGAACAATAGAGCTAAAACTGTACAAGCACTTTGGGGAATGATGATCTATTAATCTCTTTACATTTTACAGGCACATCAGGTGAAACTGAACTTAGCAACAGCATAATGCCTCCACTCAGACAGTTATGAGTACAATGTGGATTAAAGTTCAGCTTTTCCCTCCCAATTGTGACTACAAGGCTCATCTTCTCTGAGAAGAAGACAGAGAGGTATGCACATAACCATCTGTGGAGTCCCTCAATTACTAATATACTGTATATGAAACAGATGGCTCAGTTAATGCTAAGAATTAACTAAGCTTAGGTTTAATATCACTTTTTATAACTTTAAAATATACCAGTGAAAAACATTTTTATTGGCATTTAAGAAGGATATTAAAATAATCTACCAGCAATACCACATGAGACTTGGGTTATATTCTGTTTGGTAGTTCCAAATTGAAAGTCATGTAGTTTTTTACAGTGATAGTGAGGATGTATTTCAATAAAATATTTGGCAAGGATTTTATTTTACTTATAAAAAATGAATCTGATATCTAAATACTAAACCCTGTTAAGATTTATTTTATAACTTATAGGATGAGTAACTAACATACTTTATTGATTGATGGATTTAGAAAGTACAGAGAAAACTTTCAAATACTCTTCTTGATCTTGCCCCATCCACAGCTGTCTTAGTTAGGGTTTCTACTGGTACGATAAAAAACCATAACTAAATTCAACTCGGGAATTATCTTAGTCAGTGTTCTATAGCTTTGAAGAGACACCACAACCACAGCAACCCTTATAAAGGAAAATATTTAATTGGGGCTTTCTTACAATTTCACAGGTTGAGTCCATTATCAGCATGGCAAGAGGCATGGAGGAAAACAGTAGGCATGGTGCTGGAGGAGGAGAGTTCTATATCTAGAGAGAGAGAGAGAGAGAGAGAGAGAGAGAGAGAGAGAGAGAGAGAGAGAGAGAGAGAGAGAGAGAGAGACAGCTACAAAGAGAGACAGACACAGAGTAGGTAAATGCTTACATGCATTTTAGTTGACACTTATTTATTAATCCAGTTCTACAACTAAAGTATATGTACAAGTATGTGTTTTTCTAAATGTTAGCTTCATTATAATAAAAATATTGATAAAACACCAACAACAAAACTTATAAAAGTCTGATCTAAGATTCATGGAAATCTCTTACCTGTAATCCCTTGTAGAATCTAAGCAAAGACGGAACCCCACACTTCCAACATACAGTGGCAGTATATATATATTATTCCAAAATGGAGGAAAGGGAGCGTTGTAAAAAAATACTGGACCAGTGCCAGTCCTAACACCAGCAGGACAAACTCCAATGTCTACATCTCCACATCTGATGTCAAAGGGCTCTTCAGCTCTCCAAATCTTTTCATCTTTGTTGACTGCAACATACATCTTCTCTCTTGGGCTGGTTCCACACCCATTCTGCAGTTTGTCTCAACAGGTATCACATGGCTCCAGTATCTCTGACATCTTTGGGTCTCCAAGGCAACCCAGGCTTCAACTTCATAGCTTCACACAAAGGCTTCTCTGGATCTCCACTCAAAGACACCACTGACCCATGCCTGACTTCAATGGCTTTTCTTAGCCATACAAGGAGATTCCATAACCTTTTCTTATATCTTTAACTCTAAAGCCAGAACCACGTGGCTGAAGCTGCCATGTTCTTCTGGTTTTTGGAGCTGGAACTTGGCTCTTCTCACTCAAATACATTTTCACCAGCTTTGTGTTTTCAATGGTTTTCTTCATGGCTTAAGCTAGTGGTTTCCAACCTTCCTAATACCATGAGTCTTTAATACAGTTGCTCATGTTGTAGTGACTTCTCAACCATAAATTATTTTTGCTGCTACTTTATAACTGTAATTTTGTTACCATTATGCATTGTAATATAAATATCTGTGTTTTCTGATAGTCTTGATCCCTGTGAAGAGGTTGTCTGACTTGCCAAAGGGGTCATGATCCACAAGTTGAGGATGTATAAGCTTTTCTTTAAGTCCTTTTCACATGTTGGAAACATCGGTGGGTGGGGTCTTTCCCTGAAGCTGACACTCTCTTTGTTCCATTAATTTTGGGCTTTTCTGTAAATGTTTTATTTCCTTAAGCTCTAGATTTAGCTTCCCACTACCTGTTCTCCCTTTCTCTACAAAATGTACGTTTTGATTTTTTTTTAACTCAGATGTTCCTTTTTATTGTAAATCTGCAATAGAGTGATCACTAATAACCACACAACACAGTAAACACTAGGCTGTCTTGCAATATCCTCTGCCAATGCTCTTAATCCAAAACTTTTCAGTTTAGCCTCAGGCAAATAAATTTATTTATTTATTTATTTATTTATTTGTTTGTTTGTTTGTTTATGTATTTATTTATTTATTTTTGTGACAAGGGTAGAAGGCAGCTGCAAATAGCACAAGAATGGTCTCTAAGTCAATTACTAACATTCTTCTGCTCTGAAAAACCTTGAGTCTGATGGTCATAATTTTCATTGCTCTCAAAGTCCCTGTCTTCTAGGCTCCCTTGAACCCCACTTAATGTATTCAACTGCTTTCCGAATTCAAAGTGCCAAAGTCCGTAGTCTGCCAACATGATCATGGTCAGGCCTGTCACAGAAGTACCAACTTCTCTCTTAGTCAGGGTTCTATTTGCTATAAAGAGACACCATTCGCGCGGTGAAACTTACAAAGGAAAGCATTTAGTTGGTGCTTGCTTACAGTTTTGCACAGGGGGAAGCATGGAGGCACATAGGCAGACATGGTGCTGGAGAAAGAGCTGAGAGTTCTACATTTGGATCTGCAGGCAACCTGGAGAGAGAATCTTCAAAGTCAACTGCAGTAACTTCCTCCACCAAGGCCACACCTACTCCACCAAGGCTACACCAACTCTACCAAGGCCACACCTCCTAACTCTACCTAAGCCTTTAAATATGTGAGCCTAAGGAGGCAGTTACTCAAACCACCACAGGACTGAAAGGGCTTATTTCATCTTACAGCTTCATCACCCAGGAAAGTCAGGAGAGCAACTAAAGCAGCGAAGGAACCCAGAGGAAGAAACTGCTGCAGAGGCCATGGAGGTATGCTGTTTACTGGCTTGCTTCTCAGGGCTTTCTCAAGGCATTCTGTGTCTACCAGCTGCTTGCCAGGGAGGGGGCACTATCCATAGTGAGGGAGACCTGTTTACATCTATCATCAGCTAAGAGAGTGCACCACAGGCTTTGCAATAGGCCAATTTGGTTAGGGCATACTTCTAAATAGAGGTCCCCTCTTTACCGGCGACTCTAGCTCAGGTCAAGTTGACATTAAACTAGCCAGCACAGGGTTTTCATTAACAACTACAGAGAAAGTATAAATGGACGGCTAAAAAGCTTAAGGATGTAAAACTTGAGTGAGCTGTGAATCATTTAGGAATTAGGGTGCAGGTTTAATAATATACGACAGATTGTAGTTTATCAATCGCAGATTTGAAACTGGACAGGTGTAAATGTGAGATCCGAATTACTAGGAAAATAAAGGATTAAAGAATAATAAAAAATAGCAACAAAATGACGCTCAGAGTAGGAAGGCCAGCTGGTGAAACGTGTACATCCCCCGTCAAGGTGCAGTAAAAGTATCTAACACATTGTATTTCAAGCACTCAAGCATCTGAGGTAGGAGAAGATAGCTCAGTCTGGTGAAGCTAAGAGGAGGTAGATTTTAGGATCAGGAGTACAAAAATTTAGATCATTTGGGATACAGGTTTGGAGAAAGGAATTCAGCTGCATGCAGTCAGTATTGATATCAATCTAGTTAGTTTCCTTATATTCAATGCAGAATTTTTAATATAAATTCTACCTCTTTCTGTTTTTCCTTCTCTTTCCCTTCTATCCAGTTTCTTTGATGCCTGCTCTGCATAGTCTCTTTTCTCCACTTTCCTTGTTTTATTTTGTATTTTTTTTACTTTTCATCCTCTGAGTTTTCTTTCACATAAACATAAAATTTTATCTTCTATATTTTCACTTATGTGGAATTCAAGAAGAGCAGGCTCCTAATGGTAGCTGATTTCACTCATCATCATCATGTCAGCAATGGACTTGTCATCGTGTCCCAGAATGGATGGTAGCTCAGGATTGACACTTCCAGATATTATTCAGTGACTCAGTTTACGGTAAAATGGGATGAGGAAATGCTAATATTCAAGTCATTAAAATCCTATTAAGTTCTTTATTGTATTGAGAAAATACTCATCAACACCAATTTTTTAAATATTTTAATACAGATACACAGTAACCCACAAGGTTACAATGTTACTAGTTGTTGATTTGCATTAAAATAAGATACTCAATAATGTCTATTAAGGTAAAAGAGTCCTTTAGATTAAAATATAACATTTCTAGGTGAAGTTGATTATGTCTCTGTTTAAGGAGGTTTAGCTCTCTTTTTAGAAACTGAGTTTGCATATATGGTTTGACAAATAGGAGTGATGAGGAACTATTTTTTTTTAGTTCAATAGAATTTACACTTTGGTAGTAGATAATGACATTCTACAATATAGAAATAGATTTTCCTAAAATCTCCAGTAGATAGCATTAATCCAATTTTTCATGTGGATTTATTTTATACATTTACCAATTTTATATATGTATATTTAACATTTATATTTAAACAATACATAAAATAATTCATATGCTCTAATGGTTTACCATGTTATGTTTTATATAAACTTATATTGTATAATTTTTCAATCAGATAGACATATCTATTGTCTCTAACAATTTCTCATGGGGGAAACATTCAACTCCTTTCTCTTGCTTTATTAGATTTTTGATGTATTGATCTGATCTTCGGTCACCTCACCATGAAACAGTGATTCAGAATTTCTTATTAATGTCTACCTGCATGTCAGAACTCATCTCCTTTCTTCCCTTTTCCATTTTTTCATTACTCCTACTCTTCCCAGCCTGATGTAACAATCATTTCACTCTCCAATACTCTGAGATTAAAATTTTAGATTCCATAAATGAGTGAAATATGATGCACAAAATATAACTCTAACTATGTGACTAGAGTTTCTGTTACCAGGTTATTTCACTTAACATGATGATTTTCTGTTTGTCTTAGGGTTTGTATTCCTGCACGAAACATCATGATCAAGAAGCAAGTTGGGGAAGATGGGGTTTATTCAACTGACACTTCCATATTGCTGTTCATTAATCCAAAGGAAGTCATGACAGGAACTCACACGGGGCAGGAATGTGAAGGCAGGAGTTGATGCAGAGGTCATGGAGGGTGCTGCTTATTTGATTGCTTCCCCTGGCTTGTTCAACCTGCTTTCCTATAGAACCCAGGACTACAGGCCCAGGGATGGCACCACCCACAATGGGCCCTCACTCCTTGATTACTAATTGAGAAAATGCCTTACAACTGGATCTCATGGAGATATTTTCTCAAGGGAGGCTCCATTCTCTGTGATAACTCCAGCTTGTGTCAAGTTGACACACAAAATCAGCCAATGCACTGTTCAAAATGGGTTGGTAAAAATGACAGTATTTCATAATTTTTTCCTAAAACATAATATTCCATTGTGTGACTCCACTGCCTTTGGTCTTCAGTGAGAGAGAATATCATGGTGGTACACAAATGTGGTAGAGGAACTTCAACCTCCGTGGTGGAAAGGGAACCAAACAAAATCTAGGAATATGCCAGAAACACCATACCATTCAAGAACAAGCTGTTTTCCCTGTGGCCTACTTCTCCCAACCAGCACCCATTTCCCAAAGTGCCAACAAGGTGTGACTCCATCAGTAGACCCTTGATTATGTCGGTGGCTTTGTGATCCAATCTTCTCTTAATGGTTATGTCTTATCACCTGGGGAACCAAACTTCAACACTGCCCCAAGTACCCAAATGTTTATATCCATTTCTGGAGTCCCTGAAACTTTAACAGTTCCAACATTCCTAAAATGTTTATGTTCCAAGTTCCCTCTGAGACTGAAGACCAGTTCTCAGCTATGGACTCCCACAAACACCGCCCAGATTTCATATTTCCAAAATTATAGTAGTAAAGAGTCAGTATTTCAATTTTAAAGCAGGAATGGGACATGAAATGGAGGGTGGGACCGAACAAGACTGTTCCTTACAGGATAATCGTTAAATCTTGTAGTTTCGTGTCTAGCATCTGGAATACGTGATAGCGTAATGCGAACTTCAGTGGGTTTTAGCACCCATTCTCTGTGGCTCACTTAGCTGTGGCTCACACAGATTGTCTCTGGATTTGGTTTCACTCAATGGCTGTAGCCTTCCCTCGCTGGCAGTTCATACTCCTACTCTTGACATCTCTACATTTTGTGGTGTTTATTGCAACTTCGGGTCTAGTCTCAAAGCTTCATACATCACATGGTCAGAAGACATATGCAGGAAACTTGACCCTGCTCTATATTGTCTGGGTGAAAGCCTCCATGACCTTGTATCTGCTGTGTTCTGTAGACATGTAAAAACAAAACCCAGGAGTGAGGTGGTTGTCTGTCACTGACTTAGCAATAGGTGGGAGTACTTAAATCATGGATGCTGTGGTCTTGGTGCATTTGAATTGCAGAAAAAGGGAAAACACTGGTGTGCTGCTGTGTGGACATAGAATGCATACCCTTTCTGTTTTCTTTTAAATCAGTTGCATTTTTCTAACATGGAGTGTGGAGATTTCTCAGATTCCTTTGAGCAATAAGTTTTTTGTTGTCCTAGTGCAACACTGCTTTTTCTTAGTGACAATCGTATAAACCATAGCTTCTTTATCACCAACTTTGTGATGGCTACAGGTTGTTCACATCTTACATTCTGGATTTCTCTCAACTTTTGATGCAGGCACCACTATCTATGCCGTGGGCCGAATGCTGAGATGATGCCTAGGAATTTCCTATAGTAGATTAACTAATCCATCGCCTTTCAACTCCTCTGCCTCAAGAGTTTCATGGCACTGCCAATCAAAGATGTTGTCTTTGCTAGTGCATGATATGAATGGCCTCTAGTTCAATTTCCAACAGTCTCCATTTCTATCTGAAGCCTCAGGACCACAGTCTTACTATTTACTTTTTAAATATCTATCATTGACTTTTTCTCTCATTCCATAGGCTATCTGCTCACTCTGTTGACTTTCTTTTTTTAACCATCTGGAGACCACAGTTAGAGGTAATTTCAATGATGAATTTCATCTTGTTTCTTCTTCCTTAAGAGTCCTACCTAGATTCTCTGCATCTTAGAAGATTGCTCCTCTACATGTCCTGTCTTATTCATGAGGAAGCTAGGTTAGACCTTTCCACACAGCAGGTAAGAATGTTCAAAGACAGTACATTGTAATTCTTAGGCAGTTTCCACTCTCCACAGCATCATTTCTGCTCTTGCTGCCTGCAGAAACGTAAGTTGGATAGCCATGGTCAGAATGCATTTCAGAGAGTGCTGCACAGGACTTGGGTCCTTGAGGACCAGTAATACAGCAGCACAGATGCACTCCAATCCTAGTGGTTTTCATCTGCCCTACCCACTAGCAAGAATAAAGGGAATTCTCCTCTTCACCTTTCAACATACAATTCACAGTGGTGAGGCCATAGAAAAAAATAGCTTTGGACGTCTATGTGAAGAGTGGGAGGTATAGGACCTTCACTGTTCTCTGCAATTCTATGGTCTAGTTTCAAACTTCGTCAGGCTTCCTTGTCCTTTCTAGGACAAGGAGCATTGTCCTAGAATCTCAGAACATTCCTTCATTGAGGCCCAGTTCTGCTTCCTGAGCCTGTTCTTTTTTTTTTTCTTTGCAGAGAAGATATTCTAGTCTGTTGTATCTTATAGCTCTCAACATTGGAGAAAAAAAAATCTTTACTCGCTCATAAAAATCGGTGGTGAGCCAACAACCAGGGACCCTGCATGGGACTGATCTATCCCCTTTGCACATATGGGGCAGTTTTGTAGCTCAGTCTTCAAGTGGGACTCCTAACAGCAGGAGCTGTCTCTGACTCAGTGGCCTGTCTTTTGGACACTTTCCTCTTACTGGGTTGTCTCTTCTGGCCTCAGTAAGAGAGGATGCACCTAGTCTTACTGCAACTTGCTATATGCCAGGGTTTGTTGATACCCAAGGGGGGCTTCTGCTTTTCTGAAGATAAATGGGGGAGTGGATGGGGAATGGGGAGTAGGATTGGTAGGAGAGGAGGGGAAACTGTTACGGTATAAAGTAAATAAGGTGATAAAAAAAAGTTGGTGGTTTTCTCATCTTCCTTTTTGCCTTTAGAAACCCAGAACTCCCTGGGTTCTGGAGTCCTCTTTGCTTTTGAGTTGTCTCTGATTCAACTAAATAAACATTCAAGACTTTAGTTCACCTTATAAGTATGTCGAAAGTTTTAATATATACATTTAGACTACAGTCCATCCCAATAAATTAAAGGTGTATTTATAATTTCTTTCTTATTTTAACAGATGTGCTAGATGTCCTCAAATTATTTTGGAATTGGACTTTTTTATTGAACAATACGTTAAAATATTTGAGGTCTTCTCTCAAGGTGAGAGGGTAGAAAGGATCTGCCTTTACTATTTCATAAACTCTAATAAAATATCTTAACATCTTTGATGGAATATTAGTAGGGAACTGCTTCTACTCTGATAACGCTTTCCCCTCAAGTGAATCCAAAGGTATGAAGTATCTCATACTCAGGCCTGTCAATTCCAGATTCTCAATATTCCTCCCCAATTTATTTGAAAATGTAGTTTTTTCTTTAATGCTCGTCTCCTCACCCTGTGCTCTAACATTTGTCATTATAAGAATGTGATTCACATTTCAAATCTATCATTTGTTGTAAGATGATTGACATTTTGAATATTAATTTAGAAACCTTAGTAGCTCTGTAACATATTTATATATGGCATATATGATATATAATTCATATATAATACATAGCATAATATATAATATACAATACATAAATTTAACATTTAATATTTAATAATTAATGATAATTAATAATTAAAATAGAATCAATTAATGTGATATATGATATAGTATATAGAGTATAGGATATAGGATATATGATGATAAGTGATATGTGGTATATTATATATTGTACAATATATAATATATAACATATAATGTGCAACTTGCAATGTGTAACATGTAATATATAATATATAATGTATATAGAGAATATGCATATATAAGTTTAATAGATAACAATTTGGCTAATTGCTTTTATGAGCATCGCTACTGTTTCTTCCAAATCCAGTTTCCTCAAAATAAATTTCTTCACTTATTTCCTTGTCATTAACGTTTTAAAACCTAAGTTACTTTTTAATTATATTTTCCTTATATGTCGGGCAGCCTGTACCTTCTATCCAATCCCAAAATGAGCTGTGTTGTTTCTGCAGAGGCTTGTGTAATACTCATGAAAACAGTAATTTGGGAGGTAGGTTCGTGTACCACAGCATCCGATTAGAGTTATTGATGAAAGAATTAATCTTAACTAATCTTAACAAGACCTCAAGGCTCAAAATTTAATAAATCCTTCTAGATACCATGCCCTACATTTAAATTTTCTGCTATACTATAATTTGAAACAGAAAAATATAACTTAGCATTTTAAAATAATAGATCGCAAATTATATTTGAACAGCACACTTCCTAAACAAAGCACCAATTCGTGTAAAAAACAAAAACACCATACAGATGGGACTAAATAATTCATAGTTTCAAATAACATGTACCAAGCATGATTCTTTCAGCCAGAGAACTTCTGAATCATACCCTCACTGTCTAGCATTTTTACAGTAATCTTACTATAATTAAAGACTATTATGCAAATGGATTGCATGAGATATGAGGTTGTATTATCACATAAAGTTTTTATTTACACTGGGTTTATGGTGAATTCATTACAATGCTCCATTTCCACACATTACCCATGTAAATAAATCATAGCACAGTGGTAGGTTGAGAATTACCAGGATGAAATATCGCATTAAGATAGCATCATTCACGGGAAAAAAAACCACAGGTTTATGGCTCATGACCTAAGTGAGTTAAAAGAGAAAGGAAAAAGCCTTCAAACACTAACATAATTTTAATCGAGAAGATTCTGATCCTTCCTCTAAAATTATGTTAGCTAGACTAAAGAGGGAAGTTATTTTTCCTAAAGCAACACCAAATAATCGCGGATCTGAAGAAACATTAGGAGTTATCTTTGTGAAACAAGTCAGACCACAGGAAAGAACATTCTAGACAAAGCATGGTGGAATGAAGAATGCCTATGACTGAGAACTGAGCACTGGTGTTGTGGTGGAGAGGGAGGGTTCATTTGCAAGGGATGGCCTATAACTGGTCTTCTGCAAGGGATGGTCTGCAAAGGGGTTTTCTACAAGGACGCTCTGCAATGGGATCTTCTGCAAGGGATGGTCTGCATGGGGGTGCACTGTGAAAGGGGCTTGAGGAAACACAATGTGAAACATAGGGATCATGTTAAAGAATGTTGGTCTCTGTCCTAAGAGTCTACAAATAAATCTTAGAAATTCAGATTCTATTTTGGAAAAGTTATTACAAGCCGCAGTGTGTACAATGGAAGGACGAGATCTGCCGAATAGAAAGCAGGAAGGTTTTGAATCTGACAGTTCTCGTTCACTTCTCTTTGGGCCATCCTCTCTCATGGTCTTCAGCTACTTGCCCCAGTCCAGCCTCAGTGACTTCATGCCCATCTATATAGGTCTAATCTCTATGGTAATTAGTAATTTAGTTGTGAGGCTCAACTATAGCAACTCACTATATATTATAGTTTCTGTCTTTCTTGACTAAGGATGGATTCCCATGAATTTTAACAGAATTTGGGATCTAGCTTTTCAAGTTCAGGTCAAAGGGGTCAAGTATTATTATTCCAAATTTTATGAGGTCATGTTATCATTAGCAGGCAGGTGATAGGGGGGAAGGATGGAACAAATATCCTCTGCTCCCTCTTTTCCACAGACTATACACTACGGTTGACACAGATTTGTTGCATATATCTTTCTGTATGTAGAGCTATTTTTAGTAGTGAGCACCAATTCTATTTTGGAGCAGATGGAATTAGAATAGTCAGAATGCTAATCTGTCACACTACACTGCTTTTCAACTTTCCCTCTTACTTGGCTGTGTCTTTACCCTTTCTCTTCTAGGAATCTAGGATGGCATGTCTAAAAGTAAACATCAGTGCTAATCTTTCCTCAGCCTCCAAGAAGGGGAACATTGAATCCTTATCGTAGTATATATGATATTGTAGTGCATAGGGAGAGTTGAGATTGTTAGTCTTGAAAAACAAAGCTCTTCAAACTAGGTTATTTAAAGAGAAAAAAAAACAAAGACAATTTCTTATTTGTGTATTTTCAGTGGAGGGAACAGAGATCCCAGCCTCCTGTGAAGTGCTTTACCCCTAACACATATAACAATGGAGTCACAGTTCTCAATCTTTAGGTCACAACCCCTTTGGGGGTTGAACAATGCTTTCACAGGGGTCATATATCATATATACTTCATATCAGATGTTTATATTGTAATCCATAAGGGAAGCAAAATTACAGTTATGAAGTAGCAACAAAATAGTTTTATGGTTTGGGGTCACCACAGCATGAGTCACTACATTAAAGGGTCAGAGCATTAAGACGTTTGAGAATCACTGCAAAGAAGTTTTATTATAAATGTGACAGTTTTAAGTCCTAAGTAAACTTGCTGGTGTTATCATTCCCTCTCTCTTTCTTCCTTTTTCCTTTCTCTCTCCTTCCTCTGTCTTCTTTAGACAGAAAATCCTACCTTTCCTCATTCTTGTGTCCTGTAGTTGCCTAGATCCTATACCTCCCTAAACATACAGATACAAATGTCTGTCTCTAACCTTTGTCTTCAGCTTTGCTTGACTTTCCCCCTTGTATGTCTATGCACAAGTCAGTTTCCCTCTTCTTATTAAGACACTAGTCGTTGGATAAGCATCTGGCCACCAAGCCAAACTGATGCAGAAACAAACTCTATTGATTTCTTAGGGCCAACATTAAAAAGTAGATTATGGGGTAGGCAGTTAAATAATAGAAAATGTATTGTCTGTGACAGCTCTGGATGCTGAAACAAGGCATCAGCAAGACTGCACTCTGGCTGAAATCTACAAGCAGAATCTTTCCTACTCTTATCTGGCTTTTCAAATTAACAACCATTCTTAGTACTCATGGCTTATAGGTACATCACTCAACCAATATCTGCCTTTGTGGTCACATGGCTGCTTTCTTGTCTGTTTCTTCATTGTTCTACCCAAGAGTTCAGCTGTGTCTGAATTCATTTCCTCTTCTCCTTCCATCTGTCATATTGGAGTCCGTCTTTATGATCTTATCTCAACTACGTCCCTAAAGACCTTGTTTTCCTTTTAAAAAACCTATATATTTATACAGTATGTTTTGCCTAGATGATGGCATGTCCCAGACTTCTCCCTGTTATTGCTCTTTAATTCTTTCTTTTCCTTCTTATGAGGAATGGAATAGACATCTCATTAAAGTCTAAGCAATCTTTTCAAATCTCACCTGTCCTCATCCCTTCGAGTAGCCTGATCTTGTGCTTGCTTGCCACCATTGATTGCAGAGAGAAGCCTCTCTGATTAAGACTGAAAATAGCAGTTTTGATGGGTATAAAAAATAAATGTTGATGAGTCAGTTTTCTACCAAATCAATTAACCTGAACAAAAGTAAATTCTTAGGACTGAAGGCCTCCCCAGATGTGGGCTTTTGAGTGGCTTTATAGTACTAGGCATGGATTTCCCATCTTGAAACCAGCCTCAAATCTAATCAGAGAGCCAACCATTACCACCTTATGAGTTCTGCTACTATTGAAACAGGCCATCCTTTTCAGGCAGCCTCTGTATTGTAGGTCATGAAGTTCACAGGTGAGTTAGAGTGTTGAGGTTTTGTCTTTTACTGTCTATTGTAATGCTAGGTGCACCCCTCCCCCAAATCCTGGAGTCTGCATGTAGACCCTGGGACTCTGACCCCAAGTTAATTTTGATTGATGAATAAAGGTGCCAACAGTCAATAGCTGGGGAGAAGAGACATGGGTGGGGTTTAGGTTTCTTGGGCTTGAGAGTACTAGGAGGGGAGAAAGGAGGGCCGTTATGGGTTTGCTGAACCATAAAAAAATGTGACCATGTGGGAACCAATTGGAGCTAATTGGAGTTAAGAGAAGCCCAGATAAACATAGTAAGTAATAACTTGGGTTATGGATAGGAAGTTAGAGTCTAACAGCATGGAGGGTAGACAGTTGCTCAGCTGTTGTGCTGCCTAAGGCATAATTAAAAATATGAAGACTTGCTCAGGGCCAGCCCTGGTGGGTCTTCTTTTTTGTTTTTGGTTCTTCTTGAGGCAGAGCTTAACAATTACTATAAATTTTGGAATTCTTATGGGACCATCATTAAAGATTGAGAAATCATCTATTTGTCCATATAGCATCATGACAGCACAGTACATTTTCATTGTTTTGCAGAGATCTGCTCAAAAGGATGGGCTAATATCTAGTGATTCTTATACATGTTTAATAATAACAGGAAATCATATTAATAGCAACAATCTTTCCTGAAATAAATTTTTCCTGGGCCTTGTCTATGGGAGCAAATCTGTTGTAGATTTTTTTTTTAATCCAAGGTGGACCATCTCGGAATAGTCAACTGTTGTTTGCTTCTCCTATGACAGCTTCTGACAAAGGCTGTGTATGTCTTTCTTTTGGAAACATGAGTGGTCAAAGGCAGGTAGACACCCTGCACCAGGAATTTTAATATTAATTACTACCTTTTTTCTTTCCCACCAGCCCAAATAGCACCTTCCACCACTATGAAACCAAAGGGAGGATATTTCCATCTTAGATCCAGTTTAATTTCCCTAGAGCTTACTATCAGAATATGTGGTGCTTTCATCAGCAGGAAGCACCCTATTTCTGAGTTATATAACATTATACTTTGATGCATCTTCTGTGTTACTTGAGGGGGCACATAATTTGAGCCATATTACAAGCCCTTTGGCTTTGCGTGGAAGGAAGGAAAGGCCATAAATAAATGCTCTGCTGTGCTGGCCAGTCTTATGTCAACTTGACACAAGCTAGAGTTATCTGAAAGGAGGGAACCTTAATTGAGAAAAATGCCTCCATAAGATCCAGCTGTAGGGCATTTTCTTAATTAGTTATTGATGGAGAAGAGCCCATCTCGTCGTGGGTGGTTTCACGCCTGGGCTGGTGATCCTGGGTTCTATAAGAAATCAGGTTGAGCGGCACCCCTCCATGGCATCAGCTCCTGCCTACATGTTCTTGCCCAGTCTGGGTTCCTTTCCTGACTTCCTTTGATGATGAACAAGGATGTGGACCCTTTCAGACCCAACTTGCTTTTTGATCATAGTGTTTTATTGCAGCAATAGAAGTCCCAACAAGACATTTGTCTATTGAAATTTCAGAGTGAAAACAGGTAGCACAGAACAGGGGAAATTTCCCAATCTTTCTATGATTACTGACACTTCTGAGAACATTTCTGTCTTATTTACTTTTCTACTACTATGAAGACACACCATGAATGAGACAGCTCTCAAAAGACAGCATTTAATGGCAAGTGGCTTGGGGAGTTACAGTTTTATAAGGTTGGTTTAAAATCATAAAGGCAGGAAGAAGTCAAGTATGATGCTGGAACAGAAGCTGAGAGCTTTGCATCCTGATCTAGACAGGAGAGAGAGAGAGAGAGAGAGAGAGAGAGAGAGAGAGAGAGAGAGAGAGAGAGAGAGAGAGAGAGAGAGAGAGAGAGACAGAGAGAGAGAGAGAGAGAGAGAGAGAGACAGAGAGAGAGAGAGACAGAGACAGAGACAGAGAGAGGGGAGAGAGAGACAGAGAGAGAGAGACAGAGAGAGAGAGACAAGAGAGAGAGAGAGAGAGAGAGAGAGAGAGAGAGAGAGAGAGATGATTGGTCCTAGTGTAGGGTTTTTGCAACCTCAAAAACTATCTCCAGTGACACACTTCCTCCAACAGAGCTACACTTCCTGCAATAAGGCCATACCTTCTAGTGCTTCCTAGAAAATTTTCCAACTGAGGACTAACCTTGCAAATACGTGTGTATATTGGGCTTATTCTCATTCAAACCTCCACAGTTTCAAATATGAATGTAACCACAGATGCATACAGATACTTGTACCAGGTTATCTACCTCATAATATTTTATAATATCTAAATTTATAAACAATTGAAAGAGCCATTCATTTATACACTTTATGTATATGGGTGTTTTGTCTGCATGTACATTTGTACACCAGAAGAGGCCATCGGATCCCATAGTACTAGAGTTATAGTTGTGAGTCACCCTTTGGGTATTGGGATTTAAATTTAGGGCCTCTGTAAGAACAACCAGTGCTCTTCACCATTGAGACATCCTTCTAAAAGAACCACTAACAAATTAGTGGCTGAGTGCTTTGAGATTTAAATGGTTAAAATAGAATATCATTTTTCATTTTTAAAATAAGACCAGTCAGTAGTCTCAACTAACCTGGACCCCTGGGATCTCTCATACATTGAGCCACCAAACAGGCAGCATACATTAGCTGGTCTGAGGCTCCCAACACATATACAACAGAAGACTGCCTGGTCTGGCCTCAGTGGGAGAAGACATGCCTAACCCTTGAGCAACTTGAGGCCTCAGGGAGGAGGGAGCTCTGGTGGAAGGGTGGGGAAGGGGACCATTCTCTTGGAGACAGGAGGGGGAGGAGGAATGGGTTGAGGAGCTATGACAGGGCAGACCTCGAGGGAGGGAATGACTGGGCTGTAAAAATAAAAGGAATAATACAAAGAATAAGGCTGTTAAATATTAGGGACACAACAGCCAGTATGTTAATGACTTAAATACACGAGTTGCTCACCAGTTGTTGGATATTGTGCCTCTTGTTTTTCTATCACTGTTATTTCCAGGAACTAATTCTATCACTTTTATCATTTTCTACATGTTGTTGGCCGTGGCTAACAAGGTTAAGATTTGCCCAGTCTCCCACAGTATATAATGGAGATGTTGCAGAAATCCAAATAGTACAAAGACAGACCCCATGAGAGTTAGCCCCTCTGCTCCTGCTAGTTGGAGAGTTGTGATGTTACATATAGATTCTAAAAAGCAACAATGTAATTAATGTGTGCTAGGAACACAGATTGGACCTCCCCTGGGAAGCTTATAGAAGTGGTGTTGAGGAAGAGAGAAAGTGAGTTCCTGTATAGATGGCCAGAATGTTGTGAATTGTAACAGAGAAAATATGACTTAATATCCCTGTTCGTCTCTGTGAATAAAGTCAAACTAACTAGGAAATATGAAATCTTGGAGATGGAAGTGTGCGCATAAATGGTTTTGTACTCTCAATGCATTCTTCCTACTCTACAGTCCTCAGAGGCTTTCCACATTCTAGCCACTTTGGCGGGTGACAGATCTGCTGTCACAACAGGCCTCCACAAAAATTACATTTGGTTCTGTACAGGAGGCAGAGATGCAAGATTCATAATAGCTAGTTTCCAAGGGCCGAGAGAATTTGTTTGATCTGCCAGGAGAAAGAATGGCGGGATGAGAAGGGGAAACTTTCTCCTCCTCTCTCTAATTTGGGGGAAGGAGATGGTGACTTGGAGGGATTTGTGGCCCTGGCCTCCTAGGGTAAACAGTAGTCACAACTCAAAGTGCTCATTAAGCTGCTAAAGGAGAAAGAACTGGGGAACTCCTCACAGGAGGAGGCAGTGGGATTCTGACAGTAACAGTCTGTAGATGGATGGAGGTATTCAGCTATGGGGAAGCAATTGAATCTTTGAAAAGTGGCTCATGATTAGAGCCCAGTGGTTTTGACACACTGCAATCAAGCTCCAAGGAAACACTGCATGGTTGGGGATAAGCTTATCAAGGGAACAAAAACCAAGTGCATGCAGGTAGAATTGAACAGAGTTTTGAGAGAGAGGAAAACAAATTAGCCAGTCTAATTTGAGATGGCTCTGTTTTGAGTTAATTCAGCCATTTAAGAACAAAAAAATGTAATAAATCATCCCTCTTCTTAGAGACATACATAAAATTACCTATAAAAATGAAATACTATAAAGCTATTTATGAGAAGAGAAATACCCCCAACAGATTCACTCTTAAAGAGGGGATAAGGAGAAATATAAATAATGAAATATTCCTAAATGGTATTTTTATAGGATATAAATCATTCTACCTTCAGAAAGACATGCATTGTCTAGTGTTTGAATGTAAAATCTTCTATTTTTGATAAAGAACACAGAAGCTTGACTCAATAAAGCCATGAGTGCAATGTTGAGCTTCTTGACTGACATCAACACATAGTAATATTAAGGCTTATCAGTGACTACAATGTCAAAACAGTGCTGTAAGCAGCTTTTCTTAGTCACCCGCTCAGTTCTCACAGCAAGCATATGTGGTAAAAACTATTATCAACTTCTATTTGAGGTACAAGCTTATTAAGGAATCTACTCAAGAATGAATAGTTACTATATGTTTATGGCTTTTACCTAGACAACTTGTCCCCCAATCCGGCACCTTCTTAGCGTTCATACTTCAAAGTAACTCAAGGGCCATGAGTTGTGTACAGGCACATGCTTAAGGCTCTTCAATGCTCAGATTCTAAAAATAGTTCTAAAATAACTAACTATGAAGTATCTACTCAAAGACTGCTTGAGAGTGGTGTATTGAAGTCATTCACTATCACTGTGTTGGACTCAATCTGTGGTTTTTAGGTCTAGTAAAATTTTTTTTATGAAATTGGATGCAATTTTGTTTGTTATACATGTTTAGAATTGTAATATCTCCCATGTAATTGTTCCTTTAGCGAGCATAGAGTGACATGATATAACTATAGTACACATGAACTCGGCAACTGTGGTTACCCACACAAGACTAAGCCAATACAAGGCTAAACCAATTAAAAGCTGGAACACATAGGAGGAATGGTTCCAAGGCACCACTCCTAGATGAGGAACTATTGACAGGTGACTGCTAGAAAAGAAACATTCTCTTTGTTTTGGGGGAATGGCCACTGAATGTCCTAATGGATGATTCACAGAAAGGCACATATGAGAAGCATGAATTGGTCTTAATGGTTGAAAAACATAAAAGACTCGATGCTGGAGGGAGACATATTAGGGAAGGGGACTAGGGTAGTTGAGAAGGAAGGTATAAGAAGCTGGTTGATGTTGTATAGATGAGAACTGTCTTCCACAGGCTTGGGCATTTGAACACTTCACCCATTTTTGGTGGCTCTGATAGAACAGATTTAGGTATAGCCTTGCTATAATAAGGCATATGTCAGTATGGGAGGACTTTGAGAGTACATCACCCACCTCACTGTTCTCTTTCTCTGCTTCATGTTTGCTGTTCAGGATGTGAGATATCAACCTCCAGCCCCTTGCAGCCATATCTGCTACTTACTGTTATTGCTCCTGCCCTGATAGAGGTTCCCTCTGGAATCATGAGATCAAATGAACTCTTTATTCTGGTCAACTTAGAGAAGTAAGTATGGAGTTTTCTTCCAGGAATAAGATTGGACTAAAAATTACTGAAAGCTCTTCCTTACCCTGGACTTCAAAGTAAATTAAAAATTCCAACTTCCTTTACAAAGTTGCTTTTCTCAGTGTCATTGAGGCCCATGTGATTTTGTATTGAAAACAGAACAAAAAGGACACTTTAGTTCTTTTCTTTTATAAAAGTGTTACTTTACAAAACAACTTTTCTGATTATTAAGCATAGTAACCAAACAGGAGTGTTAAATAGCACTGCATCTAAATATCACCACCAGAGGCACTATCACGGTGATTTTTAAATCAAGGCTGTTTCGTGTGTGTGTGTGTGTGTGTGTGTGTGTGTGTGTGTGTGTGTGTGTATGCATTTTGTTAAATAACTTTTCAGTGGTGTCACATAACTATATCTCAAGGTCATGACTGTGATAACAAGGCCTTTTGTTGTGAGCAGAATCCTAGGTTATAATCTCTCACTAATTACTTCCAGGGATTATACAGATACCCTGGGGCTCTGCTATCTTTCACACTTACCCTGCTTAGCAAATTACTTATCCGTGGGCAGAAAAGGCTGGGAAGCTTCTCCTGTTGTTAAGCCTAGGGAGATCTTAATTAAAGGCAGTTGAATTTATCTGTGGTCTTTGACATTACCAGGAATACACTGGCGAGTCCTCTTGGAGACAGTATTCACCATGCTCCTTGCTGTCACTTAAGCACTGACTCAGACATTTACAGGGAAGCCGCTGATGCTTTTTTCCACTCTGCTCCTAGTGATCTTTTTCAGAATGACTTTAAGAAATTCAAGCGGTCTGGATGGAAAAGTTAGGGCTGCGTTTTAGTGCCTGGAAGCTTCATCTGTAGTTGGTATTTTATTCGTGCACTGACCTTCGCTTGTCTGTTGACACACAGAAAGAGACTAAATTTAAACAATCCTAGGGACCCAGATTTGGTTACTCCATGTAGAATGGATTTTATCAGGGATAGGGTGGAAGTCAGGATGCTTCAGAAGATACAAGGGTGCCATGACTTAGACTAAACAGATTCGTCAAGCCTTTTGCATTTTAAAGTGTGAGCCAATTTTCATACTTTTCCTTTTACATTCCTAGGGTAAAAGGATTGCAATTACTAATTACTTCTTAATGCTTAGGCAGTATAAGAACTCTGACTTCTTATTCCCTGAGGCTTTACCAAGGGCTGAGATTTCTAGTGATAACTGTGGCCACTTCAGTGAAGGAAGCTGACACTATCCTGAGTGGACTCACATAAGGGAGGTAAATATTAGATATTTAAAGAAATAGTAATTGCTAGTTGTGATTAAGTTACTTTTTAAAAGTAACAAGGAACACAAGGAGTCTATTTGAGGATAGTCGGTTTCATTTTGGAGGACTGGGCACTGAACCCAGGGCCTTGTACATATGAGACAAGTGCTCTATTACTGAGCTCTCTCACCTGCAAGATAGTCTATTTAAGACAAACATGGAAACCAGAAAGGATAAAAATAATGGGGGTAGGAACTGGGAGTTGTTGGAGGAAGGGAAAGAGTATCCTCAAAATATATTATTAAAAATTTTTATACATTTATTTATACATACACACAAATATATATGTATAAAATCTATTAGGTGGAAATGAGGTGACAAAATAATTTCTCTGGATTTACACTTGAACCCCTTAAATGTATAATTATAAAACTAATTAATTTATATTAGGATTAAATCAAAATTTAATTAATTAATATGATTATCTATTTCATATTTGTCATTTTGTATGGAACTGTTTGACTGTGTAATCTAGAATATGTACCCTGAGAATAAAAAAACAACCTGCAGTGAGATCCACTCACTTGATTCTTCTTGACACTGGTATTGATAATACTATTGCTATAATTTTTGAAGCTACAGTCCTGAAAATACGTTTATGTATACATAATGTAGCAAAATAATCTTGTCAATGGAATTTATATGCAGCTACTGTACTTAGAATCAAGATCTTCAAGTACATGTGTTTAAAAATAGGCTTAAAGAGATTAAGTAAAATCCTTAGAATATTAAGCCAAAATTTAGATAACCACATAAGCTCTTGATCTAGTTTTTCGAGACAATACTTAGATCTCTCACTGTATCCTTCCCTTCCCCAGAAAGAATGGTCAACTCTCTAGCAATGAGCAGCAGCAGCTTATAGGATGCTACTAGCATCATCCACAAGGTAAACCAGAGACTGGAGAGATGTGCATGGACCAGCTAATACACGACATCAACATGGGAATACTGTTACACTAGAAGGGAAGCAAGTGATTGGGACTACTGGAGTCACTTCACAAAGCAAGGGACAAAGTTAAAAGGCTTGATTTACCACAGGTGGGATAATCTGAACATCCAAAGGAAAATACCTGAAATCGGTTTTCTTTTCTTCTCCTTTCTCTTTCTTTTTTTCCCTTTCCCCTTCTTTCCTTCCTTCCTTCCTTCCTTCCTTCTTTCCTTCCTTCCTTCCTTCCTCTCTCTCTCTCTCTCTCTCTCTCTCTCTCTCTCTTTCTTTTTTTCTTTTTGTATTCTAGACACAAATTCTCCGTTAAATGCAAATCCTAGCTGCAAATCTTGCTAAGGCTAACAGGGGCCTCCCTGGATGTGGCCCACCATCTTTGTGTGGCTTATGATGAGAGAGCTGTGAGAGTCAAGGTCCCAAGAGACTTCATCCCAGAACTGCCTCTGAAGCTGATATGACTTTTATGTCACTATTTCTTAGTGTAAGGATTCCTGGGCATTGACCTACACTATTGATCAGATTTCCTGCAGATCAAGATGAAGATGAACTTTCTAAACAGTTAATGCTGTTTAGATGAATTAATGACTTTATATAATTCCTAATTTGATTAAAATAATTTTAGGAAAAAGTTTTAAGAGATGGTTTTAGTTGTTTTTCCAGAAAGATATGATAAAGTTAAAATCAAGTATAGAATGTGCCCATTTAGTAATGGCTGCATAATAAGGAATACAATGAGCTTTCACAATTACACTAAAAAGAGAAATAGGCTTGGGGCAAATTTGTGATCAAGGAAAAACATTCATTCTAGGTCAATCCAAGGATGAAGCTACACAGGTGTCCACTATGTCATTGAAGCAAGGTCATGTGAAACTGTTGCTTTGAACTTATAATGAGCTTACAGAGTGAAACACTGCTTTGAACTCTTTATTAGTAACCTTTCATTACTCCCCTTTTATATAACATTTTATCTATGAGGTAATTCTTTCTTACATAGAGGGTTTTTTTTTTCCATCTAAAAGCTATAAAGAGGCTGAAAGCAATAAAAGAAAGGCAGGGCAGCCATTTTCTGCTTCACTATTTGTGTGTGCATGTGTGTGTGTGTGTGTGTGTGTGTGTGTGTTTTGTCTGTGTAAATGATCTTGTTCCTTTCTTTTCTTTCTGGTTCAAAAAGAGTTAACAAACTCCATCCTCTCTGGTCAGTGAGGGGAGAGGGGAAGGGAGCAGTCACCTGGCTGACTCTCCAGAGAAAGTAGCTCTACAAATAAATCCTTTTATTTAATTATCAGTTACTAAACAGCATGTGGTAATTCACCAGAAATTAACACTTATTTAAGTACAAATAATAAGACAGTTAAAGAGTTAAGTTCCTAGCACTTATTAAAGCACAGAATAATAATAAAGTTTTTAGCACTTACTAAAACACAAAACAGTAAGAAAGAGTTAAATATACAGTTCTTACTAAAGCACAGAGAGTTTTAAAGTAATCAAATACAGAGAGTTATAAAATATACAGCACTTATTAAAACACAGAGAAGTGGGAAAAAGAAACTAGTGGTTTTCAGCCACAGAATAAGCAAGAGAGTGTTAGGTTTCCAAAAGCCATCAGCTTCTGACCCCCAGTATAGTTAGTGAAAGTTATAAGTCCAGAGGTAACCAGTCTTTTGGCTTCTGTCTAACTCTGTGTTCCAACTCAGCTCTGAACCCTGAAGGCATGGACAGGCCTCTGCCACGCATGCTCTTGGAGGAGAGAAGACATCAATGGTCTTACCTAGCCCTGACCCCTGCATGCTACAGTACTGACATGCCAAGCAAGATGTGCCCACTCATGTAGTAGTGGCATGACTGTTGTGGGAGGAACCAACCATATTCTGATTAGCCTTAAGACATGTTTCTCAATAGCCTTGTGCTGTTAAACAGGTGAAAAGGCCACGGTAAGAGAGAGGTCTCTAGGGAAATCCTGATGTTGGGAGTAATTTACTGTTCTTTTGATAAATGGCTATGTCAAACTTCCTTTTAAATATTTTAATTTGTATCAACAGACTAATGCTGCCTTTATTGGTCTTCTGGCAATGGTTGGTGGTTATTATTGAGACTCACAACTAGACAAAATGCTGAGAACAAGTGATTACAAGTGCTCAGTCTTCAATGGGATATCTATGTCAACCTTCCATTCCCAAAGCCTAGGGAATATCATGGAAAGGGCTTGGAAAGAATTTAAGATCTGGAGGATGGAGATTAAGGCGATAAAATGTCGTCTTCTGCATACAACATGGCTACTGTACTAGTGGACTCACAGTAGCTGTGGTTTTCTGCACAAGTTCAAGTCAGTGAATATCCCAATAGTGATGGGGGTAGGATTCACAAAGGCGCACCCATAAACGAGATGCTGAGATGATACTAGCAAATGACAACTGGTGGAGAGACTTGTTTTCCTTATTGAGTGGCCATTAGTAGATGGCTCATGTTCCAGTGGATGTCTCTGTACCCATGAGCACACACTCAGCAATAAGTGGTTTCAGTGGGTTATAAAGAAAAGGACAAAAAACTGGGAGGGAGTAATATATTAAGGGGTTGGGAAGGCATGATATGTTAGGGGGTTGGGAAGGTATGACATGTTAGGGAGTTGGGAAGGAATGACATGACATGTTACGGGGTTGGGAAGGCATGACATGTTGGGGTTGGGAAGGCATGACATGTTAGGAGGTTGGGAAGGTATGACATGTTAGGGGGTTGGGAAGGAATGACATGACATGTTAGGGGGTTGGGAAGGTATGACATGTTGAGGATTGGGAGGCATGACATGACATGTTAAGGGGTTGGGAAGGTATGACATGACATGTTAGGGGGATTGGGAGGGCATGACATGACATGTTAGGGGGTTGGGAAGGCATGACATGTTAGAGGTTTCAGGGGAACTGGCAAAGAATGGAGCTGGATATCACCAAAACACACTAAACACATGAGCAAAATTCTTAAAGACCAAATTAATAACATTAGAAAAAGAAAGTAATTTAGAAACACAGCGACGACACTCAAAATATATGAGTCATCTTACAGCAAAAATAAAAACCATCTCTTATACTCAGTCTTCGTATAGGAAGAATGTCCCAATTCTGGTGAAGGATGAATTTAATATTTTCTCAGATTCTAATGAATGTACTCTATCTGCGAGTAAATAATTGATAAGATGAAGTTTGAGTTAATTGACCAATTTCAAGTATCAAATTAAGACTTACAGAAATTGCAATATGCATATTTTGGAGTCCGGTGAAGTGAGAGGCGGTTCCTGCCAATTGTTGCCGATTAGCATCCAAGGCAACCAGAAACTGAATTTCTGCAGGGATGGGACACGTGGATGAAATCAATTGCTGAGAATCTGAACCTGAAACAGAATCCAAATTGTAACTTTGGAGCTCTAACCCCAGGGTGAGAAAAATGCAAATGCAGAGAAACACACTAGGTAGACTCAAGGGGCACACAATCTTGAAGAGGAAAACTTCAGAAAGCGTGCCTCACTTTTACACAACTGGCACCTTTCATAAAAGACAAAAACAAAATCAAAATCAAAACCAAACCAACCAAACAAACAAAAACCAGAGATGAGCAGAGACTAGCATGCCGGCTTTACGTAATTCAGAATGTAGTCAATGGCAAACAATGACGAGTCCCCGAGAAATGTGGGTCCCGTGAACACACTCGGTTATGTTAAAGCTCTATTAATTATTTCATGTGTGATTACAGAGATCAGTAACAATTTTAACATTTTATCTTCTTTGTATGTGTGCTCATGTGTATGTTCTAGCTTTCTGTATATGTATGATGTATGTGTGTGTCCTCCTGTCTCCTCTCCGCAGTGCTGAGATAGCAGGCTTGCAGCACTGTATACTGGGACATTAGCTATATAGCATGTAGTATATACACATACATACACATATGAGCTACTGAAGAAAAAAAGAGACCATGAATTTTAAACAGATCAAAAGTAGGAGATGCACAAAGGAGTGTGGGTGGAGGCAAGGGAATGAAAAAATGATGTAATTACAATCTCAAAAATATTTACAAATATTTCCTTCAATGATCTTTACTTCTAAGTAGTCATCTTCCCAGTAACCCTATCTGTAACATTCCAATGTAACCCTTACCGGAGTTAGTTATGATCAGTGCCCTAGAAATGACTTTGTGTGACTTCTGAAGTTGTAACAAAGCACACTGAAGTTTCTACATTGGCTTTCCCTATTTCTGTTTATAGTAAAACTAAAAGCACGTCATGCACTGTTCAACTGACCCAGTACACTTCGTCATGTATGGATAAGAGGAAGAGTCCTCACAATATAAGCATGTGGTTATAGAGAAACTGAAGAAACTATCTGGAAATGCTTATGAATTAAGTCTTATGATGTCTGAGATTTCTTTTAAAACATTCAAGAGAATAAAAATGATCCAGAGTAGAACAAATAATGAGGTATAATTGCTTATTGAGACTGGGTAATGGGCACCCGGAAGCTCACCGAGCCATCTTCCCTACTTTCGTGTCTCAGTGTCCATGCTCACACACACATACAGGTGCCCTCAGGGGCCAGAAGGGGATGTCAGATCCCCCAGAGCTGGAGTTACAGTGTTATGAGCAGCCATTTGGGTGCTAGGAATTGAACCTCCGTCCTCTAGAAGAACAGCCAGTGCTCTTAATCCCCCCTTTCCCTGTTTTTGAATGACAGAAAATTCTGATAATAAGATAGCCAATTGATCCGAACTCTGTAAATTATGATTTTATTTTCAATAGTGACTGTGGACTTCACCAAAGTATGATGTGAATTATTAAGCCTCAAAATATCCATAGTAACTGTACTTGGAAGCTATGGGAGTGAATATGTACATCAAACCATTTCAGCTCCTGACCGAGGTGAGACCATAAAGCCTGTTGCATTCTACTCTTTCAGGATACATACATATACATACATACACATACATACATACATACATGCATACATACATACATGCTTAGTCAATCCAATTTCCTGATACTGATGGACTTATAACAGCTTATCTTCTATCCAGTGTTGCCTCTCCCATCTTTTTCCTTTAAGAAGTAATGGTCTTTGGACAGCATCTCACTCCAAACGTTTTGGTACCTACTGTTAGATTAGAGAGCTTAACAGAAAGTAGTGGATATATAGAGGGTGACTTACCTTGACATTATTTCTTCTTCATGTGAATTAAAACATCCTGATATTTAACAAAACTTACAAAACCATGTAGTACTTTCGCGGCATTTCTGGAATCTTGTCCTTTATGTGTTCAGTGAATACATTTGAGAGTCACTGAAAGGAACATCTGCTTAGGATTCTGTGTCTTCACTTAACTCAGTACCTAAGCCTGGTACCTTAACAATGGCGGCCTTCAGGGACCAGAGATGCAAACTCTCAAACCTTCTCTGGTGCCGTACCGTTTTTGTAACAGAAGGGCTGAGGGTCTCAGTACCTGTTCGCAATGCTATCTACTCCAACCTGCTGCCTCTGCCCAGCCTCTGCCCAGCCTCTGCCCAGCCTCTGCCCAGCCTCTGCAGCGGCGGCGCATCACTCCTTCCAAATGCTGAAGAATACTAAAGCTGCCTATCCTCACCCCGCTGCGATTTCTCTTTGTTTAGAACAAGATAAAGCAGAGGTGTTCAGTCACACCTTTGCCCCTATAACTGCCTCTAGGACTGGGCTTCCGATTCCTTCCCACAATGCTTCTCTGCACGGGTGGTAAACCATGTTCACAGACCTTACCTGTAGGCAAAGAAACACATCTTTGAGTTGCTAGAACTGTGTACCAGCTCTTACCTTGGGGCACCGGGTTCTTTATTTTTTTCTGCATAGCTCCCGCTCTTACTTTATAATGATGCTGAGGCTTCCCGTCCCACAACCATCTCATAGAAATTGGATTTCCTACTGGCCACCCCTCATTCCAGTGTCCCCCCTCCCTTCCTGTGCCACACACCGCTCTTTAACAGTCTACTCGCTCTGTGTGCTTATTTAGATTGTTTGTCAGCTTCACAACTGCGACAAGAGAGTGGGTTATTTTCTCTACAATTGCTAGGAAGCACCCTAGTGTCATGTCTGACAGATCAGAGGTCTCCACTAAATACAGATTCACCAATAAAGTTTTCCCGTTGGTTCCCCAAGTTCACCTATGACTCAGTTGTCTTTGGAAGCTTTATGTGCACAATCTAAATCCCCACACACGAACTCTGGTTAATACAGAGAAATAGCTAAGTTCTTTTTGAAATGATTTATAGAGTCGATCAACAGAGACTGCCTATGTTCGTGATTCAGATAATAAATAATTAAGTCAATTTTATGTAGAATCTGAAATAGGACCCCCACTTAAGAACGTTCACATTTTCAGTTAATCTACCTAAATCAATGCACTAAAGTCTTCATTTTAGGAAATGCTGTGAAGGTGACCAGGCTTCCTAGGTATGGCTGAGCTGCTGCTGCTCTCTAACAATACGGTAGGGTAGTGAGACTGTAAGCGTCAGAGAAGAGAGTCTGCAATCCAGACTCTTACCTTGCCAGGTGCATCTTTTTTCCCCTCAGATAGAGTGCAGCACCTGTCTCTAATGTAGGAACTGTTCATTGCAATAGATGAATCTGGATTAATACACTTTTAACATCATTTTCACTAATATTGATCTCCATGAAGGATGTCTGGAAAAGTAGGGCATGCGCTCAGCCAGATATTTTAAAGGTATTATAGAATCTGCCAGATCAGCGAAGACTGATTACCACATAGATTTGGATGGCCCTTCCTTCCCTCACATTTCACAGTTTACTATAATCCTCTCTGAAGGAAGTTGTTGCTGGAAGTCTCTCTGACAATGAGAAAAGATGTTCCCCAGGAACTGGCTTGTTTCATTTCATGTGCACTGGCCAGCAGCCTATCTGACTTTCTCTGACCTAGCAGCTAAAGTTGTTTGGATAAACACATTGTTAAGATCGTCAGAGTATATGAACCCGTGCCTCTGGATACTCTATAGGATGTTCAAACACACGCTAGTGGGTACTCGAGGGAGTAAAGACTTTGATACAGAGAACTGATGCTTTGCACTGTTAATGATAGGCTTAGTGTGTGACAGGATGGCAGGTCTCACTGACAAGCTGGTGCTGCTTCCTCATAAATGTCAGTAAACAGTGAGTAGGGCCACGCAGCCGCAGAGGCGACTTCCACAGGAGGGCCAAACTGCAGCCTGCCTGAGAGCCTAAAGACTGGTGACACAGACAATGTCAGCCAATCAGAAACTGCTTGAGGGACCCAGTGGAGGGTACAAAGGGCACTCCCAGGGGATTAATAAAGGAGTTTATTAATGCTGCATTCTGGGAGCTCATACCTCACTCACAGAAGTAGGATGTCATTAGTGTTTGCATGGCCCGAGTCTTCAATATCTTTACTCATTTTTACATTTTAAAAAATATCTAGATGGCTCATAAGTGGATATTTGTATGTGGCTAAGAGCAAGGGTGTTCTTTAACTTTCTCAGCCTTTCTGTCCTCGGCACCATACTTTACAAGTCTAAGTTGAGAGGAACAAGCGACGTGCTAAGCAATCTACTCGTCGTTCAGATGGAGTTTGTCTCCCTGTGTTTCATGTGAAGGAGTCTTGATCCCTAGCGTGCTGATGCTGAAATGTGGGTGGGCTCTTTAAAAGGCGGGGCATAATGGAAGGTCTTTAGTTCATGGTGGTAGTTGCCCTTGGGATTCGAAGAATCCCAAGATTTCATATAAAGAGAGCAAGTCCAGTCTCTAAATTGCTCCCAACTTCCTGTTTGGAGAAGTACTCTTCCTTCTCCCGCACACGCTCCTGGTTTTCGGACACCATTCACCACGAGCTTCTTGTCAAAACTTAGATGATTCTGACACAACACTCTTGAACTTCCAGAAATAAAAATAAATATATTTTTCTACTTAAATAAAAGTCTTGTTATTTTTGTTGTTTGTAAAGTTAGCCTACTTTCAATGCTTTGTTATAACAATTAAAACAAAGTAATGTATCCCATAAATATGCCTTCTCCTGCTAAAAGTATTTTTTTTTAAATCTCTGGAATGTGATTTTCTTTTACTTAGTAGAAAACGATAGAATGTAGGATCAAGAGAAATGAATATTAATAACAAACTTTTCAATTAAAAATTAAGGCCAAATTTTCGGTGCATGTACTGCAGAGTATCATCATACTCTGTAGCCAGTATACAAGCCTGCCAGTGAGCTTTCAACCTCAGTTTATGTTTTCTCCTCCTTTCGTATTTGGAAAAACTCCAAATATGCTTCATGTGTTTGAAAATAAATGGGATTTTAAAAAAGCAGTGCACTTTTTACAGGATCACTTCAAATTAACTACTGCAAGAAGAGAAGAAATGCTCTCCCACTTTTTCTTGGGTTGAACATTATTTTTTCGCTATCTGGTTAGGTACAGAAGTCCACACTGACCTTTTCCATATTTGCTATTTATAAGAAATATATTTGTAAGAAAGAGCTATTTCTTAAAGCGGCAGTGGTGACGTCATTGGGGCACGGGCTTTGCCTTCATGCTGAGGACTTTGCTTAGTCACAAGTTTTAAGAACGGTTTGGAGCGAGGGAGGGACAGGAAGATCTAATGGCTTCTCGAGTGACTTTCAACAGGACTCTGGTGGCAACTACTCTGGTGTGTTGGCCGACAGAGAGAGAAAACAGCTTTGATTTTGCCAGGAGTTGTCTGCTCTATTTATCTTTTCCATGACCCGTTTGTATGCCGCGGAATCCTAACAAAGTCCATTCCGAAGAATAAAGATGTCCCTGCGATACCCTTCTCAGAGAATTCTGACCAGGATCAAAGCACGGTGGGAAAGGGCCTCTTACTAATAGGAACTACTTTAAATTCTGACAGTGTCTCCTCCTTCTTGTGGCATTGGACAAATGACCCAGCCTGAGGAACCAAGTGCCCTTTCTAAAATGAATTAAATTTCATATCCATAAGTAATAGATTATAAACCTTACTTCCCAGAGCTCTTGGGAAGTTTAAATGAGGTAATGCACTGCGAGGGTTGAAATTTGCAGACTGTACCGATGTCGTTTGCCTGAATAAGCAACCTGACTAGTGGGCAGATTCAGACGTGGACGGTTGGTGCAGAAAAGGCTTTGAGAGTCCACTGCATCCCTACTTAAGTTGAAGAAAGCCAAGCGCTGTTTACAGGGTTTCTACAACAGAGGCATCCACCTAGAATAGATATTGGCGTATAATAGCATTCGCGCACCTGCAGAGGCAACCCAACCAAAATAGATATCTGACACACACAGAGCTAGTGCCACCTGCCATGACACAGCTGGGCGCAGCGGGCTGGCAATCATAGTCTGTTAACATTCTCATGCCCTTCCTAATTTATTGGATTGGTTTAATGAGTTCTTGAGTCTGTAGGCATATTACAATTAAACTTAATTGGTGTTCACGAGAAAGTCACAAAAGAAATACTTTTACTCTTCCGATTACCAGGGGTATCTCCCCAAATGTCAACAAAATGTATGCATATTTATTTATTCACCAAGACTTGTTTATATGTGGATAGACAGGAAGGTGGGCCAATGGAGAAATACACGGGTAATTTACTGGTCTGTATACAGTAGGCGGCACTGGCATCAGCAGTGCTTCCACTCTACGCCGAAAAGCAGCATTTTTCAGGCACTACACAGTGTACTACCATGTTGGTAGAGGCAGCAGACATTTGGTGACTCTGCAGTAACTCAGTTTTACCTTCTGGACCTGGTTTTGTGGTACCTAAACTCTGAATACCAAGCTAGGGCACAGAGTTTCTGTGTGCTGGAGAGTCACCCAGGTTCCTTGTAGCCTTTCCAAGAGTGAGTGGTAGGTGTAAGTTAATCTGAGTAGCTAAACTTTTGGGGTGACTCTAACAGAGACTAGCCTGCCCAGGTGGATGGATGTATGGCGTGTATATAATTTACCTATGTATTGTTAGAGTACTGTTCTCAGTTAAGATGCCGGGCAGCCATGCTTCCTTGCTGAAGCCTTCTGCAACTCACTTCTCAGAGACTCCTGCCTGACATGAACAATACAGAATTTTAGGTCCTGCTGCACAGATAGAACAAAGCCGTCTTATGGATAACTCATGTCTGGAAACATCCTCTCCCCAAGACAGAAGAAGGGCGGCATCTTTTATGAGGGGTCAAGGGGAAGCTGGCACAACATCTTTTGTTTATTACTTAGCACCCTTGCACACCTCAGAGCTATCTTGGATCTCTCTAGATTGACCTGGATTTTGGTGTTTTGTTCTTTGTTTGGGTTGCTGTAGAAGTCAGTCTGGCTACAAGAGTAGAGTGGACCTTCATACAAATGAGAGAGGGCATTGGCCAGAAACTTCCCAGAGCGGTCGAGGTGGCATTTTGCCAATGTATCTTTAAGTTGTATTGATTTTTATATGTATCAGTTTACTCAGAACATCCGATGAGATGCTTTAATTTATTAATTTATTAGTTTGATTAAATGCACATTTTAATATCATAACAATAAGTTTATAAGTGGAGTTGTGATAAGTTATACTCCGACCAACAGTACATAAAATTTTCTACTTTTTAATGCTTTTCTTATCCTGTGTGAACTTTTTTTCCCTGGCTGTTGATTAAGATTTTCATTTGGTTGTTGGTTTGCTTTGTATTTTTATCCATTTGTAGTATATGTGAATGTTGAAAAATCTCTCTCTCATTCAAAGTGACTGGATTCCCTCTGCCCCCTTCACAGAGACTGGTGAAATCTTTGCAAATTCCCCTAGTTACCTGTACTGTCCATATAGTGTTCGTTGGTTCTTTGAAAATTCTTTCAGTGGGAAAAAGAACCTAATGTACAGTTATTTTTCCCATTGGATTTGCCTTTTGATGATCCCTGTTCTAAAAGTCCTGTTGTAAAAAATACTAGTTTCTGTTTTTATCCACATTGGTTCATAGTAACCTGTAGCCAGTGTTTGCTACTTCATGGATTCTTCTTTTTTTCTGACCCTTTGTCCCCCCAGTTTCACACCTGTCACCAGATAAGAGAGAAAGAAGGATGGAGGGAAAGAGAGAGCTAGAGATCTGAATCTAATTTCTTTCCTTTTGTTTCTTCTTTGAGCATGACTACTAACAAACCACAACCCACCCTCTTGAATGACCAACAACACTCACCCTGACTATCAGGGCCCTAGCATTTACATACCCTCTGAAAAGTTCTCAGAATTCCAAATGACACAGAATCACAGAAACTATTTGTATGTGGCAAAACCACACCTCTGCTAGAGCATAAGCAAATCATAGTCAGCTGCTGCAGAAAACCTGAAGCAGCCCCACATCTGTACCCCTGGAATTAAAATGAAGACACATGCTTAGCGTACCTATGTGCCTTCAAAGAAACCAAAATTTCCAAATTGTCACTATAGCAGCTGCTTCATTCTATAGATCATATATTTTAAGTCTCTAAGCATTTAGTTTCACAATAGCATTACTTCCAAGGATAGTAAAAACAATAGAAATTATGTAAAATGATATAAATTTTACAAGTAATCTTTGTAGCTTAACTGTCACATGTGTGATTGATTGGTACAACAATGAAATGTTTTTTGTTTTTTTGTTTTTTTGGTTTTTTTGTTCTTTTTTTTTTTTTTTTTTTTTTTTTCAGAGCTGGGGACCGAACCCAGGGCCTTTTGTTTCCTAGGCAAGCGCTCTACCACTAAGCTAAATCCCCAACCCCAACAATGAAATGTTGACAGAAACATTTCTACCCAGGTACCAACAAGCTATCCCACTGCAGTGGATTTTGGTTCCCTGTGCAGGACACTTTCACATGATGTTCATGTGGCATTTACTGTGTCTGACTTCTGTGGTTCTTCTTCATACAATACCCCTATTTACTCAAGAGCCATTCATATGAATTTTATCATACTACATGGCCTGTTAGTATTGGCTGTTGTATATCTGTGTGCTTAAAACTTAAATGTCTTTATATTTATTTTTATTTTTTGTGTGTGCAGGCATATATGTGCTCATATGAATGCATGTATATGTAGAGACCAGTGGGGAGACATGTACTCTGAAAAGGTAGAGAGAGCATGAGGGTCTCTCAGTGGCCTGTAACTCACCAACCAGGACAACGAGGGCATTTGTCCAGCTACCAGTTCTGTCTATCACCACTTCCCAGTGCTGGGATTATAAGTGCATCCATGTTCATACTTACACTTTTCAGGTCAGTTCTGGTCTTGAACTCTACTTTACTAACAAAACCATATCTTCTCTAACTCTTGGGCACTCAGCAGTAAGATCTGGGCAAGTTAATTCCCACATGTCTCAGGATCATGTTGAAAGTAGACTTGTGTCTACTGCTTTTCACATAAAAGGTAATCAGAGCTGGCCTCCTAGCTCACCCAGAAGCTGTTTCCCCTTGATACCTGCTTGGAAAGGAAGAACAGTTTTCTCTGCTAGTGTCTCACTGAGAACATAAGCCACATGTAAGGACAGGCCCCTGCCCAGCAGTAGTTGGCCAACACAAAATGAACCCTTTGGCATTTTTGTAAAACTTATTTTGTCTCTTATTGCTTTGCTTGGGCATCTTTTGTTTTTACATTATAGTTTCTGGTTTTATATGTTTAAGATTGTGTGTGTGTGTGTGTGTGTGTGTGTGTGTGTGTGTGTGTGTATGAGAGAGAGAGAGAGAGAGAGAGAGAGAACCTTGTGCTTTTTCTTTTTTGTGTTCTCTTTGTTTTTAAAATTCTTTCTCTTTCTTTCTTTCTTTCTTTCTTTCTTTCTTTCTTTCTTTTTTGCCTATTTGCTTTCTAAAGAAGAAGAGAGGGGAAAACATGGAGAAGAAATCATTGTCAAAATATATTATACGAAAGCAATTTATTTTCAGTTTAGGAAAGGAAAATAATCTACACTTTAATTAAATAATGTAAAGAATCTTTTGAAATAAAGTGAACATAAAATTGTTGAGATCAGAAAAATTCTAGTTAATATGTTTTTGTTTCTATACATGCACGTATGTCCACCTATATCTGTACTGCTGGTCAGGGCAGAGGATGCTCATGGGTGTCTTGGTGAGCCCCAAGGCCACTAGAATTTCAGTGGTGATTGAGTATGTTATAGTTCACAAAAGCCTTCAAGAGCCAGACAAGAGATGCTGGAGAGTGAAGTAGGAGGGATGTAAAGTTGGGGAGGGGCAGAGAGGGACAGAACCAGCAGAAGAAGCCAAGACCAAGAATGGTGTGGCTTGTGATGGAGATATCTGAGGAGAAGCCAGAGTTACAACAGAAGTGCTGCTATGAGAAGGGGCAGTGGTCAGTGAAGGAGTGCAGAGGCCCAGGAGGCCTGACTATGGGATTGCCTCTTCCATATGAGACTTAACCCTTCAATTCTCAGGAAGCTCTGGTAACCACTAGTCAATAGATGTGCAAATCAGAACAGAGCCTCAAGTATATATCAAACGGAAAGGTCAGAATTGTAAGGATAGATGCATTCATCTACATTTCTCTTACATTTGATATGCCAGGCAGGAAAATAAAATTTAAACAATACAATTAATTAGAAATTTATAATAAACAAATGTAGAACCTCTTACAAAACAATTGAGAAGCATACTTTTCTCAAGAACATAGAGGTATCTTTTTCAAATGATTTGCATTCCAAGGCATAAAGTAAATCTCAACTAGTTTTAGAGGATTGGTGTCAGATATAATCATCTCTGTTTATCCAGTGTATTTATATTAGAAATAAATAAGTAGATTAAAGTGATTTGAAATATGTTTGTAAAATTTTCCCAAACATAAGTGGCTGGAGAGACCCAGAACAATTTTAATTACTGTTAATATTCATTCTATCAGCTAAAATTGTATAATTTCATAAGAGAAGAAAAACATCTGAAAGTCAAAAAACTCAAGGTTCAGCTAAAGAAACATTATAGAAAATGTTAAAGAAATTCAACAAGTAGCTGAAAACAATATCAAAACAATGAGAAATGAAAAAAACAAAAAAACAAAAACAAAAAACAAACCACTACAGAGACCCAGGAAGGAATAGTGTAGTCTTTAAAAAGCAATGAAACAAAGTATGATTTCAAGAGAACAAAGAATCAAATGAATAGAAAATTGAAACATTGTCCCCTTTGCCCAGTCCTTTCTGCTGGGACAGACTGCTAGCTAGTCTGCTCCCCAGAAGACACCATATCCTGAGGCATCCCAGAAGATCCACTGCACGCAGAGCATTTGATACCACACCCTGAGGAATCCCAGGAGATCTGCTGCACCCAGGGCATCTGAGACCACAGCCAGAGACATCCCAGGAGATCCCCTGTACTCAGGATACCATAGCTGAAAGTCATCTCTGGAGTTCCTCTGTACACAGGGCAACTGAGCAACCAATACCACAGTCTGAAAACCTCCCTTCTGAAGACCCCACAGGTATTCTCCTACAGCCAGGGCCACAGGCTTACCAGGAGACCGGAAGCAACCCAGGGACAAAAGAGACAGAATAACTCAGACCAGCAAACATTGGGGATAACCAGATGATGAAAGGCAAGCCCAAGACTATAAGTAACAAAAACCAATATACCTGGGCATCATCAAAACCCAGTTCTCCCAGCACAGCAAGCTTTGAATGCACCTGAATACATCAGATAATCAGGAAGCTGACCTAAACTCCTATCTCATGAAGATAATAGATTCCTTTAGTGAGGGTACAAATAACTCACTGAAAGAAACACAAGAAAACACAGGTAAACAGGTAGAAGCCCTTAAAGAGGAAACAAATAAAACCCTTAAAGAAATACAGGAAAACACAATCAAACAGGTGAAGGAATTGCATAAAGCAGTCCAAGACCTAAAAGTGGAAGTAGAAACAATAAAGAAAACACAAATGGAGGCAAACCAGGAAATGGAAAACCTAGGAAAGAGGTCAGGAATTATAGATGTAAGTATCACCAGCAGAATACAAGAGATAGAAGAGAGAATGTCATGTGTAGAAGATACAATAGTAGAGATTGACACAGCGGTCAAAGAAAATTCAAAACATAAAAAACTCCCAACCCAAAACATCCAGGAAATTCAGGCCACAGTGAAAAGACCAAATCTAAGGATAACTGGAATATAGGAAAATGAAGATTCCCCAGCTCAAAGGACCTGAAAACGTCTTCAACAAAATGATAGAAGAAAACTTCCCCAACCAAAAGAAAGAGATTGCCATAAAGGTACAAGAAGCCTATAGAACACTAAACAAATGGGACAAGAAAAAACAATGAAAACAACAAAAAGCTCACATACACAAGGAAGCTGAACAAGACTCTACTCAATGATAACTTGGTCAAGGAAGAAATAAAGAAAGAAATTAAAGACTTCCTGGAATTTAATGAAAACGTTGACACATCATACTCAAACATATGGGACACAATGAAAGCAGTGCTAGGAGAAAAATTCATAGCACTAAGTGCACTAGTAAAGAAACTGGAGGGATCTTTCACTAGCAACTTAACAGCACACCTGAAAGCTCTAGAACAAAAAGAAGCAAACTCAAGCAAGAGGAGTAGAACCTGGCAGGAAATAGTCAAACTCAGGGCTAAAACCAACCAAATAGAAACAAAGAAAACAATACAAAGAATCAACAAAACCAAAAGCTAGTTCTTAGAGAGAATCAACAAGATAGATAAACCCCTAGCCAAACTAAAGATCTAGAAGCAGTATCCAAATTAACAAAATCAGAAATAAAAAGGGAGACATAACAACAGAAACAGAGAGCATTCAAAAAAAAATCATCAAATCCTACTACAAAAGCCTATACTCAACAAAATTAGAAAATCTAGATGAAATGGATGATTTTCTAGACAGATGTCATATACCAAAGTTAAATCAAAAACAAGTAAACTATCTAAACCCGCCCATGTCCTATAAGAAAATAGAAGTCATTAAAAACCTCCCACCAAAAAAAAAAAAAAAAGCCCAGGGCCAGATGAATTTGATGCAGAATTCTACCAGACCTTCAAAGAAGACCTGATACTAATATTCCTCAAACTATTCCATAAAATAGAAACAGAAGGAACCTGATCTAATTCATTCTATGAAGTTATCACTATTCTCCTACCTAAACCATACAAGGGCCCAAACAAAAAAGAGAACTTTAGATCAATCTCATTTATGAATATCGACGCAAAAATACTCAATAAAATTCTTGCAAACTGAATCCAAGAACACATCAAAACCATCATTTACCATGACCAAGTAGGCTTCGAAAGGTTGGTTCAACATTAACATATCCATTAACATAATTCACTATATAAACAATCTCAAAGAAAAAAATCACATGATCAACTCCTTAGATGCAGAAAACGTATTTGACAAAATACAACAGCCCTTCATGTTAAAAGTATTGGAGAGATCAGGAATTCAAATCCCATACCTAAACATAATAAAAGCAATTTACTGCAAACCAACAGCCAATAGCAAATTAAATGGAGAGATATTTGAAACAATACCATTAAAATCAGGGATAAGACAAGGATTTCCACTCCCACCATATCTATTCAATATAGTACTTGAAATGCTAGCTAGAACAATAGGACAACAAAAAGAGATCAAGGGGATACAAATTGGCAAAGAAGAAATACAGGTATCACTATTTGAACATGATATGATAGTATACATAAGCAACCCCAAAAATTCTACCAAAGAACTTCACCAGATGATAAACAACTTCAACAAAGTGGCCAGATATAAAATTAAGTCAAATAAATCAGTAGCCTTAATTTACACAAATGATAAACAAGCTGAGAAAGAAGTTAGGGAAACAACTCCCTTCACAATAGCCACAAATAATATAAAATATCTTGGGGTAACTCTAACCAAATAAGTGAAAGATCTGTGTGATAATAATTTCAAGTCTCTCAAGAAAGAAATCAAAGAAGATCTCAGAAAATGGAGACATCTCTCATGCTCATGAATTGGCAGAATTAACATAGTAACATAGTAAAAATGGCTATTCTACCAAAGGCAATCTACAGATTCATTGCAATCCCCATCAAAATCCCAGCACAATTCTTCAAAGTCATGGAAAAAGCAATTCTCAAATTCATCTGGAAATGCAAAAACTCAGAATAGCAAAAACAATTCTTAATAATAAAAGAACAGGGCTGGGGGAATCACCATTCCTGACCTCAAGATCTAGTACAGAGCAATAGTCATAAAATCTGCATAGTATTGGTACAGAGACAGGCAGGTTGATAAATGGAATAGAATTGAAGACCCAGGAATAAAACCACACACTTATGCACACTTGATCTTTGACAAAGAACCCAAAAATATTCAATGAAAAAAAGAAAGCAGCTTCAACAAATGGTGCTGTTCTAACTAGCAGTCTGTATTTAGAAAAATAAAACTAGATCTATATTTGTCACCTTGCACAAAGCTCAAGTCCAAGTGGATTAAGGACCTCAACATAAGACCAGATACATTGAATCTAATAGAAGAGAAAGTGGGAAAGAGCCTTGAACTCATTGGCACAGGGGGAGATTTCCTAAACAGAGCTCATGCTCTAAGATCAAGAATTTGATAAATGGGACTCACGAAACTGGAAAGCTTCTGTAAGGCAAAGGACATAGTCCATAAGACAAATCAGCAACCTACAGATTGGGAAAAAAATTTTCACTAACCCAACATTGGATAGAGGGCTAATATCCAAAATATATAAAGAACTCAAGAAACTAACCATAGATATGGGATATGGAACAGTTAGAGGGTGGACTGGGAGGGGAGTAAAATCTGAAGTATAAAATAAAAAGAAAAAATAATAGTAATTTTAAAAATTGGAATAGAAATTTTAAAAATTCATTATTGCAGTCATTGTAGAGATACAGCACCAGAGGCGATGTCTGTGTAATCAAAGAACTGTATGCTCCTTTGTATACAAGCAGAAAAGACCATATCTTTCTACATTTTGTCTGGATGAACAAAACAGGTGCTCAGATGTGAGCCTTCCTAGGTGTCCGGTTGAATTTCCACTTAGTGGTAGAAATATGAAAGAGGTAAAAACAATTCACTAATGATTAATGTAATAAAGTTGAAAAGTTAATTCACAACTAAGAACATGTAATCCAGAAATCCAGAATAAGAAAGAAAGCATAAATCATTACTTTAAAGTAAATATATATATATATGTGTATATATATATATATGAAAGTGATAAATATCTGATAGCTGATAGCATTTGTTTCCAGTGTTGATAGCTTAGAAAAATATGATTCATATTTTACCTAACCGATGTAATAACAGTAAAAGGCAGTGAAGCTTTCCATTAGTGTCAAGACAGCGTGTGTCATTATGCCTTTGGAATAGACTCTGTGAGCTATAGGCATCTGATTGAAATAGAGTCTACACAATCCTAGATTTAACAGATTTCCTAACTATATTCCTCTCCACTCAAAAGAACGAACAGAGAAAAACATTTCCCCTTCCCCCTAGAGGGGAGCAGAAGACCTCACTTCAAATTTTGCACAAAGAAAATTAGTCACTGAAAATGAACATGGTAAGTAACAGTATCTCTCTTTAAAGAATTTTTTTTTTTAAAATCTCCTTTCCTATATAGCAATAAGGACCTTCCTTTAGGAATGGTCTTATATTAGGAATTTTCTCTTTGACAGATCTCCATCCTTGCCATGATTAAATGGGCTGTATGATACAGAGAATCAAAGGACAGATGTAGGAGATTCCCTGCCTCTAGGGCTTTAACCTGGATGGCAGGGGAAGGCACCTAAAGTGAGGATGAAAGGCGTTCTTTTCCCACCTCATCCCCGCACAGAACTAACCCCACGCAGGGCACTCGGAATTCATTTCCTTCTCATAATTAGTATTTCCTGAGTGTTTTCTTTCTTTCACGTTTGAATTTTAATGACACAGTAAAGAATAGTGGGGAGGATCACTTGATGGAGTCAAAGATTGCATTTAATTCTAGTGTGTGTTAATTGGCTTTATTAAAAAATTAGCATTTTAAAATTTCCAATTCTCTTCCTAACACATATGAAATGTCACTCACTTTCTCATGCATCGAATCGTAATTAAATTTACATAGGAGTAAATTTCATTTGCCTCTGTTGAGGAAACACCGAAGAGCCGCCTGCACAACAAACACGGATATTTCCGAGTCTGCACGTTGACAATACAATATTCATTAATTTAAATCACTACAACAGCAGTACACAGGCTGCCGTTGTAATTACCATTGCTTAGTAACAGTGTGTCTCGGGATGACAAGGGAATTAACTGAATAATTATTACACGTGCCTCCGCTTGAAATACTCTCCCAAGGCAGTTCTCGTCCCGGGGTAAGAGTTGTGGGAATAGACAAAGACGTTTGAGCCAAATGCTGGTGCTGCTCCACAAGCCGTTGGCGTCATCTGTCCCAGACCAATACTGCTCGACAGTTAATCACACAATAACCAGATTCTTGCTTTGGTGTCAGGATGCTAGGACCTGCACAGGAAGCGTCCAGGAAACGGTTTTCCGTGATGAAATTCCTGATGAGGATTTAGACACCACACAATTACCAGACAAACAGGGCAAAGCCCATGTTTCACGCTCTGGATTCCTTAGAAGTGTGTTGGCTCTGAGGTTCCCATGGCACACCCCTTCACTGACGCATTTCCTGGTCCTTGCTGCCTTCTCTCCTAGACCACCATTGTTCTGCAGCCTCCTCCTCTGGGATCAGTGCTCCAGATGGGTGACAAATGGCAGGAGGCGGCTTCGATCAATACTTTTCATTTTTTTCCTATAGATTATTTTAGGACAATCAGTGATTGTTTCCCATGACACTATTATGTTATCTGCCTTAAACATTTTTTTAAATGTTATTTTATGTGTACAGGTATTTTGCCTTTATGTATGTGTATTCCCTACATCAGCACTTGGTTCCTACAGAGGCCAGAAGAAGGCTTAAGATCACCCTGGAACAGATATAGCTGGTTGTGGGCTGCCCTGTGGGTACTGGGAAGTGAATTGGTTTCCGCCAGAGGAGCATCCCATGTTCTTAATTCCTGAGCCATCTCTCCAATCCCTACATTACATGCTTTGACAGATAATTCTAGTATCTATGCTTTATGGATGTTTTTATCCTGCTTTCCTTCACTTGATGGTTTTTTTAGGATCCCGAGGACTTTTAGAGTGTATCTCACATATTTGAATCGTACGCTCTGTGCATCTTGCTCTTGTTAAATCTTTTATTTGAATTACTAGCGGCTATTTTCAGAACACCATGCTTCTGATACTTCTTGGGAGCTGAGGTCAGATGTGAGCTTTGATTCCAGAACCTTCATATGCTGCTCTGGTCTGCCTTGCTCACGTCCTATTAGACAAATCTGAGACCTTGGTGGTGTCCCACACCATAGACTCTTCCAAACCCTGCTTTGAGTTTTGTTGGTTTATGCATGAACATCTTCGGGGTAGGCCTTGAATTTCAAGTGCAATCTTGAAAGGTTCCTTCCCTCAGCCCAATCCTTTCTGGAAGCCCCCTAGCACTACAGCTGTAAGAGAAAGGGGTACCAAGTTTCTGCATTCACGTGCTTTCTTCAGGGTGATGAGGGGGCCCACAGCAGGGTTCCGCCTCATGTCTTACCTTTTATGTCTAAAGAGCTTTCCTTGTTGAACCAAACAGCTCAATTTATATGTCAAAACACTGAATAGCTATTGTTTTAAGACACACCAGGAGGATATGCCTTCCCTAGTGGTATTTGACTGAGGGTTAATGTTAGATGCAGTTTCCTAAAATGAAAGCTTAATTTCCATATCAGGTTTCTGTGACATGTGTCCCTTAATGTCCCAAATGCTTGTCCATTTAAGTACCTGAAGCTGTTGGGTATGAGCAGTTTGGTTGCATGATTGACAGCTGGCAGACCCTTTTCTGGTGCCCAGCTTTGGCTGATCTAGAGCAAAGGTGGTGTCTACTCAAGGCCAGGAAAGGGCAAAGGCCAAATTTAAACTTTTAATAAATGGGTTTCTGTTTATTTTTGTTTATTTTTGTTTTTTGTTTGTCTTTTGTTTTTGTTTTTTTGTTTGTTTGTTTGTTTTAAGAATCTCAAGGGAGGTGAGACTACACGGGTATTGCTACCCCTGACTATTTTCCCGGCCCCAGCAGAGTGCCAATCAAACAGTCACGCCTTTTTGTTTCCCAGGGTTGATTTGAAAACTCCGAGGTTCCCTAGGACAAGCCTTTGCCTCTATCATAGCTGGCTCAGATGCTTGCCATTGTTCTAGAGACATCCCCAAGCTCATGGAAGCGTCAAATGACCCCTGCCTATACACCCCCAACCCCTACTCTGCAGGCTCCCTCAATCACTTCAGGAAGCAATGCCTCCTCCCTCACAACTCATGGCAGCCAATGCACTTGTGACTACTTGTGTGCACCAGTCATTCTTGCACATCCCAGCTCTACCATACCCTCCCTCTGTGCACTCTGCTCTCTGCACTGCACCCTCCATCCCAACACAGCCTCATCTCTGTTTTTACTACTTACTTATGGCTCTTACTATGGGTAGAGTGGGCTGATTTGGGAGCACAAAGTACAGATAGTTGTCTGCCGTGCTGTCAGTCACAGGGATACCCTAGCGGTAGGTAGAGGGTAACTGAGAGTTCCAATGGATAGCTGGGCCAAGGCTGCAATGGACTGTGGGAAGCAGAGGGTGAGGACAAGAAGGTACGTCACCGTGAAGTGCTAAGAATGCAAGAATGGAGAGGTATGGAAGTGTTGTGGCTCCCAGCCACTGGGAGGATTCTAAAAGATTGCCCTCTCTGACTGGTTCTAGCATCCGAGCAGTTGTCACACTAACCACTGACCATCTTGTTCAGCTTCTGGGTTGCTGGACCTTAAAGCACCTCCTCAGAACAGAGGAGACAACACCCTAGGTTCAGAGATGCAGACACTAAGAGAATTAGTTTGTGTACTAATGAACTTGTCAAAATAGGACAAAAGGAGCTCAGCTAACTGGTGAGCGGTTTTCTCTCTTTGCCTGACAGTCTCCCTTCTTCTGGCTATGTAAATGCCTTTGACTGCTTCAAAGAGGTTCTGAACCTTCATGCGAGATAGAGAGAGTACATGTTGATTAATATTTCAAACTTTTGTCATGCATATTTCTCCTTGACGTTGGACGCTTCTTACTGCTTGAGGGTGGGCTCAAAAATTTACAGAAGAGAACATACACATGAATTAGTGTTAGTACTTCTCGGCGTGACTGTCAGGGAGACGTGGAGACATATGAGCTTGAGTGCCAGATACAGCTCAAGCTTTCAGAATGCACTTCCGCTCACAGGTCACCCAGGACGTTAGCTGTGGAAAAGCACTTGCCTGTTTGTAGTCTGGAGATGTGCTTCACATGGTTCTGAAGCTTTAGTGGCTTTGGTCAGAGGTGACTACAACTGAGGGTAGCATTTGGGGATCACCGATCTAATTAATAAGAGTATTCCATGTTCATCAAAGAAATGAAGGTTTACCTGTGTAGCTCAGCTTTCAAACTGACTTACCTGTAAATAGGTGCCCCATATATTTCAAGAAGTTATTTACTACCAACTCCCCGGGGAGTCCACTTAGGCTTCTTTGAGGGATACACATCCCCACAGAAGGACAGTGAGGTCTACTTAATGCGACCAGAACGGTGGAGACACTCCTTGGTGCCACATCTACCAAGGCAGTTCTCCAAAACCTACAGAAAGAGGAGACAAGTGTGGCTAGGGATGAGAAACTTAACACTTAGCATTTAAAGTTAAATATATGTTCCACGCCGGAGCTGGATCAAAAGAGACCTTTTCACCCCCCTTCTCCCTCTTCAGACATTTGCAGCAGCCGTAGGTGTCTGAGGGTTTGCCTACTCATTCCACATGTCCAGAGGCAAAGCGGGGTCAGAACTCTGCTTCCCTCATCTGCAAACCGCTACCCGTGCAGCTCACACGAGGCTCTCTAGAATCGAATCTATCACGGTTCTTGACCTTTATGAGCGGTCCCGACATTATAAAATGTGCATGGGGTGTATACGCTACAATATTAATGTGTCACAGAAAGATACTAATAACTAAAATGTTAGCCATGACCAACGTTCAGCATTCAATACGGAACACGGCTCTGCTTTGGAACACAGGAGCTTCTGGGGATAAAACATCAGTAACACAGACCATCGAAGAGAGATTGCATCAGAACGTTTCATGTATGTAGACACATACATATATTCTCACAGCAGAGGCATTATGAATTATTCCATTTAAGGCTTCTTTACAGATGATGGTTCTGCTTTATTTTGGTCTTTTGTTTACTTGTTTGTTGTTTGTTTTTTTAAGACAACGTTTCTTTGTGTAACAGCCCTGGCTGTCTGGAACTCACTTTCTGAACCAGGTGTCTGTGAACTCACAGATCTGCCTGCCTCTGCCTCCCAACTGCTGGTGTGTGTGTGTGTGTGTGTGTGTGTGTGTGTGTGTGTGTGTGTGTGTGTAGTTCTAGGTCAACGTACAACTTGCAGAAGTCAGTTCTGTCCTTCCCTCCATGTTGTGGGTCCCAGGAATTAGATTTTCAGTCTTGGTAGCAAGTTCCTTAATCCCGGTTTCTGAATTTTCCTTCCCGTAAACATGATGCTGACTGTGGAATATCTGAAGGCATCCTGAGGACTTTCGAAGTAATTAAGGAACTTCATAGTGGGTATTAGGGGAATGGCCCCAGCTAAGATCATTGGCTGCTCCTCCAGAGGATCTGGGTTTGATTCCCAGCATCCACATGGTGACTCACAACAGTCAGTAATTCCAGATCCAGGGGGCCTAATGCCCTGTTCTTGCCTTTGAGGGCATCAGGCATGTGTGTGTGTGTGTGTGTGTGTGTGTGTGTGTGTGTGTGTGTGTATAAAACATCCATACACATAAAATTATAACAAGAAAGTTTTTGGCATTTATTCTAGACTAGGTTGGTCTTCTATAGGAAAGAAAGTGTTTTAATTATTATTACTTCTTGTAATCCATACCCAATCTGATGCCCTACAAAACAACAAAGTTAACATGCATATTTGGGTCTGAGGAAAGGCAGGATGTGGCAGCTGCTTTCCTTTCCACCCACGCTCTGACCATGTATGGGGAATAGGGCTTTTCAGTCAGGTAGTCCTGTTATCAGGAATCCTGCCGCTTTGCACTGCAGTGTGTTTGCACATACTCACTGAATGACTGACTAAGTTGGCCCTGGCCTTTTCCTTTGAGGCAGAGGGTCCTGGAGGTGAAGCTGGAAAGGGTTGTCTACACAAGATACCGCTGTGACCAAATACAGCATTCTGCTCTGTCCAGGTCTACTAGGACCCAACTTCCCCCAGGCCTCTATCAACCAGAGGAGATTTGGTAATTTTCACATACCCATGACCCAGCATTTTACCACTGGCTACTTATTCATTTCACTTCTGAAAAGCTTGTTTCTTGGCCTGTGGTTTTCAGATTTGTTTGTTGTTTGCTTGGTTGGTTTTCCTGTGAGTCAGGATTGGAAAGAAATCTGATTTATATGGATGTATCACCAACCGCCTTCGTTGAATTATGCTTTCGCTTAAATTGTGTTAGCCAGTACAGCTCCATCTTCTGTCCACGGCCCATCTTAAAATAAACATTCTGTGGGATCTCCAGCACCGGCTTTGTTTACTGTTCACGAACACAACTCATCACTTTCCTTTTGTTCCTCTGAGCTCGGGATATCATACCTGAAATCTCGGCTACTACTACAGCAAGTAAAAACTTTCCAACTATACCCTTATAAGCATTTTTCATTCTTTATAATATCTAACTTTCAAACAGAACTCATCATTGTAACCCTTGCTCCCAACATCCACTGTGTGACATGTGTGTCCCTGTAGAATACATCCGAGCATGGTTGATCAAATTTCCTAGTTTCAGTCCTCTGTGTTGAGCCTAGTATTGAGGGATACATGGATACATTCAGCACAGGCATGCTTTTGGGGTTTGTATGAAAGACCCTAAGTCCCAAGAAAGACTAAAGGTGTCAGATTCCTGGTAGAAGTCACACAGGTCCTTAGTTGGTCTTTTCAAAATCATATCCTGATTCCTGCACAAAGGTTTGAAATACAAAGACCAGGTGAGTACTGAAAATCATTCCCTCTTTAAGCCTGCATGAGGCCTAGGCATGGTGGTTGTAAATCCCAGCAATTGGGAGACTGAAGCAGGAGAATACACACACACACACACACACACACACACACACACACACACACACACACACACATACACACACACACACACATACACACACACACACACACACACGTATATCAATACCATGTCCTCCCAAATAATATACGCAATGTCTATATGCAAGCTATATATGTAAATGAAAATAGATGATAGATAGCTAAAAGTAGATAGGGAGAGAGGGAGAGAAGAAACAGTAAGCATGTGGGACATTGGAAATGTCGTGGTCAGCAGTTATGGAGATTACCATGGTGACATCACAGGAATAAGGATGTGGAGAAGTCCCAGGAAGGACAGACATCTGTCTGTCCAGGGAAGAGGATGTTGATGTTTGCTGGGGTCTGCTGCTGCACAGAAGTGATCGGCGGAGACACCTTCAGTGATCAGCTCCAGCAGCACCTGTGGGGGCACTGTCATTGGGTGGTGCCCACACGTCGCATTCAGGAGGCAAGACATAAGGGACAGACATGATAGAAATCACCGGAGAGGCAGCAAAGCCTTGGGGACACTTAGGCTTCATTGCTTAAACCACACTCCTGGGCTGAAGAATGACAAAGACACCATCAAAATCAGCTTATAAGAGGAGGGGGCGAAACGCCTGGCCTGTGCACTTGGTTTATGGTGAGTTCATTGGAGGCCCTTTGGGAAATCTCAACCATGTGGCAGCGTTAGAAGAAATATGGTTTTATTAGGTGAAGGTAGGAAAAAACATAATGCGTTTTGTACACCCCCCACCACACACACACCTTCCTAGTTCCTCTGTAAGCTTCCATGGCCCAGAAAAAAAGAGATCACATTTTCTTAAGGGGTGTTATACTACCTAAATGTTTTGTTTTCCAAGGGATCTTGAGAGAAAAGGGACGGTAGAAAATTCTATTTGGGAGATGTATAATTTGAAGAGAAAAGAAATGGTCATTGCTTTTTGAATTGCAGCTTTTGGGGTGGTTTTAGACTATTATTTTTAACATGGCTTCTCGGTAACCAGTCCTAATTCTTTTTTTCTGCAGACGCTGCTAAATGGCTAAATAAATGCAGAGTTGTCTGAAACTGTGGCTGGAGTCTTATACCCCAAAGACATAACAATAAAACGGCATTTTTATTTTATGCCTCGAAACCCAAATAACTATTTTGTGCACTTTTTAAAGCAGTGCGCATCGGGGAATGTGGTTCCAGAAGTGGGCATGTGCATCTCCACAAAACAGAGGAAAGAGGAAGAGGATGTGGTGACTCAAGATAAAAGATACCATCCTAGAATGAATCCCCCAGGCATTTTAAATGTTTACCACCTTGGGGCAGAAAAAGCATTTAAATGAAGTCAGTGACACGTTTCAAATGAAGCAGGTTGCATTTGGAAACATACACTGTCAACGGGATTTATCATTTTCAATTTTCATCACGGGAGCTGAGCAAAATGGTGGGTTTCTTCCCTCCTCTCTGCAAACCCTTCCCTGTGTCTTACAGTCAGCATTAGCATCTCCTGTCTACTGAAGATCAAAATGCACACAAAACAGCTCTGAAGCAGAAAAATCGATGGGTAAAAGAGTTTTGACTTAAAGTTCAAATTGAACTTCTCTTGACACATCCAGGTGAGGTGTTCCCACCTGTGTCACTCCCTGTAGAGCTTGTTAACGGCCTCTGTAAAGTAAAATGAATCCTCAGCCTTTATTCTCACTTTGAAGGGACCATGATGCATACCTAGTGGTCACACTTTTGCTCATTGTTTGCTGAATACGAACACTGTGCCCACCACTGTCTCTATGAAGTCAAATCTAGCCAGGTTAGTCCAACCTTACAAGTGTTTCCTGGGGGAAAAGAATGTCTCCATCATTGTCGGTGTACACAAAGAGCAAAAGAGCAGCCCTGTTTCTGAGTGCCATGAGAACGCATGCACACAAGCATACAACAACAACACGCACACACACAAAAGCATTGTGACTGTACATATAAGTGTATATGGGCATATGTGGATGTTTATATTGAGCTTGGTGAATCAACACATTAATAACAACACCAAAACTTTACATAACTCAAACCAAACTGCTGCATTGCAATATGCTAAGTTGGGGGTGGGTAGAGATGGCCTAGTCATCGGAACACTTTCTGCTCCTCTAAGGACCTGGGTTTTAGTCCCAGAACCCAGATGGCTGCTCACAACCAGCTGTAACTCCACTTCCAGAATAGCTGATGCCCTCCTCTGGTTTTTGTGGGCACCAGGCATTTACCTTTGCTGGAGGAAGAATAACAGAAATATTAGTAGAATAATAATAGAACAACAGAAAAATGCAGAAAAACATCCATGCACTTAAAAAGTTAAAGCCAAAATGTTCACTTCAATAGCAAGTAAATAGTTGGTGTATGGTAAAGGAGACTTGACAAATGCACCAGACAGTCCTCTCTTTCCCATGAGAGCTCACTTAAAAAAATAGACAGGACTAAAGCAGAATGTAGAACATCTAAGCACTCTTGGTTGCTTTAGAGTAATGCGATCTGGGGCAAGACTCTCATGAGAGGCATTCTTAGGCTTCACAAACTAGATCCTGTGATGAGACTGCTCTTTCCTATGTAGTCAGAGAAGCTCCCGAGCCCAGGCGATTAAACACAGGGCTGCTATAGTGTGCTCACTCCATGGCAGACGGTCCCTGCAAAGAGATGCAGTAGCAAAGATTCTTGTTGCTCTGCCCAAAACTCTCTGGAGAAAGCAGCTCTAATCAGAGCCTTCTGCTAGGCATCAGGGATATTTTTTATGACATGGGACTACACAACACTGCTTTAGTGGCTCCCTGGCATGATGGTGACTTTTCAGATTGCTCATTTAGCTAATTGCAATGGGGAAAATTTGAATCAATAAATGGAGAGAAGCTTGCACAGTGCTCTCTGTTACTACAAGAGCTAGTCTTTGGGGGAAAGATTACAGGTCAGATCCAGCTCAGGTCTTCTGGGTGCTATATCTGATGTGCATAGTGTCTTCAGCAATAGACTTAATTTCCACCTCTGGGGAGCAACCAAGGACAATGACAATCTCCTATAATGTTTTGGGAGTCTCTTGGACAACTTGGACCAGTGACGCAAGAGAGAACTTCTCATGCCTGGTGTCCAGGTTTTTATTAGATCGTCTACAGCTCTGTGGGGACCATTGCCAGCCTAGATGGGAAAATTTTATTTAAACTATGTATGTATTAACTTATTGTATGATTGCCTTTTAGGTAGATATCTAATATGTGATCTTTATGACCCTCTCCAACATCCTTTCTGCTATTCTACACCCCTCTCTCAGTCTTCTGTGTTTATCTCCCCTTTCCCTCTCTAATATAGATTCATGAATACACATGTGTGCATGTAAACACCACACACACACACACACACACACACATACACACAGACACACACACACAATTTTCTTACAAAATTTCATGACTAATGACGAGGGATAGGCATAAATAATCTATCAAATCACATAAATTATCAAGTGTAAAATTAAAACTCTACCTTTTAAAAACCCTGTTGTAGATATCAGATAGTCTTCCTGATTTTAGATACATCATTTTATGGGTTGCATTCATGAACTTACTAATGATGGTCTGAACAATGTCAACCAGACCACCCAGAGCTCCCAGGAACTAAACCACCAACCAAAGAGCACACAGGAGGGACCCATGGCTACAGATACATATGTATCAGAGGATGGCATTGTCTGGCATCAGTGGGATGGGAGGCCCTTGGTCCTGTGGAGGTTTAATGCCCCAGGGTAGGGGGATGCTAGAGTGGTAAGGCAGGATTGGGTGAGCAGGTGGAGAAGCAAAGGGGAGGGAGAAGGGAGGGATGAGATAGGGGTCTGTGGAGGGGTAAGTAGAAAGGGGGATATCATTTGACGTAAGTGAATAAAATGATTAATAATATTAATAATAGATAGTCTCTCCTCCTTCTTTCTGTGTGCATGTGTTCTTTATGTATGTATGTGTGTGTGTGTGTGTGTGTGTGTGTGTGTGCGTGTGAATACTTATGTGGGAGTAGATGTGTGTGTTCATGTACATGAAGTCTGGAGAATAATCTCAGGTATTGAGTTAAGGAACGCTGTCTACTTTCTTTGAGACAGGGTCTTTCCAATTCTGATCTCACCAAACAGGCAAGAGTAACTGAGCAGTGAGTCCCAGTGGTCTGACTCCACACTTCCACCACTGGGGTTCCGGAGACTGACCGACCTCTGTGTTTCATGTGTTATGGGGTCAAGCTCATGCTCTCGTACTTGCATGGCAGATACTTCACCAGCTGAGCCATCTCCCCAGCCCAAGGCAGCTGTCTTCATTAATATAAAATATTTATTTCTGATATAGTCAGCGGAACCTCCTGTGTTTGCCAAGGAATCTTCCTCATTCTGATTTTTTTGGGACATTGTTACAGTCTCCATGGTATGTCTCTATACTAACGCCCCATACAGAAACTCTACAGTCTCTTTGTTTCCTTTTTAATTTTTGATATTATAATATAATTACATAATTCTCCATTTCTTCAATCAAAACCTTCCTATATATCCTCCTGGCCCATTTTCAAATTCATGGCCTTTTAAAAAACTGTTCTTTTACACACAGACACACACAGACACTTACACGTGCATGCACACACAAAGGAAAAGAGCTACTTTTAGTAAGTAGTTAAGCGCAATTCATAAAAGAATATGTCCACAATAGGTAAGGCATGTTAAAATGTAGACTTAATTTTGCATATCATGTATGCAATTTGATAGGCTATGCCTTTCACTCATCATTGGTCTCAAGTTTAAGTAGGAGCTTAAACTTGTCAAAAATGCTTCTCTGTAGCACTTAGAATGAAACACAGGGCCTTGAGGGTGGTAGACCAGAACTCTGCCTCTGAGCTTCACCCCAGCCCCAAATTATTTAAAATGAAAAAAAAAAAGTTGCCTCATTTTTCTTCCTGAGTTGTCAATGTTACTTAAAAGATATTATTACAGAATCAATGATGGACTGGAATAATTTATCTTCTTTATTTTCAGACAGAATTGGCCTTTAAAATGATAGTTGGTAACTAAGTAGATTCCATAGGAGCCTGCCCTCTGCACAGGTGCCTGCTGATGTCTGTGCACTGCTGGTGTAATGATCTTGATGTGTCCCTAGCATGTATTCTGCCAGTGCTTGTCAAAATGTGACGGGCACCTTCAATAGAGACTTTATAAAGGAAGTAAACCATTTTGTGTAGACCATTATGTAAACCATAATTGCTGTTATCAATAGTTTCTGAGAAAGGAAACACAGGAAGAAATTCTTTGTAAATTTGGGAGATGGAGAGCAGCAGAGATGCTCTGGAAAGGTGATAGGAGACATGGAGGATGCTGAGTGTTGGTGTCAGGGCCATCCTGCAGGCATCCGTAACTCTTAGTAATTGGGATATGCAGGAACTCCCTAGAGCAAGTACATCAAGGTAAGTTTCTAGGGTTATAAAGAGATGTAAATGTCATTTTTTCCATATATTATGCTACAGAAAACACAGGTTGTTAGAAGGTTATTTAAATCCAAAGATTATTTGGTGGCCTGCTTTATATGTGGCTATTATATTTTATTTGTTTTTTTAAAATAAAAACAATTTTTTGGTCAACATGGAAATTCAAATCAAAACAACCCTGAGATCCCATCTTATACCCATCAGAATGGCTAAGATAAAAAAAACTCAAGTGACAGCACAGGCTGTTAAAGATGTGGAGCAAGGGGAACACTCCTCCATTGCTCGTGGGAGTGTAAACTGGTACAACCACTCTGGAAATCAATTTGATGGTTTCTCATAAAAATAGGAATAGTTCTACCTGAAAACTCAGCTATTGTGTTCCTGCGCTTATACCCAAAAGATGCTCCACCATCCCACAAGGACATGTGCTCCACTATGTTCATAGCAGCTTTATTCATAATAGCCAGAAGCTAGAAACAACATAGATGTCCCTCGACTGAAGAATGGATATAGAAAGTGTGGTTCATTTACACAATGGAATACTATTCAGGTATTAAGAATGAGGACATTATGAATTTTGCAGGCGAATGGATGGAACTAGAAAATATCATTCTGAGTGAAGTTACCCAGATGCAAAACAACATGCACGATATGCACTTACTGATAAGTGGATATTAGCCATAAAGTACAGGACAACCATGCTACTCCACAGACCTTAAGAAGTTAAACAAAAAGGAAGGTCCAAATGACGATGCTTGAATCTCACTTCGAAAGAGGAGTAAAATAGCCACAGGAGGCAGATAGAGGGAAGGAACTGGTTGGGAGAGGGGAGGAAGACAGGAATGGGAGGGCCAGGAGCCGATGTGGAGAGACATAAGAGAAATGGCCAGGGGACCAGGAGAATGTATTATATGTATCAGAGGATGGCTTGTCTGACGTCAGAAATCAGAAGGCGGCAGGGTTGGCAGAGTGGAGACATCTCTAGAATGTGGCAAAGACCTGAGATGGGGAGGCTCCCTGGAGTCTATGGGGGCAACTCTAGCTGAGAATCCAAGCAGTAGGGGATATGGAACCTGAAATATCCACCTCCTGTACCCAGGCAGGAAACCCAGTATAGAGATAAGGGCACCAACCCACCTCTAAAACCCTTGATCCCAAATTTGTCCTGTCTACAGGAACAAAAATGGAGCAGAGACTGAAGGAATAGCCAAGCAATAACTGGCCCAACTTGAAACCCATCCCGTGGGCAAGCACCAATCCCTGATACTATTACTAATACTGTGTTATGCCTGCAGACAGGAACTAGTATTTCTGTCCTCTGAGAGGCTCCACTCAGCAGCTGACTAAAGCAGATGCAGACACCCACAGCCAAACATTAGGCAGAGCTCCGGGAGTCTTATGGAAGCCTCGGGGGAAGAATTGAAGACCTGGAAGGGATAGATCTTCCACAGGAACACCAACAGCATCAGCTAACCTGGACCCTTGGAGGCTCTCCATACTGAACCACCAACCAAACAGCACAGACAAGCTGGACCTAGCCCCAGCCCCTGCAAGTATCCAGCAGATGTACAGCTCAGTCTTCACGCAGGCCTCCCAACAACTGGAGCAGGGGTGGTCCCTAGAGCCGTTGCCTGTCTGTGCATCCTGTTCCTCTAACAGGGCTGCCTTGTCTGGCCTCAGTAAGCGAGGATGATGCACCTAGCCATGAAGAGACTTAATGTGCCAGGGTTGGGGGATAGCCAGGGCAGCCCTCCATCCTCTCAGAGGAGAAAGGGAAGGGGAAGAGGGAGTGATGGTGTGAGGGGAGGACCAGGAAGAGCTGGGGAGGGGAGCAGGGAGGGAGGTAGTGATTGGAATGTAAAGTTAACAAACAAATTAATTAATGGGGAAAAGCAAGCACTTGGGATTTTTTTCCCCTTCTTTCTTTTAGTGGTACTTTACAAACCTGTAGCTAATGTTTTTACAATAAACAACTCCCTGACCATGTAGTCACCTGAAAGAATGCGGTGAGACACACAGAAATGAGATCAGTATGTATATGAAAGCTTCTTTTGTTCAGTTATTAAATTAGTAATTATGACAGTTTTGGAAAATAAATGAGACCATATTTTACAACCGCGGGCTATGTAAGAAAATATTGGTCTTCCGGAGTCAATAAAACAGCGTGATTAGTAAGTACAGCTTTAATTAGAATTCCACATACGGGGCTTACTCGTAACTCGTAACTCAAAACCACATTGTTATCGAAAGAATCATGACACTCAGTTTATGTTTAAAAAAAATTAAAACTACAATGGGATAAGACGGAAGCGTTCTAATGTTGCAGATCTATAACAATGTGCTCATCATGGAGAAACGGAACGAAGCGATTGACCTGGCGTCTGAAAATACGCGATCCACAGCTGCAAGTCACGTGACCTGTCATTCCTACGGAACTTCTGTTGTACAAAATGGCAATCAGCACTTCACATGATTCAGATGCCTTTTTTTTTCCCCAAAAAGTTTTTCTCTTTAGAAAGGCTCTTGCTATGTAGCACAAGCTGGCAGTGCTGTGTCTCACAGGATGCCCTCCATCTTGGGATGCCCGTGCTTCAGTTTCCCTAATCTGGGATTGATTATAGACAAACCGCCAAACCCAGCTACAACGGGGAGGTCAAGTGTCCCTTGAAGGGCCATCTGCTAAAGGTCTGGTAGTCAATCTGTATGGCTATTAAGAGACAATGAAATATATAGAAGGCGGGGCCCAGTGGAAAGAAGTTAGGTCCTTGGAGATGTATCTTTGAAAGGATTACTGGGACCCAGTCCCATTATTCTCTCTCTCTCTCCTTCTCAGCCATCATGGAATTAGCCGTATGGTCTCCGCCATGATGTCTGTACCACCCTAGGCTCAAAACGACAAATATAAGCAACTGTGGATTCAAATCTCAAAAACTCACAACCCAAAATGAAATTTCTATTTCTTTAAGTTGAGTGACTTGGGATATTTTTTCATGGCAAAAGACTGAAATGTGAATAATACAGAAAAACTGGTACCAAGATATGGGATCATTGTTGAAGAAGAATCAGGAATTAGTTCCCCGGGGTCCAGGAATGCAATGACGTCATGCATGCCTGAGAAGAACTGACGGCATAGGTGACTGCTTTACTCTTTACTGTTCTTCCTCACGGCTGGCACCATGCCTGATGGTGTGTGTCACCAGCTCTGGGACGCTCTTCTACACTCAGGTCATTGACCCACATGTCTCCCGTTTATAAAGCACATTCATGGCCAACCAGAAATGTGCCTTACCAACTGTCAAGTGAACACCAACAGTAGCCATCATTGCTAATGATATTTTAGTCAATATTTTCATTTTATCTGCTGTTTCATTGCTATACACATTTTTGTCAGGGCCTGAATGCTGGTCTAATTTTGACCAATAGGAAAACATTAGAGATTGCTGCGTGTTAATATCTTCTTCCTTATGGTAATTACAAAATCTTAATAGTTTCACGAACTATCTTATAAGCCGAGAACAATACCTGGAGTTATGGGGTAGATTTGGTGCTGTGCACAGCAGTATATAATGATATGGCTAACTCGTGCTGTAGGAGAGAGGTGGAGGGCTCTTGTGTTTATTCAGGTTACTCGATACATTGGAAATAACATGTCCGCCCTTGTGCACCATTGTTTAAAGGACTAGTTGCTGGGTATCTTTATAAGTAATAGACAGAGTGGTAAGTTTGGAATGGGTGTTTACCTAGATCTCAGTCCACCTTCACACAGGGGGACAGTATTCCCTCTACTTAAATGGATATCTCCATTCACTAGAGCAAATGTGTGTGTGTGTGGTTCAAAGTGGCCCAATTGCTACACTGATCCTTTTAAAATGTCCAAAAAGCTCAAGGAGCAAAAGTTGGAGTGTGTCATGTGCATACACTTCAGTGAGTAAAGCAGCATGGATTTGCATGAAGAGAGCTTTCAATCCGTTTTCTTTTACAAGTGACTATGGAGTAACAGCCTTAAAGTGTAGATGAGGTGGGTACCACATTTTCATATATTATGACAAAACACCTGCTGATCCAATCAAGGAGAACTTTTAAAAAAATGTGGGGCGAGGGATTGAACCTATGGCTTGGGCTAAGATATCTACCACTGCACTAAAACCCCAGTCAGACAAGGCATGCTTTTGTGATGAAAATTGGATACTCCTAATATCAATGTAGACCAACCAATACGGGAAAGATAATTAGGGACTGTGTATTCTTTGTTTCCCAGCGCACAAAACCCAGTGTCCATGCAATTTTGTCTTCTTCTTTGCTTTCTTCCTTCATCAAAACTTGCATTAAATAGTCAGGGACGTGGCCTGGTCTTGGACCTCCAATCCATCCAGGACTTCCAGGTCTGTGTTCCAACTGGTTGGGGTATGCACACAATGAGTAGATTGATATTCTCTTCCATCAGGGATGGGGTTAGGTGAGGCCATTGTTACAGAATCTTATCCCACCTTCACTGAATTATATTGCTATATCCTTTTCTTCTGTGACTATTCTTAGTAGAAAGGGAGAAAAAATATACAATTAAAAGTAATCTACAGTAATTCACACCTTAGCCATTTATACAGTATAAAAAGTAGAAGAAACAACATCTCAGTGGCCAAAAGGTTTGACATTTGCCCTCTGTCCAGGATCTCGCTTATTCTTCTTGCTGTTATACAAGTGGAGCCACCAGCACACTTCCAGGGTCCCCTAGATACTTCGCCTGGAGAGGTATATCCCAATTGTCACACCTAAAGACTCCACTCACCTAAAAAAAATAGATATCAATACCCTAATTCCCTAAATGGCAGTTAGGATGACTTCTTCAGAGTGGGTAACAGTAAGAAGAGGAGATAGAAACTAGTTAGGCAGACTTAGAGACAGACCCCCAGGAAACAGCAGCTCCAATAATGTCTTCTGTTCTCTGGCCAGGAGAGAACTTTCTTTCTTATCTCCTAAATGAACACCCTGGAGGCTGCGTGTGATGTGGGAACTGAGACTCAGATCCAGACATTAATTCCCTCTGCAACAGCTTTGTAACTGAGTCCCAAGATATTCACAGTGAAATGGTTTACATCTATCGTGCGACTTCAGTACATTTCCTAAATGACTGTAGGGTCACCCTTTCAGAAGGAGAGATGCCACCCTCTCGGTACAGGCCCATTAAGAGAAAGCTTTCCTTTAGGTAAAGAGAATAGAGTCTCTGACCTGGGTGGTGACCTAGCATTCCAATTGGACAGGTCAGCCACTCTCTAGGAAGGTGGGACCACCTTAAGTCACACTAAAGAGAGAGAAAGAAGAATTGTTTCTTTAGTAAGATGTTCTAGTGTTTCATCCCAGATTCCCCACAATTTGTGCAGTCTCTTTCCAGAGTTTCCACAGAGTCTGCTGGTTCTGACGAGTTTTCTGAGTTTCAGTTCAAGCCGGTATAATTTGTTTTACTTCTGTTTGGACGCTGACCAGAGCCTAGATGCTTTCTCTATCACCTTAGCACTTTTACACTTATCTCCAGCACCCCGCCCATGCATGGCTGTGCGTCTACTGGGTGACTGACCACCATACTGGCTTAACTCAAATGACAAGGCTTCTTCTCCATCTACCTCCTCCAGACAGCAGCTGAGACATACAGCTTGTTTCCTTGTGGTTTTTCTTTTAAAATCTGATAAAGTCTTTTTCATGCTCTGTAGTGGCTGTTCCTTGTTGTCAGCTTGACTCTATCTAGAATGAACTACAATCGAGAATTGGAAGGTTCACCTGTGATCCTGATCTTGAGGCTGGGAGATACAAGTTTCTGACCTGGATCTTAGTATGGAGATCTTGAGGCAAAGTGGCTATGAAATCTCAGGAGTCTAAGGCAAGGAGATCTCTGAGTTCAAGGTCATCTAGGACAAAGCAAGTCCCAGATTCAGGCATGGTGGTACACGCCTTTAATCTGGGACATATATTCTGCTGAAGACCTACATAAGGACACTGGAAGAAGGAAGAATCTCTCTTTTTTGCCTGCCTGCCTTGTGCGACTGAGCCACCACTAGATCCTTGGACTTCCATTCACAGCTGCTGCTGACCATGGTTGGGGAGTTGGACTACAGACTGTAAGTCATCAACCAATTCCCTTACTATATAGAGACTATCCATAGTTCTGTGACTCTAGACAGCCCCGACTATGACACACTCCATAAAATTAATTAATTAGTTAATTAACTAATTAACTATAGATGTAAAGAAGGCAGTGACATGGTTTTGAGAGCTACCTCTATGAAGCTTTGCCTGCTTGGTTATTTTATTTATTTATTTATTTATTTATTTTATTCTTTACATATCTTCTAAGTTCCTGGGTATACCTTTCACCACCCTCAGCTTTCTCACTTTCTATTTGAAGCTACTTCCTCTGTTTTACCTTCCATGTGGATGGTCACAAACAACTGTGGTTGTCTCCTTCTTCTTATTCTACTCTTCTACCCAAGTACTAAGAACTGCAACTTGCCCACCATGCTGTTTTTTCTCTCAAAATTTAATAAAATTACCCTCAATCCCCCTTTGAATCTGTTTTAAGATTCTTTTATTAAGAAGACTAACAACCTAAGAAATGGATCTGTTTCCCAAGTAATGCCTGATGCCCAAAACGGGGCACCACATTTCCAGCAGCATTAGTTATACTTAATCCTGAGTATAAACAACTGGAACTCTCACCAAATGATGGAGGGGCATGTGAACAAACGTGGTATATCAATACAGAAGAGTATTATTAAGCTGCTAAAAGTATATTGTGTGTTAGACTTCTGAGACGGTGTAGAGACAGAGGCAGAAAGAGACCAGAGTCTGCCTTCAACAGATGAGACTTTATTAGAGTACATAATGAGGGGCAGCCTCTCTCCTAAGGGAGATTGTTGGGTCCTTTGGGGGAAACTGCCTGTGACCACATGTAGGCTCATATGAGGAGCTTGGGAAGGAGGGGCATTTTGCATCTGTAGCCCGTGTTTCTCTCCTGCAGTCTCTTCTTCCTGGATTTGTTTGCACAAGGAAGACAGAGTATCTTGGAGGATTGACATTCCCTTTTGTGGTGACAGAAAATGGATGAGGAACGTCATCTATAATGTTATAGAAACCCTGTTTTACACCCAAGGCACTCTATCATTATGCATAATACAATATGAACCATGAGCACATGTTAACAGAAAGAAGCCAGATGTACAACACATTTTCTTTCCATTTATTTAAAATATGCATGAGAACCATTGCTTAAGCATGAAATATATATATACATGCATGCATGTGAGTTTCCTGGGGAGACTCCACATGCATGTTGGGACACACAAATATACACATACACATGCACACATGTATGTACACTCATATCCACACATCTGCATACACACATATGTGCACACACATGCATACATACACATATACATGTGCACACACATGCACACACAGACAAACATGCACACACGCTCATGCACACATGTGTCCTCCACTACAGAAGTGCCCACTTCTCATAAACACATAATTCTGGCTGCTTGGTTTCACCTAGTAAAAACTGCATATCCTTAGCATAGGATTGTTCTTAGGATGAAGAAGAGTAGTCTCTAAAACATGAAGCCCTTTCTCAGAAAATAAAATGTCAGAGCACATTTACATAGCTTTGTGCAAGTTGGATGAAGGGTAACTACATTTTCCTAGACACCAAAAAGGGAATAAATGTGTGGACTCATTCATGGATCCATGCATTTATCATGAGGAAAGCAAAAGACACAAACATAACCAGCCAGTGCAGTTGCCATCTAAGCCTTAGACTTGTGGGCCAGCATGAGGAGAACGGTGTGAAGCACATTCCTATTACAGGAACCATAAGGCATTTCAGATGTTTAAACTAGAGATGTGCAATACAGGGGAGGGGCCCAGTATTCTCACAGTTTGATGTGGTTTATCCGTTGGATAGGGCTTCCTTTGGCTAGAGAAGTAACTTTATTCTAGATTTTGAATTTTCATTGTTTAGTAATAAAATTCCAGTACCACTCTGGCTTTGAAAGTAATTTAAAAAGAAAAGGCACTTAGAAAACATAACCCATGTCCCATGGCTATTCTAGGCTAATGCAGGTTGCAGTCCATGTCTTTCAGGGTTTTGTTTCTTCTTCTTTCCAGTTTTTTATAACACAGTCTTCTGTACCATGTTCTTGCATGTTAATAGATTCATGTGTTTATGAAACTCTACCAATATTTATACTTCTAAAAACATCTTCATCCATTTATGAGTTTCTTTACCAATACACAAACACATAAAAACATCTTGCACATCACAGCACAGTAGGTAAGATGCCACTGAAGGTTGGAGAGAAACAAGAGAGATTTACACACCAGGGTCTTACCCATCCTCCTCTCTAATCTGTAATCACCAACTTCCTTTTTCCCCTGGCCTCCATCATCAGCCACCCTCACCATGCTCAAATCACCTTATTATGCTGAACAATTTAGTTCTGTAACATGCTTGGCGAGGCTCCAGGCATAATTTTGAATATGCAAAGACTCAAAGCCTTGACTAAAACAATGGGCTATTTCTGCCCATTCTTCCTTTTCAAAGGGAAATGTGGCAGTAAGTTGACATTCTGCGTTTTTATTCTTCCATTTGTCAGTCTCTCAGTAAGAGGGAGTGGCAGAAAGATTTATCTGCCCTTAATTAAAAATGTATTATCCCTTCACAAGGATTAAGTGGCACTAATGAAACAGCTTTTTAAAATAGTGCTTTGTTATCTAAATATCAAGGACACCCTCAGAATTTAGATACCTGCTTTCCAAAGTTCCGAGCGAAGGGTTTTGATCAACACTTATAACCTTTACCCGGGTGAAATTTATTTTTAAAAGTGTTTGACAAAATAAAGCAGGGGAATAATCAAGCAATCGTGGGACTCTAGCATGTCAGGTGGTCTTAAAATTCTTACTTTGGGAATTGTAATTCTCTTGCTTGAAACAACCACACACATGCACACTCAGACACACATACATGTACATGCATACTCATACACAATATACGTGCATGTTTATACACACACACTCTCACACGTGCATGCACACCCACACGCTCATACACACAAATGCATGCACACAAACATACACATACACATGCACACTCACACAATACACTCTTACACACACATACTCTCACACACATGTTCATATATATGCAGCACACTTCCATACACACACAAGTACACACACTCACCCACATTCACATATATATACTCACACACATATACACACTTCCATATACACACTCACATGCACACATACTCACACACGTGCACACTCACATCTACACACACACATACTCACACACGTGCAACACACTCATGCATTCATGCGCATGGAAGAGTTCAAAGGGCCTTTACTCTTCAAATATGTTTATCACTTGCAGTTTGCCATGACAATTACCAATGGGTGCTAATGAAAGAGCGTACCCCTAAACGGGGGACGTGTCTCTCGCTCCAATTGTGGGATGGGGTGCCCCTAGGAACCACGAGTAGCCATTCTTGATGTAAAAGCACGCGGTAGCTTTATTAACGAGATCCCGGGTCTTAGCGGGATCCCGGGTCGGCACGTATCTCACACAGGAGACAGAGGAATCGACCCCGAGCTTCCAAACTCGGGGGTTTATATAGGGGAGGTTAGGGGCATTCGCGGTTACACATGATTGGTCAATTCAAATGGTGCACAGTTAATTTTGGCGCGAAATTACATCAGCAAGGAGTACGTGCTCTCTGGCAGCTCAGCAGGCAGGTAGGGTGGCTCATCTCACTCAGGGGGGTGAAGGAAGGGGAGGGGGTGGCTACAGATGATCAATGTCCTTGGGGCTGATAGCTGGTTTGGCAAGTCCTATCTCTGGCTCTCCCTCAGGCACGTCCGGCCCTGCACATCCGGACTCTGACAATGAGTAACCTTTTTAAAACTCTAGTTCTACACTATCATGCTTCCTTGACATATTTACAATATCTAAGTCAACTATGACTGGCAGCCATGTTACCTCCTTTGCATCTGCTCTTTTTTCTCCCTGAACCACACACACTTACCCCCTCAATCACCACCCCCTTCTGCTCTCAGTCCACATTTCCATTAATTAATTTTAGTTATAGTGTTTGAAAACAAGAACTCTCTACATAGCATCACATCTGGCTTAAATTCTTCATCTTTCTGCCCTGGTCTTCGTAGTGCGGGAATTATGATTATACAGTGCCAAGGTTGTTTCTACATTAATTATCTGTTTGGTGGAGAGTTGGCAGAAATAAAATTGCTTTCCATTTTAATTACTCCTCCCATTTCTTTTTCATTTGTGGGAAGGCACATTTGTTCTTTTCACAATGCTTCCTACACTTTTATACTGTGTGCTACATTTCTGTATCCTTGTATCTTTCCTGTCTCTCGCACCTCAGGTGCTGAGCGTCGTGAAGCGGGGTCTCCACTCACCGTTGCTGCCCTGGTCCTAGCACTTGTCTGTGGAAATATTTGTTGAGCAAATGAACTCAAAAGAGAAAAGAACCTGGACCTGTGGTGCAGTTGTAATAGCTTCTCGATTGTTCTGTTCTTAAGAAGTACATTATTTCTGTCAAGAGAGGCTTGATGTCAGTGTTTAAACAGAAGATGTAGGAGATGACACACTGGCCCGCTGCTGGAAGACTAGCATTCCAGCTACAGTTCTCTCTTCCTTCATCCTAGATTGTTCCTGTGTAGTTCTGGATGTTCCCTGCAGCTCTAATTCACGACCGCCAACAGTCCTTTCCATCAGTCTCTGTTGGGGGCAAGCCATCACCAATGTTTAATACCTCACATTAAAATTATCCTGTTCCTGTAGGGGATGGTAAGTGGGGTGAAAAGAAAGGCCTCCATCTAAAAGATCCTTGCTAACTTGGCTTAAATAGAGTTGTTATTTAGAACAATGATTATGAATAAAGTATTAAGTAAGATGCTATTTTAAATAGAGTTGCTTCTCCAGAGTAATGAGTGCGTGGAACAGTAAGGTGTCACCAAACTCTGCTCCTATTGACTATGTGTCCCCATCAGTCTTGTTAATGTCATAACTTCATATTCGAGATTTAGACGGCGCTATGAACATCGTTTGAAACTAGGTGATGGGCACACATACTCTTGAGAAAGTCAGTGGGTGGCTTGATGCTTACTCGATGAAGTAACAGCTAGATTATTCTCCTTTACAAGGCATTGATTTTCTGTCTTCAGGGAGTTCTAATTACCATCTAGATAAAAGACAAGTGGACCCACTCCTTTGCTGAATGCTCAAATCTTCACACTTTAGGCTGCTTTAAAATGCCACCTTCTTAAAACAACGTCTTCATTTTAGCTCTGGGGAATGTAAATAAAGCATGTTAAGCAGACTCGAACGAAACACGCTATCTCCATGAACAAACCAGACTTTGAAGTGGGAGCAAGGCACCTCGCATTTAGCAAGTAGCTTGGTGGAAAGATACTCGATAAATGGAAGAGACCCACGATGAGATTATTTTATTCCAAATCTTTTTTTCTTTTATTGAATTTTTTATTTACATTTCAAATGTTATCCCCTTTCCCTGTTTATCTTCCAGAAACCCATTATCTCCCCCTGCTTCTATGAAGGTGTCCCCCACCCACCCACTCCCTCCTACCTCCTTGCCCTGACATTCCCCTATACTGGGGTATTGAGCCTTCACAGGACTAAGGGCCTCTTCCCCTATTGATACCCAACAAGGCTGTCCTCTGCACATTTGCAATGGGAGCCATAGGTCCATCCCTATGTACTCTTGGGATGGTGGTTTAGTCCCTGGGAGCTCTGGGAAGTCTGGTTGGTTGATATTGTCATTCCTATGTGGTTGCAAATCCCTTCAGCTCCTTCAGTCCTTTATTTAACTCCTCCATTGGAGATCCTGTTCTCAATTCAATGGTTGGCTATGAGCATCTTCCTCTGTAATTTTCAGGCTCTGGCAGAACCTCTCAGGCTCCTGTTAGCATGCACTTCTTGGCATCCACAATATTGTCTGGGTGGGACATGTGGGACAGTCTCTGGATAGCCTTTCCTTCAATCTCTTCTCCACACTTTGTCTCCATATTTCCTCCTGTGAATATTTTTGTTCCTCCTCCTAAGAAGAACTAAAGCATCCACACTTTGGTCATCCTTCTTCTTGAGTTTCATGTGGTCTGTGAATTGTATCTTGGGTATTCCAAGATTTTTAGCTAGTATCCACTTATCATGAATGCATACCATGTGTGTTTTTCTGTGATTGGGTTACCTTACTCAGGATGATATTTTCTAGTTCCATCCATTTGCCTAAGAATTTCATGAAGTCATTGTTTTTAATAGCTGTGTAGTATTTTACTGTGTAAATGTACCACATTTTCTGTATCCATTCCTTTGTTGAAGGACATCTGGGTTCTTTCCAGCTTCTGACTATTATAAATAAGGCTGCAATGAACATAATGGAACCTGTGTCCTTGTTATATGTTGGAGCATGTTTTGGGTATATGCCCAGGAGTGGAATAGTTGGGTCCTCAGGTAGTGCAATGTCCAATTTTCTGAGGATCCGCCAGAAAGAATTCCACAGTGGCTATACCAGCTTGCAATTTCACCAACAACGGAGGAGTGTTCCTCTGAAGGTCATCTTCATATTCCCTTTTGGTGACGTGAGAGACTGAATGTCTGACTTCTGATTTTGAATGTGCCTCTTCCAGTTCCTCTCTCTGCATCCTGTTCACTCAGCTGCAGGAGTGTTCACACACTGGAAGAGCTTCCATGTGCTTTCTGTCTTCTCATTCCTGTTCTTTACCCCCTTACCTGATTGTGGCTTTTGAAGCTGTCTGTCCTCATTCACTTTCTAATACTAAATCACTCTCCAGTCCATCAGTCCTGCCTGCATGTATTGGCTTCCTGTGTCGTCTAAACCTTATCTGTAGTTATTTGTGAACAATAAAGAGCTTAAGAATGCCCTGTTTCTTTTTCTTTACATTTTTTTTGTTTTTGAAATTATAATATGATTAAATCATTTCTCCACTTCCTTTCATCCTTCCAAATCCTTCCGTTTACCTCTCCTTGTTCTTTCAAATTCACAGCCTCTTTTTTTTATTCATGTTGCATGCAGGTATGTGTAGGTAGCACATAGGTATTCCTAAATATAACCTGCCCTAAACCCTCCCTCTGTCCGTAAACAGCTGCCACTCAGAACTTCGTACACTCCTCAAGAACAGCAGAGCCAACAGACCTGTCGCCAGCTGCTGGTGGCTGCTTTCTTTGTTAGTCCACCCCACCCCAGTGCCACGGCTGTTCAATTTGCCAAAATATTACCGTTTTCAACTTCTATGGGAAGTGTATAACATTTCTAGCATCTATTTCCAAGTTAAACTCCTTTGACCTGTGAACTACATCTCTCTCTTCTGCCCTTATAACCTTAATCTAGAAAGTAGGTAGTCACTCTGCAAGCGATTCCGTCTGATGACTTTTTGTCATTTACCCTTGAAATGGACAGACCAAAGACGCGCTGGGCAGTCTGTGCTTCACAAACTTAAACTATCATTTCTGAAAGGGTGCGATGACGCGTTAATCACACCCATTAATTCCTGCCATCATAGAAGAGGATAGCATCATATTGTTGGATTGTTTTGCCAGTCAGGCATCAGTTTTATTTGGTGAGTTTAATGCCCTCTGTTATTTATTTTTTTTTTTATTAACTTGAATATTTCTTATATACATTTCGAGTGTTATTCCCTTTCCCGGTTTCCGGGCAAACATCCCCCTCCCCCCTCCCCTTCCTTATGGGTGTTCTCCTCCCCACCCTCCCCCCATTGCCGCCCTCCCCCCAACAGTCTAGTTCACTGGGGGTTCAGTCTTAGCAGGACCCAGGGCCTCCCCTTCCACTGGTGCTCTTACTAGGATATTCATTGCTACCTATGAGGTCAGAGTCCAGGGTCAGTTCATGTATAGTCTTTAGGTAGTGGCTTAGTCCCTGGAAGCTCTGGTTGCTTGGCAGCCCTCTGTTATTTACACATCAATTAAATTATAATTTATTTCTGGACTTTTCTTTCTATAAAATTTTTATACATACTTCCTTCATTGGCTTATTAGTTTCTAATATTTCTGCTTTCCTTCAAGTATTGCCTGCAGTGGTTTAGATGAAAATGGCCTCACAGGGTGTGGTCCCAAGTTGGAGGAAGTGTTTGGGAAGGGTTAAGATGTCTGGTCTTGTTGGAAAAGTTGTGTCACTGGGGGTGTGTTTTAAGGTTTCAAAAGTTCCTAGTGTGTGCTCCCTCTCTTTCTCTCTCTTCCTCTCCCTCTCCCTCTCTCCCTCTCCCCCTCCCACTCTCCCTCCCCCCTCTCAGATTCCAAGGACCAACTAAATACAATATTAAACTTCTCTCACTGTGAGAACAAAATGTGATTTTTGATTTACCTGAAAACTACTCTACTTTTCACCTAGTATGATCCTTAAGTTATCTGTACTAGCTAGTACAATAACTTGGATTATTTATTTTGCACATCTACTGTTACCTAAGAGCAGCTAAAAGACATTAGGTGAAATGCAGTATACAGATATCTCATAGTCGTAATAGTGAATAACTTGATCAGTTTCTTAAGTGGCAGTATATAATCAAAATTAGTATGTTGGCTTTTAAATATAGCCAAAGTGAACAGATTTCTATTCCAAGTACCTACATGAGCACACACATACATACACATGCACACACACACCAGATTGGTTGAAGATATAAATAAATCAAATGTATTTAAATATATTTGGATTATTATGGGCAGAGTCGTGGCTCAGTTGGTAAATGAATAGGGGATTTTCCTTGGGGGAGCACATACAAATCAGTTATTCAGTGAGCCCTGAAAATAAACATACAGATGACATTATATGGACTCAAGAGGTTATATGTAGAATATATATGCATGTGCACATGTAACAACAACTAATAAAAACAAGAGGTCATGTGTTTGAGGGAGAGTGGGGAAGGAGGAGAGTGAAGAAGGGGAGATGTTATGATTCTACTATAATCTCAGAAACCTTTAAAATGTCTACACAGAATTGTTGCAAAACAGTCATGATGTTCTGGTTTCAGTTCCCTGGGTTGCACACACGAAATATAATTTGGTTAGGCAAATGCAAAGCTACCATGGGAGAAAGTAGATCCCGAATTAAAAGTCAAAGGCGATCATATGGGTCACGGTGATGTGAATTATCAGCGCTAATAGAAAGGGGGTGGGAAGGATTAACACTGATTGATGGGGGAAAGCTAGAAACGAACCAAGAATATGCTGCTGTTTCCTGTCTTTGTGGATCCATGCTACATGCTACACGCTACATGCTACATGCTACATGCTTTGAAGCACAGCAGAAAATCAGTCCTGACTTTTATTCCACAGATGACAGTACTTAAACTAAATTTCCAAGTTTTAAACATCATGAAACTGTCAATATATTACAGTATATCTAAATGTCAAAAAAGTCCTCAAAAACAAAACAAAACAAAACACCGCTGCCTCTCCCCCCAAAAAATCAATCTCTAAACAACAGTAAGTTGACATATTGCTAAGTTCTGTCCTCAGCTGTTTATGTAAGAGAATTTTAAAGTATTAACATGAGTTATAATGGTATGTACTAATCAGCATGCAGAAGGAGTAGAGAGTGGACATCTGGTCAAAGAGCTGTAAACCTGTTGATTAAAACAAGCCAAGCCTCCCATCTCTCGTAGCTCCTGTCCCTGGGACCCATATTTAAACCTGATTGGGCTGGGGATTTGGCTCAGCGGTAGAGGGCTTACCTAGGAAGCGCAAGGCCCTGGGTTCGGTCCCCAGCTCCGAAAAAAAGAACAACAACAACAAAAAAAAAAAAAAAAAAAAAAAAACCTTTAAACCTGATTGGATTGCATCGTGTCTTCAATTTTTTGTTTTGTTTTGTAAAATTTTGTACAAATCCTTCTGAAGCTGCTTTTCTCTGAAGCTGTTTTGGTAATCTGGACTAGAGAAGCCTATCTGTTTCTCTTCTTGCATTCAGATAAAAGCTAGTGTCCTGGTGTGCTTTTTGTTGCTGTCATAAATTCCAGGACCAAAATCAATGTAGAGGACGAGAGGGGTTATTTCAGATGTACTTTCTGCTCACTGCTCAGAGTCCATCATGAAGTGAGGGCGGGGCAGGAAACTGGAGCCAGGGACCATGAAGAAACGCGGTTTACTGCCTTACTCACGGGCGGGCGTCCTCTCAGCTTAGCTTCTCATACAGACCAGACCTCACTGCCTAGGGGAGGTGCTGCTCACAGTGGGCGGGGCCATCCTAAATCAACCATCAATCAAGAGCATCTCTCACAGATATGGCCAAGCTGACCTAAGCAGATCTTCTCAGGTAACTCTAGGTAGTGTCAAGTAGACAATAGGAAGTTGCTAAACTTCTAGGGAGATGTCAGCTAGTCAGTGTGATCTCCCTACCAATGTAAAATTGTTCTTTTTCTTGAGAGAGTGAATTGTCAAAATGTGTAACCTTCAGAATTTTCATGCCTTTGGCCTTTTGCTCTCTTGAGAGAAGGCTGGGGAAGAATCACTGCGATCTCTCTTTCTGAATGACAACGCTTGTTTTTCTCTAGGAAGAGCCTTAGAGAACCACACAGAGACTGCAAAGTGTGACCACAAGTCAGCAGGATAAACTCATATCCCATGCTGCAGAAAGAAAGACATTCGGATTCAAACAGACCTCTGTGATTTCTTTCATCTAGGGAGCTTTGTGGATTTTATTATTCTAATTAAATTTGTACTGAGATGTACTGGAGGGCAAGAGGAAACATAACCAAATAGCTGAGTATGGGCAGCCTTATGTCATGAGGAATTGGGGGACATCATAGCATTTGAAAATCCTCTTGGAGACAGGGGAGGGAGGAATGGGATGAGAAACTATTAGAAGGTGGGCCAGGAGGGAGATAAGGACTGGACAGTAAAAGAAAGATTAAAGATAATCAAAAGACAACAACAACAAAACCCTACAACAGTAACTAATAAAAAAAAAAGAAAAGAAAACTGAATTATGAGGTAAATTTTGAACAGAGGCCCAGATACATTGCTCAGTGGTTGGGCACTTGCATAGCCTGTAAACACACCTGTCTTCATCCAATGAAGAAACAAAGTCTGAAAAGAATATGAGCATGAAATAAAATAAAAGGAATGTACTGCCTCTATGAGATGGTGGTATCTAAAAATCTTCAGAGAGGGAGTGTAGACTATAGGACAGAAATAAAACATACTTTTAGATTATGTTTTTGTAGGATGATGTCATACACGTGAAGGCAGGTATAGGTTAGAACGAGGCCTGTCATTGGATGAGAAGGAAGGATGGGGGGAGAGAAGTTTGAGAGAGGGGGAGGAGACCGGAGGGAGAGGAGGATACAAGAGAGAAGAGTGGGTGAGCCGCTTTGGTAACGGAGATGAAAATATCCCACAGATGCCATGGGGCACTACATTGCAGGACCTACTGCTGGGTAAAAGAAAGCCCTGTTTTAAGATGCTGCAACATGTTCTAGAAGTTGAAAGAAACATTATCAACTTGATGGAACACCCAGGAAATGCTAAAGCTTTTGTGGGCATTCTCAAAAATATGTCATATTCTTCGACTGAGTGCCTCTGTGCAAACACCATTTCACTCACGGGATTGATTCTTCCAAATCCTGACGTAACTCAGACAAAATGACAGAAGTGCATCGAGTGCCCTATATTACAGGTAATTTCCTAAATGAATACTTTCCTAGAAAATGCCTCCTCGATATCCTGCCTAATGTAACATCTCCATCTTTACTTGATCCTGCTCGTTGCTGCTTTCAACGATGAGTAAATTTCATCTCCATCTAAGCAATTAGTGGCCAAAGGAAGTACATCTGGTGTAAGGGATTTACTGCCTCCAGCACGCGAAGTGATTTTCTGGTGATTTCCAGAAAATTACATACCTAGTTCTCTCTTAACTGACTGCTTCAGCCTCGTGCATCCTTCTCCCTGGCTGGGATCACTGGGGTCTTAAGAACTCCATTGGATTTTCCTTCTGTCCTTTTACCTTACATCTTTGTGATCTTGCAATCTTGATACCTTCAGCTTTAACCTCCTGTGTGTGCAACTGAATTTCCAGCAGATAGTGTAACTCAGAGGGTGTGTGAAATGAGCCAAGAGTTCCCACTTTTATGCCTTTATATATGCTCTTAGTCCACACATGAAATTTTTCAGGCATGTAACAATCTCTGTGTGTGTGTGTGTGTGTGTGTGTACATACACACACACACACACACACACACACATATATATATGTATATATATATACACACACATATGTATGTGTGTGTGATATACATTGTGTGTGTTGTATATATATATGTGTGTGTGTGATATACATTGAGATTATATATGTATATATTCTCATATAATCTCAATTTTACCATATATAATCACTTACCAATTAAATAATCACTTTCTGTATTTCCATTTCTTCCATACAAGAATAAGTCAAGCAACTTTTCTTAGATTGCTTAAATGCCTTCCATGTCTCCTGCTGTTTCTGCACTTGGTTCTTCACTAGCAATTCACAGGCAACACAGGTAACATACATAGCACAATGTATCCAAACTGCTCTAAAATATCCCTAGCGCACTCAGATGATAGAAATTCCTTACATGACTTTAAAATCTCTGCAAAAATAGGGTTCCATGGCTCCTTAAAATCTTTTTAAATGAATTAATATATGTATGTATGTATGTATGTATGTATGTATGTATGTATGTATACTACTTTCATGCCTAGTGCCCATGGAAGCCACATGAGGGCTTGGATCTCCTGGAACTAGAATGGCAGGTGGTTATGTGGGTGAAACCCAGGCCCTGTGAATGAGGAGCCAGTGCTCTTAACTGCTCAGCAGTTCCTCCAACCTCAGCCCTGGTTCTCTCTGTGATCTCCTTTTTCTCTTCCTACTTGGTTAATCCAGCTAAACAAAACTAACCCTCTTCAGCTTCTCAAGGTCATCAACTCTCAACTCAGGGTCTTTGGATTTAACCTCCTTCCCAAATACTATTTCTACAGTTGCTCACCATTTGATTTTTTTCCCCTTTATTGGGAGAATCAAACACCTACCAAACATCTACAGCAAGAGTTCTTGTAAAGAAAGAATTATTTTGTTGAATCTGTTTAACACACACATTGAGTACACATTGCTGTCTTATTGTGTTTGTCTGGCTAAGATTGACCCGTGGAAAGTGGCACGATTAGGAGGTGTGTTTGAATGGGTGTGGCCTAGTGTCTTTGAGGGTTCCTAGTGCTCAAGACCTGCCCAGTGCAGAAGAGACCCTCTTACTGACTGCCTGTGGAAGACAGTATCCTTCTGCTGTCCTTTGATCAAGATGTAGAACTCTTAGCTTTTCCAGAACCACGCCTGCCTATATGATGCCATGCTTCCCACCATGATGATAGTGGACTGAACCTCTGAAACTGTAAGCCAGCCCCAATTAAACACCATCTTTTATAAAAGTTGCCTTGGTTATTGTGTCTCTTCATAACAATGTAAACTTATTTAGTTTATGTTCCTATATGCTACCTACAATACTAGCACGGAGTTGTAGATCTGTTTCTCATTTACCTGATTATTACATCAATATAAGCTTCTGAAGAGCAATTTGCCTTGATCAAAAATTTTCTGTAGCAAGCAGTATTTGTTGGCATGCAGTAGATGATTTTTTAATTTTTTTTTTTGCTGGAAAAAACTGTCAAAAACGAATATGTGATAATTCGTGACTTTTGAAAGAGGCCATCGGAATTTAAAACTCGGTTTTTCAATGAGTGTGAACTGAGTTCAGAAATAAACTACTAGATTGCTATAACAGTGAGACCTCAGAGCAAGAACTAGGCTCACACACAGTAGCCTGAACCAAGTTCAGCGGAACATGTTTGCAACATTATCCAAAAATATAGTGGGATATGTTTAAGTGCAATCTATAATGCTCCTCCTACTGAAAAAGAAACCAGACCATTTATGTAAAGTTTTAATCATGTTAGAAGGTACACGGGGACTATAGAAAACATTATGATAATCTGAGAAAGAAGTAGATACTTGTAACAAGATGCAAAGCTCAAAATATGTTAAATAAAGGGTGGGTATGATTTTTTTCTGAAACCCTAATGTCAAACTTATCTCCATTAAAACGCACCCTAAAACAGAGAGTACGACCAGTTGCAAACTGAGAGAAGCTATTCTAAGCAATTTAGGTACACACTCAGTGATCTAGAATCCGAAGGGAATGCATCCTCTTATTAGACACTAGGGGGGAAGTATGTAAAAAGTCATACATTGGTGTATATATAAACAGTGTGTACAGTTCACAAACGATGCTCACTCACGTTTGTGATGAAGGGACGAAGGGGAGAAACCACAGGTAAGCTGCAATTTGCCATCCATTTGTGAGTCAACCTCTTGAACCTGGGAATACCGAATTTTGACAGGACTACTTAGCACTCAAGGATCAAGGGGTAAAACCCTATGGAGGTCAATGTTGAAGTGTGCAACACCATTGATTCCTTCCTACAAGCCAAACAGCACTGGTAATGAGGGAACCCAGTGAAAATCTTGGCCACATATAAAGAGAAGAAATGCAGAAGAATAAATTTGAGTTGGTTAAGTATTCATGGAATTTTTTAACCTAAAATAATATCCCCTGTACAGAGAGCCATTCATGTCCAGAGTCACATCAGTCATTTGGATGCTGTGTTCTGAATATGGCATGAAGGTGCCTCTGGGGCTTCCTGTGTTCAAATTTCATCCCCCCACCCTTGTGAAGTGTTAAGGTGTAGAAATTTAATCCACTGTGTCTTTTAAAGGTGATGATTAAGCTGGGATAAGGCCAGTAATCCTGAGTCCCATAACTGAATCTGTGAGACTTTATTGGAAGGGAGAGACGAGAGATGACACAGCACGATCCCTGTCTTTTGTCATGTCCTTCTCAGGACTCAGCAGAAGGAAGGCCACCACTAGATACAGCTGATCCTCGCTGTAGAAGGGAGAGGTGAGCTAAACTTGTGTTCTCTGCAATTTGCCCACTGTGAGAGGGTTCTTTTTTTTAACTTTTGAACAAATGGAAAAAAGCTAGAATAGTTGGTGCATCTGTTAAAATATAATAGCAAAATATAATATATAATGATAGTATATAAAATATAATAACAGCTTACGAAAGTAAGAAAAGCACGAAATGCTCTGTTACTTAGGAATATATAGATGCATTGCTATGTGAGTTTATGTGTCTTTTATCACAAGAATATAATTATTGAAGGTGAACTGAAACAAGCACACTTAGAGGAAGCACCAATTTCAAACATAAAGAATTAGAGGCGTGAAGAAAGCTAAGAGCGTAGGGAGAAAGATAATCTCACTCTGTCACCCAGGCTGTTCTGATTCACTAGCAGCCCTAGGTAGCCTTGATCTCCTGGCAACTCTCTCACTCCAGTCTCCAGAGTACTAGGAGACAAGATCAGAAAGATGTATTTTTTTCCATCATGAAGAATAATTGAAACTTCCTATACCATGTAAGCTTCTTTGATTCCTTTTCACAAGCCTAACCAAGTTATTGTATAATTTGCTTTCTATGCCATCTGTGCACTGGACTTTGATGGGGGAAACGAGGCTGCCAAAATACTGGAGACAGGAGGTAAGGTGTCAGACACATCAGGCAACCACTCAAACTTCGTCTCTGTTTTACATTTCCTTGGGAGCATCGTGAATTTTTTTTTTTTACTGAGCATAAATTTCAAGGTGATATTGTGCTGTAGTTTATTATAGTTAAGCACAGGTTAGATGTTGATTTCAAGGTAAGCTGAAATAAACTTATTTGTAAGATGCTAAGAAAGTTGATGTTCATGTGTAGCTGGAAACATCAACAGCATTGTCCTCAGTGTGCTGAACTTAAAGCACACCTGTATCAATCTGTTTATATACCTAGGCATGCACAAAGGTAGTAGAAGTGTACATTTTCCTATAAAATGTTTATTTATTTACTAGTTATACCCAGGAAGAAAACACTGAGATTTGAAACTATCAGCAGTGCTCACACAGTAGTAGATTCACAGGATGCCCTTTGACCAGGTATTTTGGCAAAATACAGGTTACTACTGATGACCAAGTTTCAGTCATATGAATAGCTGCCCTCTGACTCTATAAGAAACCAAGAAGACATTTAAGGCATAAAGTTTCCCAGTGCGATACAGTTAAATATTTGATGTAGACAATCATCTAAATCATAATTTTAAAATATCTCCAGGAATTCTGCTAGGAGTTATTTGCAGGGACAGAAATTCCTTTTTACGAATTGAATCGGCAGCACCGGATTCTGAGTGTGGTGTCACGAAAGCGCACAGGACAAAATAGCCTAGTCACTGAAGACGATGCCACATTCTAATTTATAGACCCAGAACCGTTACATGATAGCCTGCAAAGTGCCAGACTCGGAGGGAACAAGTACGCCTCTTAAAAGAAGCTGATGTGGAAAGGAAGGAAGCAATAAAGGTTGAGAAGTCCTCGTAACGCAATTTAATGTGATAACAAGAACTGCTCTTTTTCCTGCCTACAAGAATGCCCATAAGAAGAAGTAATTATGAAAGCGTAAGGATTTACTGCAGTAAGCTGAACAAAACGCTTACAATTTTAAGACGCTACACGCCCGAGATTAAACATGAAATACTACGGAGCGCACGTATTTGCACTTATCTCTTGTAGAGCATATGTTGCCTTTCCAGCTGTACAAAGATTTATCCTTGGCCCTAGCCTCACACATTCAATATTGCCAAATGCTCTGAGGCACGCACGGTTCATAGATGTTTTGAAGGCTGCGACTAAAAACACAAAACCTGCTTTAAATCCATCTCCATTCCATTAATTGATAACGTGAGTATCACTAAGTTACAGAAAGGCAGCCCATGCTCCTTCTTTGTAATTCAATAGTGAATTATTAACCTAGAAATGCTTACAGGCTCAGTTGCTGTACCTCAGTTTTAACTCGATGAAGTAGCGTATTAGAAACTTTTTACAAAGCAGGGAACCATTTTGTATACAGTAATTATTAGTGTATAATTCTTCCTATTCTTTATACAATTATGTCTTTATGTTTTAATTGGCTTCTGTTTTTTTTTAAAAAGCTTTTATGAAAACCAATTCCTATTCAATTGCAAGATGCCATTCATATAACTTTAATTCTCCCTTTTCTCTCTTAACAGCAGAAATACCGCACTTGGAATGTGGGCACATGGTTCCTCAAGTGTCTTCTTGTTAGTAGCAAAATTTCTTTTTGATAAACTATCCTATAAAACAGTAGTCTTGTATTTCCTTACACTTCCACAAAATGACAACTGATGTCCGTTGATTCTGCTTATGTTTTAACAAAGTTGCAATTCGTCTCTTTTTTTTCTATACCTTACTTTCGCTTTGTCTGCCCAGAGTGACATAAACATCTATTGCACACATTTATGCTAAAAATAAAAAAGCTCAACTCTCACAAATCAAGCTGCTTTTCAGAATTATAATCAGTTCCTTAGAGCCTTAGCATTTAATGGGGGTATAGCTAAACGCCCAGTTCATAACTTAAGGGTATCTATAGGACCTGGTTTTTAAAAGGCATCATCTCGCAGAGACACACCTTTGTTTTAAAATGGAGCAATTTGGGTGGGGGACGATGATCAGCCAAAACATGGTGAGACTAAAAGCAAAACAAAACAAAACAAAACAAAAATAGCAGTCAAACAGGGAAACAAAACTAAACCCCGCACATCATTCCCCAGATACCACTGCCTTTGTTCTGTGTTGGCGATCTGCTGCAGGGGATGGGGCTTGCCCTTAAGTGTGGCTTGTATACCCAGTGAGACTGCGTTGGAGAAAACTAATTTTTCTTTTGTGAGAAGTTATCAGTTGGAGAGAGCTTCAGGGTTAGGGATGAAGGGTTGTGTCCCCTTTCCCTCTCGGCACTGAGACCCCATCTGGCTCAGAGCCTGTGCATGCTGCCACAGTCACTGTGAATTCATGAGTGCATTGGCCTTATTGTGTCTGGAAAGTCTTCTCTCCGTGGTATCCTCCATCCCTCCTGGCTCTTATGATATTAATGTTCCCCACCTCCCAACCCCCGACCCAACCTCCACATAGTTCCCTGAGCACAAAGGGGAAACTTTTGGTGGAAGCACCTGGCTTCCATTTAGGACTGACTTCTCGAGGTCTCTCGCTTTCTGCATGTTGTCTCGCTGTGGGGCTCTGTGTTTGTTCCCACTGACTGCAGGAGGAAGCTCCTGAGGATGGCTGACCCTGGCAGGTCTTTTGATTAGATATGTTGGCTCCGATTTTGCATCTTTATGGGATTTCTGTGTCTGTTCTTGCGACTTTGCTTTTGCTCTTTTCCTGTCCATTTGTTTTGTCCTACTCAGGTTTGGTTTCGTTTCATCTTGTTTTACTACTATTCTTTTTAAAGGCACTTGTTTGTCTTCTAACAGGAGAGCAAGAGAGGGTGTGCATTTGGGGGGAGTGGGGAGTTTGGGAGGATCTAGGAGGAGCAGACAGAGGGGAAAATAAAATCAGAATATTTTGTATAAACTCTATCTTTAATTCAAAATAAAATGGAACAATCTGCATACCACATTCTAGTTGACAACTTGTCTTGGACACGCTACATATGAAAGAACAGATCCAGAACTGCTTCCGAGGCAAACATCAGTTACATTGCAAAAAGGCTTTCTGATTGGCTCTAGAAAGGTTGCTGAAGCTGGAGCAGGCTCTTAAACTCGGACACGAAAGTCCTCTTGTTTCCTGTCTGTGTCTGGCCGTTGCTCCAGCTCAGCTTTGGTCAGGGTGGTGGTTGAGGGGAGGGGCTAGAGGGTAACGGTAGTGGGTGGGAACCATGGTTCTTACCACGTAAGAACAGTTAGTATTTACCTCCCTAAGCTAGTTTGCTCATTTGAAACTGTGACATTCCACAAGCTCTCATTCATACCAAAAGCTCCCATGACCTCACATGAACATATTCGAAGCCACAGAATGTGACTGAATTTATTCTTTGTGTAATTTCAGCTCAGCGTTTCCTGATCTGACTGGGTCTTATGGTCCCTTAAAGTTCGTCTTGGAAGGAAGTCTTTTCCTTTGCTAGGTCTCATTCCTACCTGCACATGTTGTCATTGTTTCCCGCTTTACAGAATCGGGTGTACAGATATCTATGCCTGTGCGAGTTCCTACTATTTCATCAATGTACAGCGCATTTATTAAATGATTATTTGGACTTCTTGCTTTAGATATTAAAGTTCACTTTGTGGCCACGGCCCCTCACATGCTCTGTCTCTTTTAGCTGTTGGCATTATCATTTTATAGGTTCTTCCAACACAGCCCTGGTTGGTTTTCGAATGAATGACTGACATGTGGATCTGATCCCCTGTTGTCTGAATAGTGCACCTTCTGGCCAAAAGTCCTGCATGTGAATCATTCCTATAACCCAGGCCCAAGGGAAGAGAATCTCCTTTTATGAGATGATTTGATTTTTTAATTTAATTTTCACGGGTTATAAACTATTAACAAAATAATTTGGCGTCTGCATAACTAAGCCATTTTAATGATACTGTCAATATTTATATCACCCAGAATGAAATAACATTTTATACCTAGCCTCCGGCAGAGTCCATGGAAATACTATGAAAAAAAAATCACCCTTCTCGTGAGAGTACAGTTATTAACTATATTGACTTCATTCAAAATAGCCATTTTTATAATTAAAATACAAACATTTCTAGGAAATAACATCGTTTAAAGGTAAAGACTGGGGAGATGGCTTAGCGAGTGACAGTGTTTGCTGCACAAACAGGAGAAATTTGAATTCAAAGCCCTGCAACCCATTTAAAGCCCTGCCTGGCGGAGGGAGAAGCGGTTCGTGAGCTCCCACCATTAGCTGAGGAGCTGTGAACAGTTGGTCACTTCTGGGAAAGGAGAGTCAGTTTTCTTTAAATCTGTAGACCTTGGTATGATCCAGTTGGTGGCTCCATATTCAGAAGTATCTGGGTTATATTAAAACAAAACAGAATAGAGTCGTAGGGGCGAAGGGTGTTGGGATGGATCTGGAAGCATCTAGAGGGAAAATCGAGGGTAAAATAAAATCAAAACACATGAAAATTCTCAAAGAATTAATAAAAGCGTCATGTTGAAAAAAAAAGCCACCAGCTTATGTGAGGCATGGGGTTACCACGCCATGCTGGTTGTGGTTGTGGTTCATAAGCAACATGTCTAGTAAGAAGTCAAGATGGAGGCTTTCAGTTGCGCTCCAGCTCAGGGGCCTCTGGGTCCGATGTTTGAAGTGCATGGTGTCTTTCGGCAAAAGGGCACCTTTGAGGCACAGTCAAGGGTAACAGCAGTGGTCTGTAGTGTTTTGGGAATCTCTTGGTTAGGAATACCGCCACATGTGAGCACACACCCCTACTCTCCCACCCTCACACCAAGGACCACCCATTGCAGACCGGAAGCGGCCTGTGGCTTCTCCCTTTGAGGTATAGCAGTAGGTGGGGCTGTGCCCACAGAGGGTTCTCTTAGCTCTGAAGCTCGGCTCTTAGGGTAGTGAGCTTCTAGTCATGGCTGCGTTATTTGGTGGCTTCAGGTTGGTCAAAGAAACGCACTGGGTGTAGGTCTTGGGGACTAGCGACATTGGAATAAACCTAATGCTTTGTTTACTTATTATGGCCCTGAATTAACCGCGAGGCTATTGTCTTTTCCTGCTACCTGAGCTTAACTTTATCTGACAGCCCTTCTAAGTGAATTAGTAAATTCCCAAATAAAACCTAGCTGAGGTGACTTAAGTTGTCATTCCTTTGTCTGAACGAAGAGTGCTCCCACTGCTGTCCCCCCTCACGTTTACTCAAAAATATTTAATCACAAAATCTGGTAGGGTTTGTTGTTGTTGTTGTTCGATTGGCTGGTTGTTTTTTGTTTTTGTTTTTGTTTTTCCAATTTTAAATTTGTTGGGCATGGGCTCCCCCCCCCCTTTTTTTGTTTGTTTGGTTGTTATGCCTGAATGCAGATACTAGAATCCCAGGCTACATGGAATAATGTAACTGCTGAATTTAATTTTTGATAAAATGTTTAAGCCAATCGGAGAATTTATTATATACATGCATGTATGTAAATACATAATGTATTTACAGTTCATTCGCTCCAATTTCCCTGATTTCCTTCATGTTCACTTTCCAATTACAATGCTCTAATCTTACTTTGAATTATACTCATAGAAACATTTCGATTTTTAGCATAGAAATGATTAAGCATAAAGTTCCAGCGTAAGTACAGAACTGCTTTATCAAAGCGTGGATTCTTACCCCAGCGAATTGCTCACTAATTTTCCGAGGTAAAGATTTTGCTTTCCAGGGTATTTATTTAAAATACTGAATTCTCTAGTTTCCTACTTCAGTCACACTTAAAAGAATTCACCATTTTGCACATTTTGGAAGTACGCGGTTTTTAGCTTGAGGTATCTGAGATGTTTTTTGACAGGATTTTATGAACCACCACAATACTTCGCTCTTCCTTTTCTTTGCCCTTTGCTTGGATTTTCTAGATATAAACATTGTACCTTCATTTACCACTTCTTTACTTTTCAATTTTTATTGAATATTTTATGCATTTACATTTCAAATGTTATCCCCTTTCCTCCCTCGCCTGCTTCTATGAGGATGCTCCCACTCCCACCCACCCACTCCTACCCCAACACCCTGGCATTCCCCTACACTGGGGAAAGGAGCCTTCACAGGAACAAGGACTTCTCCTCCTATTGATGCCAGACAATACCATCCTCTGCTACATATGCAGATGGAGCCATGGGTCCCTCCATGTTTACTCTTTGGTTGGTGGTTTAGTTCCTGGGAGCTCTGTGGGGTCTGGTTGATTGGTATTGTTGTTCTTCTTATGGGGTTGCAAACCCCTTCACTCCTCAGTCCTTTTTCTCACTCTTGCATTGGGGTCTCTGTGCTCAGTTTAATGGTTGACTACAAGCATCCTCGTCTGTATCAGTAAGGCTCTGGCAGAGCCTCTCAGGAGACATCCATACCAGGTTCCTGTCAGCAAGCACTTCTTGGCATCAACAATAACGTCTGGGTTTAGTGACTGCATATGGGATAGATCCCCAGGTGGGGCAGTCTCGGATGGCTTTTCCTTCAGTCCCTGCTCCTCTCTTTGTCCCTGTATTTCCTTCCACGACTACTTAAACCATGCTGAGAAGTATGGAGGTTACGTCTCTGGAGGAAAAAAGAAAGCAGAGAAGGAGCAAGGCCACTGCTGCTGTGTTAACTGCATTCCTCTATCCAAAAGAAATCCATCACCTCAGCTATTAAATACTCCGACTCTCCGAAATGAAACGCTTTTTGCTGATTAAGTTTAGGACTTTGGAAAATAAAATCTCTAACAGAAAGTTGCGAACTGGTAACATTTTGCCACAGACTATGTGATTATTTATTGATTCGTGATAATCTCCCTACAGTTTCCACTGAAACAAGATGAGGAGAGAGACACTGTGTCTGATTAACAGGTTTGCTTTCAAATGCTCTACCTATGGGTAGGTGACTGATCAGCCTTTATGTTTAAATAAAGGCTGCTGACAAAGAGATTCTAACTACAGCATTAATTGAAGCAGAAAATAAAATAAAAATTAAAGTGGTCCTATGTCACCTTTTGTGTATTTACTTATTGCCTGCAGTTTCTGTGAAGGTTGGCTAATGAATTTTGAAGTGAACTGGCAAGAGAGTCGGAAACTCTATGTAATGTAAGAGTTGCTGAGTATATTACTTTCTTGATTAACTCTTTGAGTTGGAAAATACCCATTCATGAGAATTTTATATTTTCTTTTTAATTAATTAATTAAGTAAGTAAGTAAGTATATCTGAAATGCTGCTCCCTTACAGGTCACCCCTCACAGAATTCCTCTCCCCATCCCCCATCCCCTTTGCCTCTAAGAGAGTGCTCCCCATATCCCTCCACTAGTAGTATCAGGGATTGATCCTGGTCTGTGGGATAGGCCTCAAGTTGGATTGGTCACTGGTTGGCCATTCCTTCAGTCCCTGCTCCATTGTTGTCCCTGCATTTCTTTTAGAGAGGAACAGTTTTGGGTCAAAAGTTTTCCATGGGGGTGGGGGGAGGGGGTACCTGCCTGACTATTGGAAGTGGTCTCTTCAGATTCTATATTCCCACAGTTGAGTATTTTGGCTAAGGTCATCCACGTTGAGTCTTGGGAGCCTCCTCCATCCCAGGTCTCTGGGACTTTCAAGAGGCCTCCCAACCCCCACCCCTCCAGCTGCACATTTCCATTCATTCTCCTGACCCTCTGGGCCCCTCTCATGTCTCTCCCCATACCAGATCCTGCCCTCTTATTCTCTTTCCCTTCCCCTCTCCTACCCAGGTTCCTTCCTCTGGCTCCCATGACTGCTTTGTTCCCCCTTCCTGGTATGACTGAAGCAACCTTGCTTGGGCTTTTCTACTTGTTTATCTTCTTTGGGTCTGTGGGTTGTGTCATGGGTGTTCTGTACTTTTTGGCTAATATCCACTTATAACTGAGTATGTACATGCATGTCCTTTTGTGTGTAGGTTAGCTCACTCAGGATGATATTTTCTAGTTCCATTCATTGCCTGCAAAGTCCATGAAGTCTTTGTTTTTAATAGCTGAATAGCATTCTACTGTGTAAATGAATCACATTTTCTGTAACCATTCTTCAGTTGAGGGACATCTGAATTGCTTCCAGTTTTTGACTATTACAAATAAGGCCACTATGAGCATAGTGGGGCATGTGTCCTTGTGATATAGTGGAGCATCTTTTGGGTATTTGCCCAGGAGCAGTATAGCTGGGTCTTCAAGTAGAATGATTTTCTTGAAGCTCAAACCTCTGGAGAGTATTTAAAGATTGGTGTTTCATCGTTTCTCTTCCGAAGGTATTGATCGGATTTAAATTGCAGTTCTTCACTCCTGACAGCAGGGACATGTGCTCTAGCATGGGGCCTTTCCTGAGGCTTTGCATCCACATGGCCTGTGGTGCACATAAAAGAGTGGGCAACACGAATTACTTCTCACATTTCTTCTTTTGTCTCCTGGATGTGTTTGGGAGACGAGCAATGTTTCAGTTAACGCAACCTGAAACATTACGTAGAACACAACCAAGCAAAATAAGAAAAAATCTCAGTGAGTTGGTTTAGTAGGTGCTGATGCCTTTGGAGAAACCAGAGCTGATTAAAAAATGAAATATGTAAAGTTTATACACTGCACCACATATTGGTATTAAGGTATTTATTGAATGTGTGTGTGTGTGTGTGTGTGTGTCTGTGTCTGTGTGTGTACATACATACACATATAAATACACACACAGATAGGCAAGAATTCTGATAATTTGCCCATGTCAATTAGTTTCTGATTATGTAATAATATGATAAAGTAATTACTAAACTTACATATTTTGTTTTTCTATACCTGTAATTTTTGACCCACTGTAACTAGCGACATGCTGTGGTCTTTACTCCCTTCCCCAATACATCTGTTTTCCTCTTGTCAAAGGGTACTTTTCACCTCGAATAACTACCATTGTGACCAACCAACATGTATTAAAACATATCTGTCGATTTATTTAACAGGATCAGGAGTTTCCCTTTTCTCCTGTTAGTGAAGTAGTGCTCTGTATCCTTCATGGAGGAGAGCCTCTCAATTTTCTGCAGACTCCACTGAAAACGTGTTGGCGCTCTCCAGAGAACCTTAGCGTTTTTGGGTTATGGCATTAGTTACTTTGAGCTCTGCTTTCTTCTCCTAAAGGAACACATTCCATTAATTTGCTGAGAACTGCTTTAATAGACTTAGCTCTACTCCTCCCTCTTGACCTCAGCAACTCACTTAGCACATTATTGGACATGATCAACCATAATAGCATCAGAGAACAAGGGATCATGATACTTGCCACCACAAGGATTGGACTGAAAACTTTCTCCACACATCCAACTTCTGTGGCCTTGATTTAATACAAAATATTAACCCACAGCTTATTTTTCTTTTCTGAATAACTGGAATTGTATTCATTAGTGAAGTCTGGTGGAACGACCTGGAGCCTGCCAAGGTACAGTCACGTGGACCGGAGTGAGGGGCTATTTGGAAAATGACTGACCAAGTGAACCCTGCTGAACTTTTCCCTATGGGAGATTAGAAAGTTGAAGAGGTAGCAAGAACGAAAATGGTCAAAAAAGCCATGCCATAGGCTTGTGTCTAAATGCAATAACATCATTTAAAAATCTTTGGTTATGTTATAATAAATGCAGCTGAATATGTAGTAGGACAAGAAGATCTTCCTTTTTCTGACTCTCTGTGTGTATTACTTTCTTTATCCCTCCTCTGTTTGTCTCTGTCTCTCCATCTCTGTGTCTCTGTCTCTCTGTGTCTGTCTGTCTGTCCTATTTCTCTGACTCTGTGATTCTCTCCCTACTGTCTTCTCTCTCGGTTCTCCCTTTCAAACCTTCTAAAATGCTGTGGATTAGATGCCCTTCTTGTCCTGGTAGCATGGTCTTTGATGTGGATCCTGGGCTGCAACTGTATGAAATAATTAAAGCAGACTTTTCAATGTGATTCTCCTCACAGCTGTGGGCTACTCCCGGTAGAGTGGGCCTTGATATCACTATCGTGTTGCTTCTTGCCTCATCGAGGGGTATTTATTTATTGCATGTCCGGGATTGTGACCCAGCGGGATTGGATCTCTTCATATGTCAGTCCTGTCATTCTTTCCTCCACCCTTATATGCCAAACAACCCTCTTTATAAGGAGCCCTTCCACAGCGGCATTACATAAAGGAACACACCAAGGTTTGACCCTGCGATTTCTTTTTATCACAATCCCTCTGTACTTCATTACTGCTGTTTACCACTGTGGTAAAATGTCATTAATGTTTCTGAAAAAAAAATGTATCCTGCTTTTTGTAGCTGCGCTCACAGGGAATATGAAGAAGAAATGGTTAGGAAGGCTGACCAGACGCACAAAGACAGGGTGGAAGTTGCCAAGATTATGTCGAGTGCCTGGGCCGTCTATAGACTGAGAACAAATGGGTTTGCCCAGGATGGGAAACAAGATCAGATGAGAAAACAGTAAGTGCTGGCCTGATAGAGTATGATAAAATCAGGGAATCCAATGTGTAATTATTAAAATGTGTTTACAAATACTCACTGGGTGCCTATTAAAAACTGTGCAGCTCTCCAGGCATTAAACATGGAATAGGGAGATTCGATTCCTTCATCTCTGAAATATCTTTTTTCATGGAAGATACAGGAATTATGCCATAAGCTAGCATGCATTGTAATAGTGGAGCTGAGAGGAGGCAATGTTTGTCCATTGCATGATAAGAACCAACAACAGGAAATGGAGCTGCTCAGAAAGGTGGGGGAAGGGAGGGCGGTGTGTTTAAACTAAAACCTGAAAATGATCAAGAATAAATGAGCTAAGGACACATGAAGATCACGGGCAGATCAACAAAACATCCAAGGAAGCGTCTAGCCTCTGCACGTCTGCAGAAGCACTGAGATGTTTAAGAAGAGATGTCAAGCGGATTTATCACATGCATAGTAAAATTTGTAACACGTATCAGAGAACCAGTAAAGTTCCCCAAATAAAGATGTAACTGGAAATTCAACTGCAGTGTGAGGAAAGGAGATGAGTTTAGGCCAAGACCTGAGAAATGCATTTCCTAGGTATAAGGGAGACATAGGATCACAGAGCTTGGCGCACCCGCACTTAGGGAGAAAATCTAAAAGAACATTGTGTCTAAGAAACTGAAAGGAAAGCATTTCAAGAAAAATGCATCACTAGTACCAAAGTAGAACCTGAAGACTGTCAGTGGCAGGGACACTAATCCATTGAGCAAGACAGTAACTGAAATGGCAGGAGTGGCTGCAGGAACATGAGGAGAGGGGGAATGACATACAGGCTTGTGCTGATAGAAAGAAAGAAAGAAAGAAAGAAAGAAAGAAAGAAAGAAAGAAAGGAAGAAAGGAAGGAAGAAAGAAAGGAAGAAAGAAAGGAAGAAAGAAAGGAAGAAAGAAAGGAAGAAAGAAAGATGAGATATATAGATACATAGATGAGATAGATAGATAGGTAGATAGATATAGATAGATAGATAGATAGATAGATAGATAGATAGATAGGAGATAGATAGATAGAAAGATAAGAGATAGATATAGATTGATGATATAGCTAGGTGAGATAGAAAGATAAGAGATAGATATAGATTGATGATAGATAATGATAGCTAGATGAGATAGATAGATAGATAGATAGATAGATAGATAGATAAGATAGGTAGATAGAGATAGATGATGATACTGGGGTTGGGGATTTAGCTCAGTGGTAGAGCGCTTGCCTAGCAAGTGCAAGGCCCTTGGTTCGGTCCTCAGCTCCAAAGGAAAAAAAAAAAGAGATAGATGATGATAGATACATAGATACAGATAGCTAGATGAGATAGATATAGATAGATTAGATAGATAGATAGATAGATAGATAGATAGATAGATAGATAGGTAGATAGATAGATAGATAGATAGAGGAAAGGATGGGTAGATACCAATAGCTAGATGAGAGCGAGATAGATGATAGATAGATAGGTAGATAGACAGACAGACAGACAGCAATGTGTATATGTGGGCATGGGGGGAGCGCTTAGTATTGAACCTCAGGTCTCATAGATTTTCCCAGGCTCACTTTGAACTACGTCTGGTACATGGTGGCCCTTCTGACCCAGACTCTGGAGCAGCTGAAATTATAACCTTTGCCGTTGTGCCTGGCTTCTGGAAATTCCCTAAGAGGGCTATTGTATGGTGATTTCTGACAGGGGAGAGGAGCAAGGAGAGTTCTTTGAAATTCCTTTTCCTTTACTATAAAACTTAAACCTTTTAACAAGTAGGAATGGTATGTTGAAAGAAAAAGGTTTGTAATCAAACAAGATGATTTAAAAGTATTTGTTATTTCCATAGACGGAAAGGAACAGTATATCCCAAAGTGGTTGGTACGCTGGAAAGTTTTTATGAAGGTAAGTGCCATCTGATGGATTTACCCTTTTTTTGACCTTACACTATCGCTGTCAGATGTGGCGACAGGACCTAATGTGTGCTTGTAATCACAGCAGAAGAGACAAGAAAATGACCATTTAAGGTAATTCAAATCCCCAGGAGGCAACTGGAGTGGAACAGCCATTCTTGAGGACAGTTTAGCATGTGGGAGGTACGAGGAACTTCAGAAGAATCTTGAATCTAAGCAAGCACTTTTCTACCAGAAGCAACAGGACTTAAAACACACAAATGATAGCGTGGAGAAGGGGAAGGTCACTGTAGAAACATTTTTATGGGCAAAATACTTTCTTCCTAATTTCTTCCCACTGTTTTGTTTATGTCACCTATGGGCCTGAAATAACACACACAGCCAGGCATCAGTTTTCTTTTCTATCAATAAAAGGTAGTTAAATAAAAATTATACTTGATACGAAAGATAAAAAACTGAATCTTCCATTTTCCTTTTTCAATGGATATATCTCTTTATCTTTGAGTAATTTCATTCATGATAGGTGTATTTTAAATAATTTATTTTTAAAAACTGCTGTGTTCATAGTTGAATCCAGGTGTTGAGTTCAGGCTTAGTCCTAACCTAAGCTATTCCCTCCATATTGTGTAAAATGGTAGGTCCTCTCCCCACCCCCAGCCTATATTTTGCCTCAATGGACTATTTATACCCTAAGGGTAAGCGGTAGCAGGGTGACTGCATCTTAGGGAGAACCTGGCATCAGCTACCAGTCGCAGACAGACAAGACAGGGTGCTGCTCTGCAAATTGATCACAGAACGGAGACAATAGGAACACATGGGAATATTAAATTATACCACGAAATCAAACCTGAAAGCTTATCAGACACATGAGACAGGAGGAGTGGCCAGCTCTTTCCACTGGGCACCACCGAGAGTCCCTAAAGCTGCAATGGCAGAAACCCGACAGATTTACCCTCTGGTCTTGATGTGTGCATCCTGGACATGTCGCCTGCCCCTGCTGTGTGCATCCAGCAGGCTGAGAACTCCGACTGACTCCAGGCTTTCACTCCACTCAGTGACTGTCTTACCCAAATCGTGTGCTTTCGTTCACAAACTGGCTATTCCAGCTAACTCAATGCCAAGGCCCAGGTGGCTCAACCTGGTAACCTAGCAGAGGACTGCAGACTCTGGGACAGCATTCTGATCCTGACAGTTATGTCTCCAACAGGCTGCCAGCAGGGGGCATTAGCTGAGCCTCCCAGTTTCTGCTTCTCAGTACTCTTAGGACTCCTATCTCTGAACACTTGATTTGAGTAGAAAACCTTATACCTCTGCCTACATTGATTCAGTGATATAGATCTATCGGACAGAGTGCTGCTAATGAAATATACACTATGATTTTATTACTAAATACTTCTGACAGTGGGGAGAAAAAGACACAACACCAGGTCCTGAGCTACACTCTAGCCCTCACCCATTGATTCTGAGAGAAAATAACAAGAGCCAACTTTAGAACAAGAAGGAGTCCATTTACTTTTATAACTTCATTACTACTCAGCGTGGGCATATTCTCTGGGGACTGAGCTGTCTGCTTAATATAAACTTCTGCAAGCCTAGGTGCCGACAGAGCTAAATAGGGTCTACTCAGTTGTGAATCAAAGTGAAAGGAATGATTTCACAAGTATGTTTTTGTATTTGAGCTGTGTAGGGTTGTTACTTATTAGATTATTATATATTTATGAGCTTGACAACTTGTAAAATTACCCTAGTTATATATAATATCTGTGATGGGGTACACACACACACACACACACACACACACACACACACACACACAGTCATATGACAAAGAACATGCATCATGTATGATCTATCTTTTTATCTGTTTAATTTGTCAGTTTTGGTGCTGGGGTACTGTGTGTGTGTGTGTGTGTGTGTGTGTGTGTGTGTGTGTGTGTGTGTGTTTCTTTCTATGTATGACATAGTTATTCTATAGCCTCTTGGATTAGAGACTGAATTGAACTGAGAGCCATGGCAACTAACAGAGAGAAAAAAAAGAGGAGAACTACTTATGGCAATCACATGAAGCTATTGGCCCTCACGGTCAAAGGGAGGGCACACTACCATAACTGAGGATTTCTGGATAAGTCTTTCCTGTGGCACTCCAATGGCAAGTGACCAAGGCAATGCAAGAGCAGACAAGAAGTGGGACATTAATGACAGTCCATAATACAACTCTTCTGAGGTCCTCATCATATCAAGGTCAGACTTGGTGTGGATGCTGTTGGTGTGACTGGTGCTACTATGCTCCTGTCATAGACCCACACCCATGTTCTTGTAAGTAAGCCCAATTACATAAAATAAACAAATATATCTTTTCTTTAAAAAAAAAGTTCAAACTCCTAGGGCTGGAAAGATGGTTCAGAGGTTAAGAGCACTGACTGTTCTTCCAAAGGTCCCGAGTTCAATTCCCAGCAACCACATGGCGGCTATCTCAGGTTTGCCCCTGCGGACTTCGGTAGGACAGCTGCTTCAGTTTGTCTTTGGCATCTTATCTGAGTCATTCGATGTTCATTCATGTCTCCCTAGGAAAAAGTAACATAGCACCGAAATTGGACCTAGGATTCTGCGTGCCGTGTGCACATATTCTTCCATTGAGTCCCTGACTGCATTTCATTTATTGCTGTCAGGACATCGCTGAGAGAACTAATCTTTGGTTATTATCCCAGAACCACCTCAGGAAAATCTAACACATGTGTCCCACACCTGTCATGAGTGTGCTACTTCAGAAACATAAGCAAATACCCCTGTGCCACTAAACAGTATCAGAATGTTTTGAGTAACATTAATTTACAAGGTAGGGTGCTTTCACTGGTAGCCATTTGTCAGATATGTCTGCTTCTCTTGAAATTCTTGTCAAGTCAAACACGGGTACTTCTCTTTGAATATTGATTAATACGAATTTTTAGATAATGTGTTATACACCATGCAGTAAATAAATGACCCCCTTTATGGGGGTGAATGTGCATGTATGCTTGTATAATTTGCGAATTAACTACAAATGTTTAAAGATGGAAGGATTTTCAGAGCCCCGAGAAGTCACAACTAGAGGATGAACAGGAATGTCAGGGTCCCTGTGTTGCTGAGAGATGCTGTGGAGTTGAATCCAGATGCAGAAGCTAAATGACAGGACCGAGTTTAGCAAAGGATTGGAAGACAGAAAGACAGCAGACCCAGAAAAACAAACAGGAGGCTGAGGAGGTGGCAGTTGAGCAGGTCAACATCAACACATCACATCACATCACATCAACAGTGGGGAATGAGCTGATTGAGGTCCTCTAGGACATTTGAAGGTTCCTTGAGAATCTATAGATGGTTGATGCACATACCATATGGGACCATGTGACAAGTAGATGGAAACCATTACCGTCTGTCTCAGTGCTGGATGCCCCTCTGTGGATCCAGGTAAGGGAGTTCCATGCTCACTGTGATATATCTGATACATTCTTCAGCCTGGATTCCCTGATATGACTTTAAGACATTGTGTCCATGTGCAGTCATGATTTACCGTGATAAATTTATAAGATGGCAACCTTGTCAATCCCGAGAATACCTAATTTACCAATCTGTACTGCATGGGTGGTCCAGGACAGTGGATGCCATTCACAAATCCATGCAGGAGTCATCCTCCATTTTCCGAGTAAAAACCTGCTAATAAAGTGTTGTCTCTTGGGGCAAGGCACAGTTGAAAAAAACTCACCATTTTACATAATACAAAGAAGTAAAAGGAAGAAAGAAAGGTCTGATTCCAATCACCCCTCAAAATATTTCAAGAAACCTTGATTTCCCTAGGAACTACACATGCTGACACTCCCTTTGGACCTATCGTAGGGGCCACCCTCTCTTGTGATGAGCTTTGTGTCTGTTTCCTATTAAGTGAAGAATTTAAAAGTTACAGATTCTTAGTATTAACAGCATAAATGACATATTTCTGTCTTAATTCTCTCTTTACTTTAATGTGAATAATTTTTTTTGGTGTTTAGAAAAACAAAGGAGCCTATGTGAAATAATATTGGAGCCTATTTCAGTATATTGAATAATAGAATATAAATACCATTTTATGATATTCTACTACACGCTTGCTTTATTCACCTAAATTAGCAATGTTTACATTCTTGTTTATTTATGACAGTTGTAGGGCAATCTGGAGACAATATCTGTTTCTTGACAGACAAATGATTAACAGTAATCTGATTTGAAAATAAAAGGTTTTAGAGATCAGGAAAAGGGTCCATTTCCTTCCTTCATGGAAAAATCTGTATTTAAGGTGCTTTAGGTTCAAAGTCTAATTTTTCAAATGACTTGCTTTGATCATGACACTGGGAATGTGTATCTTTCTGCCAATCTCCTCACCTGAAAAGCAGGAAGAGAATTGACCTCGTGGAGAGTCGATGAGAGTGGCAGCTATTTGCAATCGTGGTGGCAAGGAAAGCCTTAGAGTCACTGTGTTTAAGATCAGAACATGAGGGTCACGGTCCATATGGTGGGTTAATGCCAAACAATCGAGAGAGATAACCGAAGATGCCTTACACCAGGATAGAAACAGAATTCTTCCATCCGCCATAGAGGAGCTGTGACCTGTGCAAATACAAGAGATAAAGAGGTGAGAGATCGAGCAAGCATTGACCACACTTCTGATTTATTAAGTTATAGTTATTGATTTGTGCCCCAATGATCCATTCTGGCCCCTTCTTATTATAATGAAGAAGGGGAAGAAGAGAAATGTTATTTGGGAACATTTTTTTCTCTTCAAGGCAACAATGGAATCAATTTATGTCGTATGACTAACTATCATTTAGTTTTTTGATGTATTGAAAATAAAAAGAAAGGAATGAATGAATGTACACTGAGATCTCCGTTGGCTTATAAAAATGGTAACAATTTAGTGAAGATTCCCTGTTAGCATTAGTGTGTTAGCATTCGTTTAAAAGATGAGCTAAAGGAATGTAGAAATGATAATCACATTTATGCAAATCATGATAAAATCCAAAAATAAAAATGACTAAGTAAATGACAGTAAGTAGATTGTCCTAAGTCTCCTTCACTTTCCTGAATTAGGAGACCATGTCAATGGACAAGTAGTCTTGCCTTCATTGTACAAGCTTGTAAGATCTGCATTCAACAATTGATCATCTAGTGTGTTGGGAACAATGACCTTAAACCCCTCCGCTATTGATGTTAATATTATAGTTAGAGTTAAGTATGACTAGGCTCATGGAATATCCCCAGCCAGCTGCAGAAGGCTAATCTGGTGGTCAGGATGCCTAATGATATGACAAACTAGTGACCTTTCTGAGAAACCAACATCTGGTGGTTAGGTTGCCTAATGATATGACAAACTTGTGACCTTTCTGACATCCTGTTGACGTCAGCTGATGGCCTGACCACAAGAGCAGTGTCCTTGGCTTGCATAAATTTTTCCCACTCCCCCCCCCCCGTTACCCCTACTATGGTATAAATTCAGCTTTGGGAAAAAATAGAAATTGTCGCCTTAATCAGACTCTTGTCTTGGAGTCCTTCTTCACGTCTCTTGTCCCCCATTCTCTACTAGGTAGTCCCCAACCTCCGCTGACTGCCCTGTGGGCCAGGGCACTAGTGCACTGTGTTGCAAGAAGAGTTAGTGTAGTTTGGAGTCAATGATATTTTATAGTACAGGGTTCTGTCTTCCCTATTGTTAGTGTGGGTTTGAGGGGTTAAACCTACCTATTCTATCTTGGGGCGGGTCTCCATTTTAAAAGAGAAAGAGCATGAGAACTTGACCTGCAGCTGAACCCAAGTTGTACCCAAGTACCAGGAAAAACCACCAGCTTGAACCCTGGCCCACAACCCAGAGTTTCTCCCTAGATACTCCCTAGCCACAGCCAATCAGGATTAGTTTGATAGTTCAGATGCACTTTCAGACCTTTTATGATTGTTCTTGATTTTACCTCAGAACATCCACCCATTAGCTTATATATATCAGAGTAGTAATTCAATGAATTGCTTGCCAGCCTGGAAACCCCCTCACACACCCCGTTTCCTATTAAAACCTTGTCCTGCTGAAGGCTCCGGTCTACCCTCTCATCCTGCTGCATCAGGAATAGCGGTTAGCCAAGTGTGAGCTTGAATAAAGATGCTATCGTGATTGCAGTGGAATTGGGTCCTTGGTGGTTTTTTGGGGTACACGGATACTTTTTGAGCAGACACAACTGGTTTATAGAGAAACATGCACTGAGTAAATATTAGCATATTTAGAGGCTGTGTTTCTCTTAATATTGGCGAAGCAATAACCTATGACATCACTTAACAGGCCACACATACTGTGGACTTGGGTTTCTGATCTGGAGCCCTCTTCTTTCACAGATCTAAGTGGTTTGTTCTAGCTCCCACAGCACTCTTTTATTTTTCTCGGTAATTATTGCCACTTCCGCTCCAGCCCCACTTACATGTCCCTTCGGAGAAGCTCGAACTTCATGGTGATCAGATTTGCTTAGCTGTGAATGTGCTGCAAACACTGGTCTTTCTGTAGCCTAACACATGGGTTAGGAACCCATGACTCCAACACTGTGGATTAGAAACCCTGCATGAGTGAGCCTCCTGTCAATCATTCTCAAGGGGGCTTGACCATGGTTTCATTTCAGCTGTTGTGTTGGGTTGGCAGGGATATCTTTAGTCCTCAGCGACATTTTGCAAAGATGTACACAGGTTTTAGTCAGTAAAACAGCATTTGATGGTGTTTTCTGGTGATCAGCATTGAAAGGATATTAATGGGTTCCTCATATGAGGACTACCAAGATCAGCTTGTTTTTTTAGAAATATCAGCCTGCAAACATAGAAAATCCTGTGGAAAATGACACTTGTGTAACCCTGAGTAGCGGAAATCTGTGGCTGAAGAACCCAACATTTAACAGCAGTCTCTTGTAGTCCTATTTTAAAATATTTTTACACTCTATTCTTCATTGTCATACTTCACAATAATAACAGATTTAGCCAGACCCCCTGCTTCTTCTGACACTGAGCACACGGAGGTAATTAATTTCCATGGTGATTTCGATATGTGTTTGGTTAATTATCCTGTCACAGTCACAACATGCCTCCTGGTAAACTTGGGTTTTCCAGAGGCATGCACGGCAGGGAGAGGAAGAAAGGCCTCTCATTGAGACTGCTTTGGACTGCTCCTTAACATAGAGATCAACTGGAAACCAGAACCAGCCTGTCTGTGAAGTAGGTTAGACTGGCAAACAGAAGTCTTGTATTTTCTTCCATATGCGGAAGGAATAGGAATGTAAAGGGGGATAACCGGGGATATGGGAAGAGAAAAGGCAGGGAGGGAGGAAGACAGGGATGCTTTGGTAAACATGATTTAAGTTCACTGTGTGTGTGCATGAAAGTGCCATAGTTGATCCCATTGCTTGCACAATTAATCTACAATAATTGAAATGATATGCAGAACTTAACTCGGCCCCTCATCTAGTTCAATTTATTCTTTGATGCTAGATCTAAGAATTTACATTTCAAATCAACAATCAAATGGCTAAAATACAGGAGAGCCTCCTCTGAATGAATTCTTCTACAGAGCACTTTTCTTTGACAATAATGGCAGTCATTTTCATCAGACAATAGGACTCCTTGCAGGGGACCTTTAAGATCAGGCCCATTGATGATCAATATTCCCCCCCACCCCCAGAAACAAGAGAGGGGAGTGTCATTAGGCCCTCACCTGACATTCCAGCTTTTTTACTTGTACCCTTCAGTCTACTGTATGTGATTCTTTCCTAACTTGCAAGTACCTTGTTCATTTTGGAAGGTGGTGGCATGCAAGGGCTGTGGAAGGTTAGATTAATTGGGGTCCCCATCCATGTAGTACGAGGAAGTCATCATCTAGGTAGCGTAGCGTGAGAGTTCCCTGTGGCTGTAGCTGCTTTGGGGTCTCCTATGTTCCTGTAACTTCCCATCTGTGCTCTTTAAGTGAGACCAGTAAACTCTTTGGCTCCCCGAGTTGGGCTTTGTAGATAGGGTTTTACCTTCTTTGTCGTCAGTGCCTAGTAAGGAGGAGTTAGACATTTGCTCATGTGTCCAAGGGGAAAAGATATAACAACAAATTCCAACAAAAGATGACCCCATTCCATAAAGTCACCCAAACTCAGAAGGCAGCCCATCCTAAAAGCAGGTCTTGGACAGGTGATGTCTGCTTCACAGACAACCTTCACAGTGAATCTCAAGTAGCCTGGAGACCACCTTCTTAGGAGATCTGCCTAGCGTTGGCCCTGTGGACCTAATTTCCCCACGCTTGCTCTCTACTTGATCTTGGGCTGATCAGCTCATTCGTGCTGTGTGCCCTCTTTCTATTTTTTAATTACATATAACCTCTTTTTGTTATAGGCACCTGTGCACCTCCTCAGCACAGCCCTCCAGGGGTCCTTAAATTGTTCCACCACTTACTTGATTCAAACCTGGCCATACTTGGGTAGAAAATTCTAGTGACTTTCATTTTTCCTAGCATGTGAATCTTTGGCATGAACCCCAACATTCTTGAACCTGTGCAAATTGTGGAGACTAATTGTACCATCAATTAGTCTACCACACTTCACATTTAAAATACGGTTAATATTCAGATATTAAAATGCGTTTCTGTGTTCCCCATCTCCCCCTTCTGTCCTGTTCTTGGATTAAGAAATCCAAGTAGTGCCTTTGGTTTTTCCTTTGTGTGCCCATCGGCTTCTTGTTATAGGGCTTGAGAAATCTGTAGAAATTGTGAACATTGTTTGCATTTCACTGGAATATTTTTTTTTTTGCTGAAGGGGATCAAATCAATAAAATATGATGGAAACCATATGCTCATTATTCAAAGGAGAGCAGCTGCTGCAGGGGATATGGGAGACTTATCAATTCCACCAGAACCTCTCCGTAAAGCTGAATATCTCCAAATACCTGACTTCCCGAATAAAATGGAAGTCGGCAGAAAAAGTTCACATGTAGAGTTTTCACTGATAATCGGCTTACTCATATGCCACAATTAGGTTTAAGGTCAGTGAATTGTTTATTTTAAAGATGGCAAGTGAATAAAGTCTGTTCAGTGGAGTGGGTTCACAGCATGGTCACAAGTTGGATATACTATGGAGGAGGGAGGAGGGTATGCCAAAGCGAGTGTGTATTACTGTAGGTTCTAATGTATTTCATCATCTTTCAGCCATCTTGGTGCCTAACCACCTGGTCTGAGGGTTGTGTGTCCTTTCTTTTTCTTCCTTCTTTTCTTTTTATTTTATGTATATGAGAGTTCTGCTGTGTGTGTGTCTGTGCATGGGTGCAGCATCAGTAGTGGTCAGCAGGTGTCAGATGGTCCGCAACGGAGGTTATAGATGCTGTGAGCCACCAAGTGGATGCTGGGAATTGAACTCAAGTCCTCTGGCAAAGCAGTCTTATGTGCTGAGCCATCTTCCCTGCCTCTTATCCTATCTCCTTGACCTCCCCCATTTCAGAAGAACAAGGAGACAACTGTTCTAGGGAAGGTATATATTCAAGGATCACAGTTTCAAGAGCACAGAGAGGGTACCAATGCCCTTAGTTACCAATCAGACATAAATTCCTATACACACATCCATCAGCATTTAAAGTGCTTTAGTATCATCACCGAGACTGTCAACCTCAGTCAAAAAATTTAAAAATATTTACAGAAAGAAGGCATTTAATCTAATGATACTCTTTGTTCCTCAAAACAAAACACAAGTAAATAGGAAACACTTGTGAACCAAGAGAAAATTTCAGAATCTTTGTGGAATTTAGTACTATTGTAATGTACTCCACCATAATCGTAAAAATGCAAACAAAGAATTTTAGGCTTTTTAAAATTGTTATTGAAATAAAGTTGACAGGCATTGAACTTCACATATTTGAAGAGTATTTTGATGACTTTGGACAGTCATACACCCAGGATAGTAAACACGTCTATCAGCCCTGAAGCGCTCACTCACAGTCTTGGATGCTCTTTCCTACTCCTGTCTGCAGCCAGATGCCATACTTCCCTAGAGTCTTATCAAACTAATTCCTACAGCAGGGCTTCTTCTGTCTGAACTTCCTTCCTTCCCTTTCCATTAGGGTCTTGCTCTGTTTTAATAGTGACAGTAGTTTGTCCTTTTATAGTTGAATACTAGTTTGCTGTCTGATTATACCTTGTATACACTCACATGCTTCCTGCTTGTACACCTCTTGGGTAGATTCCTTGAATGGTATTTATTTATAGTTGGACGATAACATGTGATCCGGCCACTGAACCATTGCCATTCTACAGTGGCTCTGCTATGTAATATTTCATAACCTTTATGTACAGTTTCCAAATAACCAATGATTTTTGAATATCTCCTCATGGGCTTCCTTCTCCAACACATCTTTTCTGTGTATTTCCTAAATATTTTTTGCCCTTTGTTAATTTAATTGTTTATTTTCTTATTGCCGATTTTAAATCAAGCTTCTAAGTTTAATGTGCACATTCGCTATAGAATAAATATCTCACCCCACCTCCCAGCTGACGGCTTGAATCTAATTTTCGGTACAGTAATTTAAATAAAAGAATCTGAAATTTGGCTAGGGCTACTGGTATACTGAAGTGGTTTTGCTTTTGGTATGTAATGTAAGAAGTGTTTGCCATATCAAAAGTGCTGTTCTATTTAAGAAGTTTCAGGAATTTAGATCCTTCTATCACAGCCATGATTCATGGTGAGGTTTTTATTTGGATGCAGTACAATCAGAATAGATAATAATTTTAGTTTTTGCATAAGAATGAAAATAGACTTAGCTTACTGTTGTATGGTTAAATTATTCTTATTTGAGTTTCCTTGTCACGTCTGTCAAATTAAGGTTGGCGTGTTTTTGTGGATTTATTTTGGGATGTTGCCTAGCTCTACTTATCTATAAGACTTCCTTTACATCACCCCTCTGGTCTTTTATTAAACGAAACTTTACAACACTTAAATTCAGGTGAAATGCCCACCCTCGTCTCATATGTTCAAAGCTGGATTGGTCCCTCTGGATCCTTTCTATTTCACATATATTGTAGACTTAGCTCTTCAGTTCTTCTAGAAAAGCTTAATATTAGTAAGATCATACAGAATTTATAGACATATTGTGGAATACTTTTGAGAACACAAAGTAAAGACATAAACTGAAAACGTATCCACATGCCAGTCAACTGCCGTGTGCAGACAACACATTCACAGAGAGAGATACTATCAGTCATTTAAAAAATCAACACATTCAACAAATATATATAAGTCCCAAGAACTATCATCTAGGTGAAATCAACAAAGACAAATGACTATATATTTTAAAATTCTATTCATAAGAGAGTTTAGGAATAGCAAACATACAATGAAAAACGATGAGTGGTTTTCAGGAGTTGACTACAAGAGCAAGATCCTATGAAGGTGTATATTAGAAAGTGGGGTTGTTTGTTTGTTTGTTTGTTGTTTGTTTGGTAGGGTGATGGGCATGTTCTCTGTCCTGCTTGTGGACACAGCTACATGGATGTGTGTATTTGTTAAAGTACCTGTAACTGGACACTTAGATTTTTGTGCGTCTATGTATTATATGAAAAAAATGAACCTAACAAAAGTAGGTAGCACGGAAGGAATAATGACTGGGTCTCCAAATATCAAATGTTGAGAAGGTTGAGTGTCTGCTCTGACAAATAAAACCGTGTCATCCCTGATGCTGGATTTCCTGAGTATGGCTATTAGCTATTTAACACACTACAGCTGCTGAGGTAGGACATTCAGTGACCATTTAAACCTAGGGGAGAAGTTTAGATAAGCCCGAAAGCCTTGGTATAGTCAGTAATTCGGTAAAAGCTTGAAGTTAGAGATTGATCTTTATGTCCCAACCACAGTCACTTTTAGAAGGTTTAAAATTAAAATATCTCTATGCTGTTTCCCTTGGAGGGATCCTTTCCACCTGATCCAGAGGCCTAAAGCAATGGCTTTCTCAGCTTCAAGTAGCCACACCTAATTTCAATTCACTGCAGAGGGGCCCGAAGTTTTCCCTTTTGGTGACAACTCTTTTCCCCCTTCATTATGAAAGTGCTTCTCAGCTCAAGGAGGCTTAACAGTTGGGCCTTTATAATGAAGCATCAGCATTTGGTGATGATGCTAAAAATACTTTTGAGATGTTTACTTTGTGTTTTGTGTTAAATGCTGTGCATGGAGGAACCATATGGCTAAGCATTTCATAGCTTCTTCTTCTTTTTTTTTCTCAAACCGGTATTATTGCAAACCTAGTACCCTGAATGTAACCGAGAATATGTAAAGTCTTACTAAAATTTAAATGCTCAAACCAGAGACACATTGAGTTAGTGAAGATGCCAGGATACAATAAAAGCCCATTAATTTACGAGCTACTGGAGGCGAACACACTTTAAAACCGGTGTAAATTAAGAAAGAGAATCTGCTTGGTTTTGTGCAAGAAATACACAATTCGGGGGAACAGAAGTTTTCTTGTTAACATTTACATTCTCCATATCTCATGGAGTTCATAGATGGAACATATATATGTTTCCCCCTTCTACTGGAGATTGCTTTCCACTGTGTTAAAGACAGGGAAACCGTGCTAAATCCTAAAGCTGTCTATCTGGTTGTGGGTCACTTGGCATCACCCAATTCTAGCCTGTAGCTGTGGGGCTTATGACATCTCCCCCAGGAACATTGCTCCTTCTGAATCCATTGCAGAGCTGCCCCTGAGGGCTGACCTCCTAAACAACCGTACAGATAACATTTCAAAAGGTAAACCCAAGGCTTTTATCTCACCACAATAATGGTGGAAAACTAAATAGACAGGGAAAGGAGACGTGGACAGAAAGAAGGTGTGTTTAAAATACCATAGCTGTGTCATATCCAGTGTGCAAGTGAAATTAGAGCAAAATATAAGTATTAGTCAGATATCTGAAATCCAAATAGTGTCTATTATATAAATAATGCATAATAACATCAAGTTATATATGAAAAGTGTGACATGCTGAGGCCTGGTTAAATATCTCTCTCTCTCTCTCTCTCTCTCTCTCTCTCTCTCTCTCTCTCTCTCTCTCTCTCCCTCTGAATGAATGAATGAATCTCTTTTATTGCATTTCCCTGTGGAAGTTATATCACGACGCAAGCTAAGCTCAGTTGAGACTAAGTCTTTTCCAGAAGTTGAGTTTTTGCCTTGACCTCCTCCCTTCTCTCTCTAGGGAGAGTCTTACACATCATGCCATTGCCAGATGCCCTTATCTAAGAAGCAGGTGCAGAGTGACCCCAAAATACATATTATTAGCAAAATCACTCAGTTTTGTAGTCAGGTATTCACCAGAAGGACACCATGTTCTTTCTCATGACTGAAGTGTCACACTCACTTGGTTACCGAGCAAGTTCAGTTCCAGGAATAAGCAGTGAGCCAAAGCTCTCACACTCTGTAGTCCATAGCCTACATGCACTCTCACTTCCTGACCTCATAAATGGGGTACACTAACATTTAGAAGTTTTTAAATAAGCCTTTTAGTTGGGCTCTTTCTTTCTATCCCCCTCTTCCTCCTCCCTCTCCCTCTCTCCCTCTCTCCCTCCCTCCTTCCTTCCCTTCTTCCTGTACAGGGCTATACAAGGGCATTTTCATGCAGGTATATAATGTATTTTAAGTAGAGGCCACATATTCTTCTCCCCTCCTGCTGGTCCCCTTTGATCCTGGGTAGTTTCACTTGTACATTTTTTTTTTAACATCAGAACATGTGTTCAATTATGTCTATGTACCACCAACCACCCACCAGTGAGAGAAGCCTCACGTCTGTCTACGCAAGACTGACAGTTTGCCTATCGTGGTGATCTGCAGTCATACCCACTTTTCTTTAACTGAAATAACTTCATTCATTTGGCTTAAAATGCCTCGTGTGGTTTATACACACTTTTAATCCATCCCTCCATTGTCAGGCACGGGGACTGCTCCAAAACCAGGCTGTTATGAACAGAGTTGTAGTAAATACCAATGCACAGGCTTTACCTGAGCTGTGTTAACTAAGAAGTCACAGGGGCTGCAGTTGAAGTGACCAGAAACAGAGGTCAACCAGCCAAAGACAGGTATGGACCAATGAGTCTTACTGGATTAAAAACAAAAACAAAACAGAGATCACTGATGGCAGAAAGAGTTCCAGGATCATTACATTAGGAGTGGTGATCGCACCCTCCCGCATCTTTCCATGATGCTGATACCAAGGGTTCCCCTCTTCTTCTATCCAGATTGCAATCATTGTCATTAGGTAGGTGACTGATAATTGAATTCGTGTGCCTAGTAACAAAAATATGATTATCATTACAGGGATTCAAAGATCAGTCAAAAATATTAACTACTAATCAGGTCCCTAGAGATAGGCACAAAAAGTTTGAGGAGTTTTAACAGGAAAAGATTTTTGCAAAAGGGAAAAATGTTTTTAATCCTGTCTTATTTACTTCTATATGTGGGTTACCATGTATCGCAGGGAACCTTAAAAAAATGTTGCTAAATACATAAGGAAACAAACTATATATAATATCATATATATAATAAAATGTAGCCCATTTTAATATATAAAATAAAATGTAGCCTATTGTTTAAAACTCCGTTGGTAAAGAAATAGACCACGAACTGTAGAAAGTGGCATACCCAGATGCTATATCCTGGCTCCTACCGGGCTGACAGCTTCACGTGAACTCGGAACCCGTAGATACAGCTGCCTGCTCGCCTTCACCTTTCCTTCCAGTTCAGTTCCGCTGTGTGTCTCTGCTGCTCGATGCCCTCATCCACATTTCTCTCAGGCCCCCACTCATTTGTGCCTTTTCTATTTCATCTCAGCGTCTCTGCTGACCGCTCCTTCTTTTAATAACTTCTCTGTCCACAAAGGCTGAATTCATCAGAACTTCCTCTTCCGTGCTCCAGGCGTTGGCTCTGTTTGGGGAATACTCCTTGATAGATGATTTTGCTGTTTCTACTGAGGCCCCAGAGTTTTCCTCTGGTAAGAATGAGGTGTTATGTATATGTTTGTTTAATATAAATTGGTCTGCAGCACTCCATTGCTCAGAATCCTCTAGTGGTCTAACCTCATTTCAATTCCGGTCTTCCTTCTATCTTTTTGGCTACCATTTTTCTGCCTCTGTCCCCACACATAGTCTCCTCCAGCCATTTGCTCTCTGCGGCTCCCACAGGTGGACCAGCCCATGATAACCTCAGGCCCTTTCATTTGTACTTTTATATCTTTACTTTCCTTTGGTTTTATGTTTACATTCTTCTTCCATTCTTGTTGCTACACAAAATGTCAACTTCTCGGAGAAAGATCTGGCTGACTCCTTATGCGAGATTCTCAGCTTTTCTTGAGCTTTTCTCTCTCTCAGGTTTCACTCATTAACGAGTATCGATCACTTAAAAATTTATTCTGTTATTTCCTTCAGCATGAAGAAGGCGGGGGGTAGGGAGCCTAAGTGGGATCAGAAATATTCTTTCTAATGGAAACACGGAGGTGGCAGCTAAATGACATAGCTGTTCGTCAACAGCTTGAAGCTACAGTAGTCTGCACAGGAATTTACAGAAAGGAAGAAGTGTGTTTCCTTCGAATGCGGTTATCCCCAACATTTACTACTGTGGAGACAACTCAGGAGTCCTGCTGGGAGGTTTTTCAGCGAGGTTTGCCTGGGTCACATAGGAGTGGAACCCAGACAGTCTATGTGCTTTTGATGGGTCATCAGGCTGAGATAAGGTAAATCATTAAGCAGAAAGGTTTATTCAGACAAATCCTAGCCTGATTCTCTCCCTGTACTTTCAAGTGGCAGAAACATTAGACTTCTACATGGGTTAGAAGTGCAGAAAGCCTGTTCGCGACCTTAGGGCTAATATTTTCTCTGAACTGCTCCTCTTTTCCCTGTCCTCAGTTTGATTGTATTATTCGCTGTTCTTAAGTAGCTGCCGTCCATCCACAGCTGCCTTTCATTGGAAGCATGCGCTCTTAATGCCTCAATTTTAGGAGAGAATGGGAGCCTATCTTGTTCTCATTCACCACCCAAATAAACAGAAATGTTCCATTCCATCAGTTCTTTGAAAATGGCTGAGTTAAAAGCACGTTAAGGTTACAAAGTAGACCTGTCACTTCAAAAGGAGTGCAGCTTAAAAAACGCACGATTATGTTCCCTCTGTTTTAACATTTAGATCGTCTACAATCAAAGACTGAGAGGAAAAATATTTGATTTGTACACATTTTAGAGCAAACTTAGATGGGGGAGGGATGCTTCTGCTCCTTGTGTTGATGTCATTATCAGATGTGGTGCGTTCCTTGCACAGAGTAAGCAAAGCTCAAGAAATGACACTTGGACCTCTTACTGCTTATTGAACTGGGCACCTGTCACCATCTAACTTGGTCCGGAGACATGAACTCCTGGGAGTCCTGGAAAGCAGAGAGAAGGGCTGACTTTTCACTCTCCAGGAAACCCTGGCCCTGTGAGTGCAGGGCAGCTACAACATTTCAGCGCACACACCAAGGCTCGCAGAAGTACTTCCGGTCCTCAGTACCACACTCAGTATAGTTTCACATAGCAAGATGGCCTTCGATGGCCTCTTGAACTTTACTCATTTAAACCCTTCCCCGGACTTAACTGACTGTATTGCTTATTCGGATTTCACTTTTCCTTGTGTAAATCTACCCGGTACAGATGTAGTAGTGTTTTTTTCAATCCTCAAAATACATTGTTCAGCGAGGACCTTTTGTAAGAGAAATCCTTTATTTCTCAGTGATTGGCATCAAGTTGTGGGTTGATCTCAAGGCATGCTTCGGGGGTTCCTGCTTCCCTCTTAAATTGCAAAGCAAACCTCCATGGACCACAAAACCCAAGAATTTTGCTCTGTAGAATTAGATGAGTTGACTTGAAAGGTGGTAAACACTGAGACAGCGCTGGTGTCAGCCTGTTCCCAATTTCCTTGACATTCTCTTTACTATTTTGAGGTAATAATGGAATAATTGCCACTTGCTTATTCTATTTCCTTAAGGCAAGTCACTTGATCAAATCATGGGCGCAATAAGTTCGTATTTTTGAAATAGTTAAAATTTTATGTTTTACTAAGGAAAATATTAATGGAAGAAAATGTATGGGTGCTTTTTCTTTTTTACACCAAGTTCTTCCCCCCCCCCCCCATGGAGGTAGTTGGTTGGACATCCCCATGCCTTTGTGAAGGACTGAATTCTGTTCTTCTAGCTCACTGATTCTGTAGCTGTTCATCCAAAGTCTGCACCAGAAAAGGGCTCCATGATCTACTGCTTCAATGTATTGTTTTTGTCAGTTATCATGCCAAAAATTGTTTCTTCAATGATTTTGCCAAGAAGTGGCAACAGGATAGGGACGTATTTTTCTCTTACCTAGATACTCTTTGACTTCACTTCTTACTGAGGGAAAATAGACACAAACTTTAAGTAAAATACAGTGGGGGAAATAACTTATTTTCTTGTACTATACTTTGGGCAAAGGAAAAATAGAATGTTAGACTTATTCTAATATCTTCAGACTGTAAATATTTTTTCTTTTATATATTCTCGTGCTAGGAGCTGATACAAAGACCCTCAGCCAAACATTAGATGAAACTCAGGGAACCCTGAGGAGGAAGAGGGGAGGAAGGAGTGTAAGAGCCAATGGGGTCAAAGACCACAGAATCTAATAAGCTGGGCTCCAGGGGTTTGCGGAGACTGATGAAGCAATTATGGTGCCTACAGGGATCTGCCCTAGGTCCTCTGCATAAATGTCCTAGTTGTGTACCTCGGTGCTCTTGTGGGACTCCTAATCTGTGAATGGGGTATCTCTGGCCCTTTTGCCTACTCTTGGGATTCTTTCCTCTTGCTCGGTTGCCTCAACTAGCCTTGATATGAGTGTTTATACACAGTTGTATAGTAACGTGTTACGCAGTGTTCAGCCGATATCCTGGGAAGCCTGCTCTTTTTGGAAGAGAAATGGGAGTTGGGGGGTGGAGGACTATGAGGAGTTGAGGGAGGGGTACACTGTGGGAGAGAAGGATAAAATAAAAAAATATTTTTGTGCTAATTATAGTTGCTGGACTCAGAGGAATACACGAAAACCAATAAAATACTTTAAACAATAAAATATTTAAAAAAAATTTAACTTTAATGTTTAAAACACAAGATACAAATGGCTGTTTTCATAGGCAGTATACTACTTATTCTTTTTTATTAAATTAAGCACTATTAATACATTGTGACAGCCAATAAACATGTAGTTAGAGAACCACGAGACAGTGGTAGATCTATGTATGCCATAAAAATACAGAGGCTTCCCAAGTATCTGCTACTAGAACAGTTCCTCACACAAGTGCTTTATCTTCCTTTTTATTTATTATTATTTTTTTATTGATAACTTCAGTAAGATTCTTGAATTCTCCCTTCAACTACATATACTCCCAATTCTCAACTATTGCACACGCCCGTGTCGCTGCACATTTTGTTTAAAGGTGGGCTGCAAGCAAAGTAATTTTGACTGTCGTTTCCACCAGACAGCTATGATTCTGTTAGACTTGTGTTGCTGTGACAGATACACACTGGCGGAGAAACAACTTCAAGGACTTTGTATTTTCAGGGGCTCCAATCCACAGCTGTGGCTCTACTGATTCTGGACCATGCGTGGCTGAGGAAAACACCACAGAGAAGGAGCCTATTGAGGGGAAGCTACTCATCTCGGGGCAGCCAGGAAGCAGAGGAGTAAGAAGGAGCCCAGAGATGTGGCGTCTCTTTTGGGAACACACTCCCAGTATGACCCACCTCCTCCAGGTAGGTTCTATGTCCTGCTTTCTGCTCCATTCTAATAGCACCATCATATCGGGGCTCCATCAGGGAGATGTATACATTTTATGAAGGCAAAGGTCTCACCATCCTGTTTCCTCTCAATGATACCACTAGCTGTGATTAATTTATGCTATATTCTTCCCATTCCTAAGTTTCTTCCAGACTTTGAGCATGAAGATATTTCAGACCTTATCAAAGACTGAATTGACATCTATTGAGATGATTGTGCAAATCCTTGCTTAGTAAGTCTGAGGAGACTTCTTCCATAGGTCCTACTTTTGTTTGTCTGGACACAGTTGTTTTCTTCTTACTCTTCTGTGTGCTTTCGGTATCTATCTTTTCCATCACCAACACACACGAGCTTAAACACAATGACTTAGACGTGCATTTTACATTTTTGGTTTTCCTTTTTTATAATATTACATTTTAATTTTTCATAATATACCTAAAGCATGATTTTGTTAATATTCTTCCCCTTCTCCAAGTCCTCCCAGACCCTTCCCCACTCCTTACCCTCCCAACTTTCTTTCTCAGTAAACTAACAAAAACCCAATACAACAACAAAATTCCCCAAACTAAGGGAACAAAAGGGTAAAGGGAAATAACTAAACTGTCATTCATACCTGCTGGGAGAGGAAAACCAGTTTCCTCCAATAGAATGACACTCTGTGTTTCAACTGCTCCATGACAGGCCTCATGTTCAGCAGGAGTTGGCCAATGGATAATGGACTTCATACTTTTGTTTGTTTGTTTTCTTCTCCTTTTCCCTCTCCTTCTCCCTCTTGTTTTTCCTCTCCTCCTTCTCTTCTTCCTTATTTCATTCAGTTGCAATTTGGTGGGTCCTGCACATCCTTCCTGCCTTGTGCGTGGTTAATTTATTTATTGTTTTATTTATCTTCAGGCTTCTTCATTTTCCTTGGATATATAGGTCCATGATTTTTTAAATTCCCACCATTAACTCTTCACATACTTCTTCTTTGATGTGTCTTGGCTGGCTACATGGGATTCTAATTTTATGTTTGTTGTTGTATTTTATAATGACCCATATAGAGATCTTTTCTTCTCCCTGTCCCTCTTCTCTCTCTCTCTCTCTCTCTCTCTCTCTCTCTCTCTCTCTCTCTCACACACACACACACACACACACACACACACACACACACATTTTTCTGTGCCATGCCCCATTTCTTCTCTATTAATTGCTCTGGCTCAGCCACAGATTCCTATCTCCGACTTATAAGTGATCAGGTGTATCATTATTTTATGTGGCGTTTCCATGTTCCTCTTTGTCAAAGTCCCCTGGGCTCATGCGTGCTGCGTTTCCTACTGGGACTGTTATCTTGCTCATCATATCATTTTAAATCCCCTGCTTGATTCTGTTGGTTGTTGTTTTCCCGACAACATCTCGTTTGGTCAGTTCTTTCTTCCATCTTTTGTATGTTTCTTAATGTTTAGAATTAAGGTGTCTGACAGTCCCCCGCCTCCTTTTCTGTCTATGGAGCCTGATGGGTACTTACTTTGTCTCTGGTCCAGTTCTTCAGATTTTATTGTTTCAATTCATCTGAAGGTTATCATCACTGCTGTCCCCAGTGAGCCGCATGCTCAGAAGTCTTCCAGTGGCATCTAGGCTTAGTTAGGGATACATGGAGGCTACTTTTCCCAAGCTCCCGTTCTACCCTCAGTTTGAAATGTGCTGTAGAGGCCTGTGCCCCGCTAGTACACCATGGTTGGCTGTTACTGGGTGCTGAGTAGGTGCAGAATAGTATATGTTTATTGTCTCAGTTTAGACTCTTTAGCTAAGCCAAGCCAAGCTCCACGTCTCTCAATGAAGGGGTGGTGTTTCTTTCAATGATCTTACCTTTTACATGGGAATAAAGTATTAGTTGTTCAATAAGAATATATTCTGTTTTTAGCCAAAGTGGACAGATTTTTTTCTTTATGTTTCTAGAAAAATGTATATTTTCTCATGCTCCTAGATTTGGTGTACACACACACACACACACACACACACACACACACACACACCACTGTGATGAGGTTTTTTTTTTTTCTAACCATTGATGTCCAGGTTTTTGTATGTCTCCCATGATGACAGCAACGACTCTTTCCTCAAATCAACGTTTGAACATGATTTTCCCATTCTGGATGTATTTCATGAACATCTGATGAAATCCTTACAAAAAACCATTTGAATAGCTGCAAAATCAAACACTAATCCATACTTAGTCCTTAACGGGTGCTTCAAGGCCAAGGTTACATAGTCAGCCATTTCCTTTGGAAAGCTAGCAATTGGAGATGGTGTCTGTCCTTAGATTTCAGGCTTATTCACTGGCCTGTGATCTTTGTTTTTCAGTGGCTTCTTCAAAGTTACTGTTTGTTAGACTAGCTGGCTTTTTCTTGTAGTTGGTTTAAGATTAAGCTCTCACCAACTTTATATCCTCAACCAGAAGCTGGAAGTCCACTTCCATTTTAAAGAACTTTTGTATATTTTTCTTGATAAAGAAGGTTTTGTTGTGTCCTTTCTGTCTTGTGTGCTTTTGTGTAAGAAGTCTGACTTTCCTTTGTTTTGTAACACCCACCCCCTCCTGCCCGCACCAGGTTTCCTCTTTGGGTTTTTTAGCTGCTCTGCTACAAGGCGCCGCTTTTGTTCGTGCCTGCACTTTGTTTGTCTTCTTGAATCTGGGAATCAAGTTTTCATAAAATTTGGATTTTTTTCCTGTCATTTGTTCTGTTGTTTAAACTTCCAGTGCTCTACATAACTAGAACAACTAGATGTTGGTCTCTGAGCCCCTCCTTTCCAACTGTTAGTTTTTTCTTCCCTCTGTGCATCTCAGGTACTTCCATTGTACTGTTGTGGGGTTTCTTGATCCTCTGTCATCTTTGTATCCCGCCGTCTATCGCCAAGTCGGCTTGGCCTTGTGGATACAAAACCATGAAAATTTGAGAATTCAGACTTCCAATGTGTCACCATTTTTCCCAGGTCAAAAACCCATGTCTTAAAACAGCCACTCCATGCAATACTTCCATAGCGTGCCACTTGCTGGAGAGAGAGGCGATTGAAATCATTATCCTCGTGCCCAGGTATGAAAATTATACAAGTAGAACAATCCATGTGCAAAAATTATCCACGTTGAGTCAATTTATTGAGTCTGGGATTTGAAGAAAATGTAGAGGGGAAAATGTCTTCTCCCGAATCCTTATCTTTTTTCCCCTGAAGACAAGGTAGGTGTTCAAGTTTTAAAATGTAAGTCAACAGCGGTCATTGAAAAGAAATAACAGCAAAGGTCAAGGTACCTAGGAATGAGCTGCAGAATACTCGGTTAGTTGCTATGTCAATAAGCATACATCTCTGAAAGGCAAAACCATACTTTCCAGTCATGAAGTTCATTGTTTCCAATGGGCGACCACGGATATGCTTATGAGGCACCTGTGTACAATCCCACCAGGCGGTGTGACCATAAAACACGTCCATTGCTGTGGAAAGTCTCACCAATCAGGGCTGACCTAAACTATCCTTACTTCCTACTGTGCTGGGGACTTGGTCTTGATACAAAGGTGTCACTGACATCACCCAAAAGATGATGTCGCTGTTCAAGGAATAAATTCTTAATAAAATCACCTCACATTAAGAGGAACATAAAATTGGGCCAAATGAATAAAATATCAATGTTGAGGTCAGGGTTGAGACATGGCTACATCCTGGGGAATGTAGACTTCCCTGCCCAGACATCAACTGTGCTAAGGGCCAAGGAAGATCATCCAAAATAGACATAAATTAAAAAATACTAAAATGTTAGGACTGATGAGAGGGTGACAGGGTTCTGTGGTCACTGAGGAGAAGGTTTTCCCAAGTTACTTTGACTGGATGACATCTGCCTTTTATGAGTAGCTTGGAAGGCACTGAGCCAATACCAGTTCTGGTTTCAGGATGTGGAAGGAAAACATCTGACTCATGATATTCAATGTCACCACGGTCTGATGTGATGCTTTGAATTAGCCGACCTTCATACCTACAAGAATTAATCCAATCCAAAGGATTCAATTCAATCCAAGGGATTGAACTTGGCCAGGGATTGAAGTCATGGGCATAAAACAAAAGCAGGCTCACTCGGTGCCATCCAAACTCTCTCCGTTTTTACTTTTGGTACAAGATAGTTGGGAAAATAAACCTTCTAGTCCCTTTCTAGCCTTTCTTGTGTTTCTAGGTTTTGATCATGTTTCTATGCATGATTTCTATGTATGATTTACATACTAAAGAATGAGCAGCTTGGGATGAAGGTAAACACTGCTTCTAAGAGTCTACCTGCAAACCACAGGGAAAGTCCATGAAAGTTGTTTGCTATGGCAACTGTTACAGGGTTTTGTTTTGCTTTTGTTTATTTCAGTGTTTTAATCAGTCATTTATGGCCACCCAACCCTATATAGCACAGCAAAACATTTCCATTTCTCCGTTGATCCCGTTTTCACCATAATATCCAGAGTTATCTCAGTGACAATCTTATACTGTATATTTGAGTTTTTCTTACCCAGATAAAATGGGTCATGTTGTCTGAAACTGATAATGGACCACACAGGCAGTGCTTCTGAACTTGTAGAAAAATGTAACTAAAAAAAAAATATTTCTCACAAAAGCAAATAAAAGAGGAAATAAAGCGGCCAGTCTGAAATAAAATAGAGGGCACTGGCACTGATCCCACATAAAGAAAAGGAATTAGAAGGAAATATAAAATGCGGTGTCAGGAGACAACTTTGAAGCAAAGGGCAAATTTTTTTAGAGGTATATGATTATCAAAATTGGATCAAGGAAGCAGAATCAAATATAAAGAGATCCACTACCGAAACCACATTGAATTAGTTATTTAAAATATTCACACAGTGACAATTTAAGCCTAGGTACCTGTGGCGGTTTGAATGAAAATGGCTCCTGTAGGTTCACAAGGAGTCATCACACTGTGTGGAAGGATTAGGACTTTGTGGAGTAGGTGTGGAGGAAGGATATCACTAAGGTGGGCTTCGAGGGTTTCAGATGGCCAAGGCAGTCCCAGTGGCTTCTCTCCCTTCCTGCTGTCTTCAGTCCTGGATGTAGAACTCTTAGCTCCTTCTCTATCATCCTGTTGGCCTGTGTGCTGCCATGTTTCCCACCATGATGATAATTTCAACCTCTGAAACTGAAAGGCAGCCCCAGTGAAATGTTTGCCTTACAAATGTAGCTGTGGCTGTGGTGTCTCTTTACAGCAACAGAGCACTGAAAGAGTTCCTCTCTTGGTAAATTCTATTAGGAATATCAAGCCTTCTCATGTGCTTTTCAAGCAATGGAAGAAGGAATCCGCATTAAGGGTTTATGGAGGTGAACAAAGAAACGTGAGAATCAAGTCTAATATCTAAGTGTGACCTTGAGAAGTCCCTAAGGGTGTTACAGTAAAGGCCATTACAGTGGGGATGCTTGGACACCCATCTTTCTCTAGTTTTGTCTATTGTCTTCTGTCATGGTCTTGTGCACTGTAAGTATGACAGTACTGTCCTATGCAGTAATAACAATACAATACTGTCCTATGTAGTACTAACATGTAGTACTAACATGACAGTCCTGTCCTATGTAGTACTAACATGACAGTCCTGTCCTATGTAGTACTAACATGACAGTACTGTCCTATATAGTACTAACATGACAGTACTGTCCTATGTAGTACTAACATGACAGTACTGTCCTATGCAGTAATAACATGACAGTCCTGTCCTATGTAGTAATAACATGACAGTACTGTCCTATGTAGTACTAACATGACAGTACTGTTCTATGTAGCAATAACATGACAGTCCTGTCCTATGCAGTAATAACATGACAGTACTGTCCTATGTAGTACTAACATGTAGTACTAACATGACAGTCCTGTCCTATGTAGTACTAACATGACAGTCCTGTCCTATGTAGTACTAACATGACGGTACTGTCCTATGTAGTAATAACATGACAGTACTGTCCTATGTAGTAATAACATGATGGTACTGTCCTATGTAGTACTAACATGACAGTCCTGTCCTATGTAGTACTAACATGACAGTACTGTCCTATGTAGCAATAACATGACAGTACTGTCCTATGTAGTAATAACATGACGGTACTGTCCTATGTAGTACTAACATGACAGTCCTGTCCTATGTAGTAATAACATGACAGTACTGTCCTATGCAGTAATAACATGACAGTCCTGTCCTATGTAGTACTAATATGACAGTACTGTCCTATGTAGTAATAACATGACAGTACTGTCCTATGTAGTACTAACATGACAGTACTGTCCTATGTAGTAATACTACAGTACTCCAGTAGACAACAGCTGTCTGGGTCACTGTTGGCATTGCTTTTCATGACTTCTGACCTAGGATCATGGATGGCAGCTCCCACCACACCGCTCAGCTCTTGTGAAGGCATCGCTTGACCCATCTCTCTCTTTCCTTTGGTTTTATAGAATTGATAGCTAAGAAAAGACTCCCACTGGAGAATTACGCAGTTCTGTCTGGGTTTCCAGACCATTGCCTGTCATTTCTGTTTTTGTTAACACCTTACTTTTCAGGCTTCAGGTGACAAACCAATTGCCCCTGGGTGAAGGTGGCACTTAAGAGGCAGAAATGTCAGCTGGCCCTCTAGAACCTAGATCTCTAGGGAGCAATTGTTTTTTTTTTTTAACATTTGTTTGAATTCTCTTCAACACATAGTACCATAAATAGACATGTACTCAAGGGAGAGCAATGCTACGACTGTGGTATAACGTCTCACACTACTTTTAGGGCAGACCTAAGAGAGATATGGTAGAGCCTGTGTATACAGAGCACGGTTTGCTATAGACCACCAAACACCCACATAGCCTTCGGTTCCGCTAGAGGGCAGTATTGCTTAAGTCTGGATGACCACCTGTCACTGGTGTAGTTATGGGCGTTCTCCCAGAGTTTCTTGAAAATGGTAATAATATTCGGAATGTATATTTTTCTTAGCAAAAGTTATTTGCAAAGATAAACCTTTTCAAGTATGGACAAAAAAAACCCTAAGGTTAAGATGTCTCTATTAGATGTCTTCAAACTCCAAGATCCTCAGAGGTCTGTGTTCCAGAGGCTCACCCGTCCTTTACAGCGACCCACACCCTCCTCCTCTGTGTAGATAACTCATGTGTATCCATCTCACTTCTTCACGTTTTGACAGTGATACCTTCTCGCCTGAACTCCCCTCATACTCCACTCCCCTCAAACAGTGAGCAGGTTTTCCTTGGAAAAGGAAATTCATGGAAGTGGGAAAAAGTTCCTGTGCTCTAAGGCGTTTTAAACATGTCTTTATAACAGTATTACACACTGTAGGAAACAAATTCGGAAGTGCCTCACACGAGTGCCTGAGACTAACATTTAAAATGTGTGTGCCCTGTTTCCTTTGGGGCAAAAAGCATCAGACTAGTTCCTAAGCAAATGTAGGGGATAAAACTGGAGCACGTGATCCTCCAGCACCCACCAATCCCAAGCAGCTCATCAGTTAGGGGGGTGTGGCCTCACGCGTTCCTCTCCAGCCATGCTGGGGTTTTAGTTGATTTGATCTTGTACAACTCTTAAGCACATAGTAATAGCAGCTGTGAGCTCATTTGTACAACAGTCCTGCTTAGCGGCAGACGTACATCACCTCTGGCGCTTAATTTTTTTCTGCCCCCTATCTCTGGATGATTAATCAGCTCTTCGGAGAAGGAGATGTGATACAGCTCTCCTATTTAGAGCTCGGCACTCTGTAGTCTCTTATTCTGTACACAGTGACCAACTGTGGGTCTGCAGTAACTACCACACAACAGAAAAAGAAGCTTCTCTGACCAGAGCAGCTCATATCTATGGCTAGAAATGTAAACCATATTAAGGCAGCTTGACGACATAGCCATTTAGCAAAATAACAATAGTCAGTTTCCCCCACCCTGAGGACTATGACCTCTGCAGTCATGCGCTTTTGATCAGGCCTAGAGTAGCAGAATGAATTCTCTATTGAGGAACAGGCCTCACGTCTAGTCACAAAGCTGTAGATTAGCCCGCATCTAATAACGAGGCAGTAGTTTAGCCCATAACAGCTCTGACTGCACCAGTGGTTCATCTTGTTTGGCAGATTGGTACTACAGTGCTCAGGATCCAATGCTGGGTCAGTCCATTTATATCTTTTCCTTCCTAACAGCCTACAGAGCACTTTCCAGGACCATGGAAGCCAGGCAGCAAGGGAGAATTACCTAGCCTGTTCAGATCAGTTTCTGTATGTCCAACAACAAACCTGTGTGGTGTCTTCTGCCAAAGGTTTCTGCCCTTTAGTCACTGTGGACAATCAAGAGCAATAGAAGTAGCTTGTGCTCTCTCAAGACCCCAGGACTTCCTTGAACAATGGCTCCTACATGGAGTAGTATCCCATAGACTCTTAACTATTTGTTCAGGTTGTTGCACAAAATTTGGATTTACTTCAAAGAATGAGGCAATTGTTTAGATCATTATTTGAGCAGAGCAAGTATGACTTCTAAAAGCCTGTGGATGTCTAGACAGACTAAATGTGAGGGTGAAAGTCACGGGGTAATTGCTCGAATGGCAAACATGCTGTTAAAAGGTTGAGAAATTCTATCCATGGGTCTGTGAGAAAAGGGAGTAGACACCAAGAAATCACTGTTTTCTTATTTTCCAGTAAAAAGCATCTGTCAAAAAATAATTCTTAATATGTACTATGTGGAAATTGCCCAAATGGGAGCCCATTTTTATGTTCCCAAGAGCTGCACAAAGATACCTGATGCTTTAAAGAGCTGTTTACTGTGTTTTCCTCATGAAATTTTAGAGTTGGGTTTTTGAAGATTAGATAATGTCAATATTAATATAGCAAAACAAGATCCTTCTTTTGTTTTATTTCCTGCTCGATTCATATAAGTTTTCAGGCTTACCTCTTCCCTTTAACTAAATTATTCTGCATGTGGGAAATACACAATTATATTGTACCACTGGAGAACAAATCATATTAATGGGATTGGAAACAGAGACCTTTGCCCATGAGGTCATCTTCTCCCTGCTGGATCAGAGTGACCAAGGTCTGGCCAACCCATAGCATGACACTAAATGCTGATCCAAGTGGGAAGAATTTCCATAAACCCAGAACTTGGCGAGGCTCCCGGATGGGAGGTCTCCCATTTACATGCACATTCATGTAATCAGCCCATTACATTCTACTGCTGTTTCCAAAATGCACATTAACTAAATAAATCCTGTGTGAACTGCACCCTGAGTTCTGGCACTGCCTTCTCTGTTCCCATTGCTGATGAATGGATGAGTTAAGGTTTATCAACCAAACACACAATGAACTAAATAATGCATGCATATACATTAAGTCGAGAGATGGCCTTATTTTATTACTTCTACTTCCAGGAAGTACTGAAGCACTTCAGAGAATGGATAAGTCAATCCAATCTTAAAACATTTGAAACATTCAAAGGGAAAGTTGAATAAGAGGTTAAGAATTTTTGAGGTGATGATACAAAAAAGACTTAAAGGAACTAATACAGAGATGGCAGATCATAAAAAGTCATTACAGTGTGTGTATAATTTGTATATGCATTGTCATATGTAATTTCTACAGTAACTTTGAATCGTCCTTCTGTAGATGGGAAATGGGAGTCCAGAGACACTGAATTATTTGCTGACAGCCACATAGCTTCTTGACAGCAGAAGGTGGTTTCTTATGCACATAGATCTATAGTTACTGGATCATGGTTCTCGAAGACAGCTAGAATTTAAAACTACAAATGACCCCGGGGAAGCTGATAGTCGAGTAACTACATACGCCAGGAGCTAAGCAATGTCTTGTTTCGATGACAGACATGGTATTTACAGTGAAATTGACCTTTTTTCTGTATGTAAGAGATTCAATACAGGATTCCAGTTACTACAAAGGGTATGAAATTGAGGGGTGAGGTTTCACCTTCCTTAGTGCTTTCAACGTAAGACCAAAGAAAGAAAGAAAAAAAGAAAAACACCAAGCCTACAATGGGCTGATTACAAATAGGGAAAGTGTGGCTTGAATTACAGAAGTTTGCTGTGTGGGACTTGTCAAGTGTACCCTAGCACAGTAAGCCATGAGAAATGGCCTCTCCCTCAAGTCTCCTTGGTCAGCTCTTTCATCACGTCAGCAAAGAGATTAATTTAGAGATTTCAGTAATTTTTTTAAAAGTGACTATCCTGACTACCTTTGACCAGGGCTCAAATCTAAGATTGCTTTCAGAGACAGTTGAATTTACAGCATTGTGCTGTAACACGCTACATGAATGCAAGGAATCTCCCTATGAACTCAACATTCCAACTCTGTGTTGGGTTTATGAAGATGTCTTCCATAAACTACAGGAATTACAGTCACTTAAAAGTTAATTTAGAAGTTAAGATACAAGTATATTTATACATTATAGAGTTCTATGAAAATAATATTGTACTGACACAAAAACAAGCATATAGACCAATGGAATAAAATAGATGACCCCAATGTAAGTATTCAAACCTAGCAGTAGCCACCTGACCAGAAAGAAATCCTACACTGGAGAAAAGGCAGCATCTTAAATAAGTGGTGCTGGGAAAACTAGATGTCCACATAAAAAAGAATGAAATTCCACCTGTATCTATTATCCCACACAAAAATTAGCACAAAGTGGATCAAAGACATATATGTGAAACTTTAAACACTAAAACGACTAGAAGAAAACATGAGAAGTAACCTACAGGATATAGGTGTAGGAAAAGACTTTCTGAGTAGGACTCCAATCGCCCAGGAATTAAGGCCAACAATTAACAAGTGGAGCCTCATAAAATTAAAAAACTCTTAAACGGCTAAAGAAATAATCAGTGAAGTGAAGAAAAACCCAGAGGATGGGAAAGAATCTACCAGCTATACATCTGAATAATGTATTAAGATCCAGAATATAAAAAGAACTAAAAGAAGTCTAGGAAATAACCCATTTAAAAAGAGTGATAGGAAAGATCTAAGCAGAAATTTCTCAATAGAAGACATGAAAATAACTAAGGAATAACTCAAAAGGTATTCATCAGACTTGGCCATTAAAAAAATTGCCAATTAAAACAACATCAAGATTTCACCCAGTAAAAATGGCTAAGATCAACAAATCAAAAGATAACAGATGCTGGTGAGGTTGTCGGGAAGAGAAACACTATTCACTGGTAGTGGGAATACAGATTGCTTGCTCTCTCTCTCTCTCTCTCTCTCTCTCTCTCTCTCTCTCTCTCACACACACACACACACACACACACACACACACACACCCCTCTAAAATTCCATCCACCATAGGAGCCAGCTATACCATTCCTTGGCATATGCCCTAAGAATTTGACATCCTCCTCCCCACACTTATCCATCTACGCTCATTGCTGCTCTAGTCACAACTTCTGGGAACTGGAAACAACCTAAATGTCCTTCAACAAAGGAGCATGTAGTGAAACTGTGGTATGCTGTGAAGCACAATTATTTGAAAAGAAAAATAAAATAAAAATTGCAGGTGGATGGCAGACAGACCTAGAAAGTTTTGCACTGAGTGAAGTAACCTGGACACCAAAGGCAAACAGTGCGTGTTCTCGTTCTCCTCTGCTCCTCTTAGCTTCACATCTGCAGATGTGGACACAGAAGCTGGGAAAATATACAAAGGGCCTGGTGAGTGGTGGCTTGAGAGGGGAGTAGCAGGATATGGGAGTATGAATCTGGGAATGAAAAAGAACAGGAGGAGGGTTCAACTCTGGAGGATCAATACAGAAGGAGAAGGATGGAGCAGAGATGAACGACACCAAGGTTGTTTGATAAAGCCTCAAGGAATCTTCTTAGTTTATATTTACCTCACCTCATATCATAATTACACACACACACACGCACACACATGGAAATGCACACACATACACTCACAATTGGACAGAATGAGAGAACAAAAGATGGTGGTGAACAGCTCCTATTTCTATGGTTTAGGAAGCATGGGAGAATGGACCAGAAATTTATAAGAGCCAGAGTACCAGATAAACGGAAGCCTGCTGTGAAATAGTCTCATAAAAACAGAGTTGCATAAACAAGACCTAAACAATGGCAATATTAAGAGAGAAGCTAACAAGGGAGGAGAAAAATCTCTCCTAGGGTTACACTTTTGGCAACTGATGCCTGCTGGGTGTGGGGCATGAGCCTCTCCTGTGAATTACTCCATACTTTTTTTGTCCAATATAAAATGACAGCCCTGAAACACATAAATAACACAAAACTGACAGAATTGTTTATATTTACATGTCTGTTCATACATAGACATGCATATATATGTAACATTAATCAGGACAAAGGGGCTATAAATGTCAGAGTGAGAGGAGGTATGGAAAGAGTAGGAAGGAAGAGATTTGGGAAAGGTAGGAGGGAGAAAAGGGAAGGGGAAAGTAATATACTAACATTTTAATTAAAATATATAGAAATACACATGTGTTTAATGCATGACATCCTCTATTTAAGCACTGCAGTGACTATGGTGTCAAAATATGGGGACAAAACCCATCTTTGTTTGAAGAGTAAAGGTAGATATTGAAGGAAATTCATTGGTTTAATCTGATTAGCATTTTCCAGACTAGAGGTTTCCTTCATCTGCATATGTGAGAGCACACAGGCACACATGCACACATGGACAGGATGTAACTAGTTAGTGAGTATTCAACTAGGTAGACGCACATGAAGCTAATAACTTATCAGTCAAGAGCAGATTTATGGAGATTCTCAAAAGCTACTTTGTATACACAAAAGGGAGACAGTTTCTACTGCACTTTCTTTGTCTTTGTTTCTCAGTATGGTGATGAAATTCCATCGAGGGTGAGAAAATTCATTGCAGTATTAAGAGGTAATATTTACTCTTGGAAATAAGCGGTAAGTTGACATTTTTTGAATCTCACTAGAACTACATATATCTAAGAGGGGGGAAGTCAAATATAAAGGGTGAAATAGTATAGTTTCATCTTCGCTGTCTTTGAATTGGTTGAGAGAATTCATTATTACTTTTAATTTTAGTAGAAATATTTCACTAGAACTCATTTTCATAAAACAGATACATAATATAAAAATATGCACTATTTAAAGGCTAATTTATAAAATTCTTAGAATAATGTTTTCTTGAGCCAAAGAAAATGATGTTATTAACTATAATTAGCAATTTCTTTGCAATTAAAATTAAACCTAAAATTATTCCAATTACAGATATTATAATGGCTTAAAGAAGGAGTCATTTCATAGATATGTTCCTTTTTATTTTGAGTAACTCATAATTATATCTGAACCTGAGATCTTATCACCAAGATGCTGGTACTCTCTTAAGATAATGGCTCATTTGTATGAATCATTTAACTGACATTTAGGTAGCCAGGCTTTGAAGAAGCCGCCACACCCTCTAAGTGATTCAGGAACAAAAAGAGCTTGGTGTGTGTTTTCAAGGGTTGTCTGCAGCCATGATCCCCTGGTGCTTTGCTTTCTGAAGTTTCTGTCACCCTGCTTAACTGCAGCTAACACTGAGCATCATCTTAATCAATATGAAGGCTCTCTGGTCATGTCCTAACACACTAAATAAACAAACACATTATAAAAGCCAGGGATGCTTATGAAAAGATTTATGAAAAAGGTAGTTCCCATTGGGTGCCTCATAAGAACTATTTGCCAAGACTATGATAGACCCACCATGTGGTATGAAGTCCACTTTAGCCTCACATGGCAAATGATATTGCAAAGATGTTGGCCAAACGGCTGCTCTCTAATCTTAAGGTAGTGCCACTCTGCCATTGGTCCTTGAAGACAAAGAGGACTGTCTCCAGAAGTCTGGTATAACCATTTATGTCGTGTCTTTACTTAATGCATACTCAGCTCACCACAAAACAGTTATTTCCGCTGTACAGCTCGGTTTTTCATGGCTACACTTGTTAATCTTTGGAGAATCTTTGTGTTATTTAAGGTGACAGTCTGACAACATTAAATGTGATCTTCCACAAATAAACAATTATTTTGAAATTATTCATGACTACATCCATGGAAACTACCTGACTGCTAGTTACTTAGAAACTATACTGGCTGTCAGGTTGACTATCATGCGTGGCGGTTCCTGTGTTGAAGTAGAGGAAGCCACACGGTGCACGAATGAGCCAAGGGATGGAGTGCTACGGTTTGTGTTTTTGGGAAATGTCTACCACAGTCCTTGACTTAAGGGTGCAACTCTGCATTGAAATGCCTCCGGAGAGAGCCTCCATTTCACTTGCTTTGCTCTGCATCATCCTACATCATCAAAAGAGGGTGCGTTCACTCTGCAAGCATCAACTTTAGGGGTGATTTCATTCACTTAACTTGGATAGTATGTCCTTATAAATGTTTTATTAGTAGTTATGTTAAATTACCATCCCTAATTTATAAATTAAGCTTCATCACAAGTAGGTACACATTGTTTGTTTGTTTGTTTGTTTTGTTTTCTTTTGTTTTGTTTTAAAGACATGATCACAGACACAGGGCTTGTTGCTGTCTGTGGTTTCATTGGAGCCTGATGGGCAAGGAGGTGGGGACCAATGCCATCTTTTGTTCTCGGATTCTGCATTTTTAGCATCCAACAGGTAGAGGAGGGTTTATGTTTGTTCCACTCTAGAAACCGTGTTTGCCTTTTTTTTTTTTTTTTTTTTTTTTTTTTTTGGGGCTGGGGGCCGGACCCAGGGCCTGGCGCTTCCTAGGCAAGCGCTCTACCACTGAGCTAAATCCCCAACCCCTTTTCTCTTTTTTTTTTAAGCCAAAATATTAGCTTGAGTAGTGGTAGAAGACAGGAGACTCCAAGGTCGTGTGCTAAGGCATTGATATTCACAGCGCAGCCAGAGGCTGTGAGCATCAGCAGACATCATTGTAGTTCCTCCGCTCCCCTGCTCTCCGCAGGGAGTGTGCACACAGAGAGGGGCCTCCGCAGACATCCTTGCCCTGAGGATCTAGGCCCTGAAGTGGAAACACTGTTTGAACCCTCTAGCTTCCCTCTGGCCAGACTTTCAGGTAAAGGTGACCAATCAGGCCTTCCCGAGGCTACTCTTAGGAAGAAAAACACACACCATGGCCAGGAAGCCTTAGGGCATTTAATAGTGTTCTAAGAGGAACAGGACGAAGGAGAAAACAAACCAAACAAAAAGCATACATACAGGTCGAAATACTGACAACAGTGTTCCATAAACGAGAAGCCAACAGCCTGGTGGTTGTTGGGTCCTCGTAGTCAGATACCTTAGCTGTCCAGTCTGGTACCAGAAGACCTGGAGGGTTCCGGTAGAGCTGCTGGTCCTTAGCAGTTGATGCAGATTGAGAACCTTGCTTGGTTCTGACATCAAAGAAGGAATTGGCAGAGGAGGCCACAAGGTAAATTAATTTGCCAATGGAGGGAAGGTAAGTAATCCTCCTCTTGCCCCGCCCTTTCCATCAGGACTGCTGATAGGAAGCTAAGAAGCACTGCCCACATTTGGGGCAGGTCTTCACTATCAGTTTAGGAGATCAGGACACTTCCTCAGGAAAAGCTTCTTACTCGGCCGGTTTTATTTGTGGCAAGCTGACACTAAAATCAACCACGATACAGCAGAATCTCGAATTTTCAAAACTGAGTTTTCTTTTCTCTTTCCCTTTTCTTTTTAGGTTCTGGCCGTTTAGACCTGCATCTCACAATAAAATAAAACAGATTTCCCAAAGTTGGCTCCCTCTGTCTATCTTTGGGCTTTTTCATTCCTTGGATCGTGGTACAAGATTTGCGCCATGTAAGTTGAATGCTTCCTTCTGATTCAGAGGACAGGAGACTTTCATAAAGGTCTGGATGACAAAGGCAATGTGGGGGTTTGGAATCTGACTTCCTATTGGTCGGTTTCGGATCCTGATCAAGTGACTTTACCTTCCTGGTTTTCCTGTATGTCCCAAGGGATTATAATAATGCAAATATCATAGGATGGATCTGAGGGGAAAGTAGGATGAGATATAAGACATTGAGAACATCAGTGGCTGATACATATGACAATTGCCACACATGGGCAAATAGAATAAAATAATCCACAAACTCAATCCGGCTTTCCTGGATCAGGAAGCAAGCTGAATATCTGTCCCGTCTGACATGCAAAGCTAAATAATTTTCTCTTTGGAGTTTATAATATTTCAATCCCAAACCTGTTACAGTTGCACCTCATCTGTCTTTCTCATACACTCAGAATGTTCCAATCTTAGTTCTGGGTGATAATAAGCTAAAAATTTGCAACTTAGGGCTCTAACTAACTTAAAAGGTGCTCAAAAGCTATGAGGACTTTGCATTTAAGGGCACATAAAATTTATGGAGAAGTAGAAGATATAAACCTCATGGGGACGGTTTCCTCAAGTGTAACTGACAGCAAGGGTGAAAGGCTGTAGACCCATCTTAAAAAGACCAAGGTAAGTAGTTCAGAGGTTATTAACTTGACTTCTTAACTTGACAATTTTGTCATGCATGTGCTTGGAGTTTACCTGTGATGGAAACTGTTTGAAAGAAGGTAGCTTCAAAATACTGTGCACGTTCCCACTTCAATTGGAACAATTTCTTATCAAGTTTCTGTTTCTTTCAATGCAGGTGACTTCCAAAGTCTGGAATCCTCTGTCCTGATGATCTTTCTGAATTTCTGAGTTTCTGTTGGGGTTGGGTTGAGATTCTGTTTTTCCTTGCAGTTAAGATATTTTTTAACAAAGCCTCTTTTTGTCCGAATTCTGCCCAATTAGCATGTTTCTACTAAATTATTATTTTTTTCAGAAGTTCTATCAAGTATCTAAATTTTATGAATCTCATGCTCAGTTGCCTTCTCTGAGTTTCTACTTCAATTGTCATAATTTTTGCAAACTTCCAGCTATTTCCCAAGGTACTGCGACTGGAGGACTTCTGCCTTTTATGCCAATACCAGTTCTGGACGTGGAAGAAAAGTATCCAACTCGTGATATTCAGCATGAGTCTTGTTCAATGTCACCACAGTCCGATGTGATGTCTTGAATTATCCGGCCTTCATACCTACAAGAATCAATCCAATCCAAAGGAGAGACTCCAATCTGACCTTTGGGAAAGAGCCTGTGTCAATATGAACTCCACAGTGCAGAGGGATGCCAACATACAAAAGGATTGGTAAAATTATTTCAAAATATGCCAGGCAAGGTCGTTCGCTTCTTAAGCACATCGAGTTTCAGAATATACTTGCATTTTTAGAGTCAAAAAAGTTGACAGCATTCTGTTTAGATGAAAATGTTGAACAATGATTTCAAATTGTTTGTATATAGAATCTATCTATACACATTATACATAAACACACACACAGACATACATATATATACATATGTATGTATGTATGTATGTATGTATGTATGTATGAATTCATTAGAATAGAAACAGCTGCTACATTCTCTTGCCTTATTAACCCAATGCTTCATGTTTCTTATTCCCCAGGAAGCATAGTTCCCAAGGCAGGCAGCTTTTCTCCCCGTGGGGCATCTGACAACATTTGCAAAATCATCAGGGTTTACAGTTGGAGATGGGAAAGGCTGCTGGCATCTGGCATCAAGAGTAGAAAGCAAGAGTGCTGCTAAGCACTGTCCAGTGCACAGGACATCAGCACACAACAAAGAGTGGTCAATAGTGCCAGAGAAAGCATGATGGGTATCGAAAACCAGGAAACAAGGTCATTTACAACTGAAGACTACAGGGAACCTGGAGAAACTTTAGTCACCTTCATACAAAAAAAAAAAGTGACAGAAATTTCAAAATACCTTCTCAGAGTGCTTTCACTGTTTCTTTGGTTTCCTGATGTAGGGCTCTGGGAGAGGAGAGGACTGTGGCTGGTATAACTCACAGGAAGTGCTTCGTAACATGCAGCTGCTCAAGAGCTGCCATGAAGGTAGTGCCCATGGCATCCTTGAGAGTTTTTGTGGCTAGTTCTTGGCTTTCACTGAACTCTGAGCTTAATCCTTACTCATTCCCTTTCATCTGGTACTTCTTGTCAGTTGCCTGGCTGTTGTCACCTCACTCCCCAGATAGCACAATGTGCTGATTTTGGTATGAAGCCCTAGTTTCTCAAATGCCAGAAGGTTCGGTTTCCAGGTCTACTTAAATAAGCGGAACTCCTATTAGCTAGTAAAAATTTTTCTGAGGGTGAATTTCCTGGGAGTTGGTAGGACAGTGAATCTCTCTTGCTTTAACATGATGAAGATGTTTGAAAGGCTTCAGTGACAGTTCTCTGCAGACTTGTTGATGTGGATCTAGATCTGCTGTAGGGAGTAATTCCTTTTGCTTACACAGGAGCTCTCAACTAAGGGAGCAAATGCTTTCGAGGGTTGAAGCGGTACTTCATTCACAATCAAAGGAAACCAACATAGGCAGAGAAACAAGTGCTCTCACTGTTTTTAGATGGAGAACTTTTGAGATTAACAACCTTTAAAATGAGAGCTAGATAATTCTATCGTTGATCATTCGTTGATTCTGACTCCTTTAGAATCAGTATTTCCTTCCATCTATATCTATAATTTTAGATACTGAAAAGAACCCCCATTCTAGCTTGAGTAGCCAAGTCTTGACTAGCTACAAGTCAACACTCTACTGGATTAATGAAAGAAATATTTATTACGTGAGCCAGCATTGGGTTGTTCAGATTTTCATACCTCTATGCTCTAAATTTTTTTTACAAGGCATTGTGAGTTAGATTGAAATTTTAAAGGGAGCAGTTAAGGCTGATTTATTTCTAAACACATTCTCCCAAATCATTCTTCATAAAAGCATTTCTCTGGCATAGTTCTTTTTTGATGGACATGTAGTCCATCAGACATTTGCTAAGCCAACTTATGAGGATTCAGCTTTGACAAACTAAGTAATCTGCTATCTCATTTTATAAACCCACAGAAAGTGTAGGAAGGAAGCACTGAGCAACTGAAGTCCAAATGAATGTATATTGTGACATGGAAATGTCCCTGCCAAGGATTCCCAAGACCTTTGACACATGGAGAAATTGATAAAGCCATCACTCATATAGCTCAGACTCAGGAGGAATGGCAAAGCTATTTCCTGCCTGTGTTATTTTCTAGGAGTGTTTAACAATTAACCAGTGTATGCAAATACTAGGAACCGTAGCTTTCTCTTCTTGGGGGAAACCCTTTAAGATCACAGTCTACAATGACTGGATAATGCCTCCAAGCTTCTTGCAAAATGGAGGACTCCCTGTACCAGCAGGGCTTCCCCTTCTCTGACCTTCTCTGGGGACCTTGTCTCCCATCACCCTCTACCTGGAGAATGTTAAGTAATCCTTGGCAGACCTAAAAAATTCCTCCCTCCCAAAACCCCCTTCCACCCCTCGCCCCCCAAATAAGAGCCTGCCCAGAAACTACCTGGGGTTCCTGGAATGCCTCTCCATAAAAACGAGGCATTCACAGAACTTTAAACTCTAGCCAATGATTTTTATTTATCCTGAAAACTCCTGACTCCTGAAGGTCTGTATGTCTCACCCTGAGTAAAGTTTATGAATATAAGTCCATCCCAAAGAAAGGTATGTGCACAAGCTAAGATCATCTCAGAGAGCTGCTTCATTGAAGGTGAAGAAGACAGAGAAGGCCTTCAGCTTTTCATCCTTCCAGTCAGCTGTGCAGCAGGAGTGCATGGACGCCCTGAGAAGGAGGAAGCAGGGGATAAGGAACCACAGCTGGTCTCCCAAATCCATACCATACTATTCCCAGATGTTTACAGACAGGAGTCTGTTAGCATTCCTTCTAGGGTCCACCTCACAGTTACCTGGCAACAGCCAGGTATGCCGGACTCACTATAAAAGGGGCTGCTTGCCCCCTCCTCACTTTCTTACCCCTTCTCTTCTGTCTCTGTCCTTTCTCTCCCCATTCCTCAACCCTCTCTCTCTCTCCATGTGTTCCTGGCCAGCGTACCCCCCTTCCTCCCTCCCTCCTTCATCTCCTTTTCCCTCTTCCTTCCCTCCCTTCCTCCTCCTTTCCTCCTTCCTTCCCCCTCTTTCCCCCATCTCTCTTTCTCTGCCTTTCTCTGTCTCTATCCCCTCAAATCTCCTCCCTATGCCCTAAATAAACTTTATTCCATAATGTATCTGTCATGTGGCTGATCCCTCAGGGGAAAGGGATGTCTTAGCATCCCTGTGGATGCTGATCAGCAGAGGCACCCTCTTCCACATTACCATACCCTCGCCTCTACCAAACATATTCCTGGTCCTCCATCCTCCCTCCCTCCTCCCTCCCACCCTCCCTCCCTCCCCTCCCTCCCTCCCTCCCTCCCTCCCCCCTCCCCCTCTTTCTTTCTTATAAAACATTACAGAGACTGCTCATCTTTGTATAATATACCTTATACAGGGACTAGCCAACCCCTTCCACTGGGCTGTACACACATAATAAACACACTGAGGGTCCAGGTTGCAATCGTAGTTTTAGAGAACCCCACATGTCCTGGCTTCACTGTATCTGTGTGTCTGTCCTTTATACAATCCCTCGGTTGTCCTTAGCCAGGGTTCTGTTGCATAACCCATGTGGGCTGACAAAAGAGAGTTCTTGACAGTATGGAATCTATTTGAAGAGAAAATACATCAATGCTTTATATACGTGTGTGTGTTTGTGTGTGTGTATGTGTGTGTGTGTGTGTGTGTGTGATTTAATTAATAGCTACTTATCTCAAGATTGAATGTTTTATTTATAAGCAAATGGTTATAGATTATTTCTTGTCAGTATTTTGATACCAAGCACCAAGTATTAGCAAAATAAAAATCTATAGTCAGAGCTAATCACAAGGTTGACACGCCCTTCCCAAGTGGCCCTGTGATGTGGTCATCAACTCTAGAAACTTTTGAAAACTACATCTTATCTAGGTACAGGTATTTTTGCCTAGGAAGTTCCCAAATCTTAGCAGCATAGAAATGCTGCATTGTGAGTTCCAGGCCATTCTGGACTGCATTATGAGAGCTGGTCCACACATTTAAAGCAGCTGAGAAGGGTGTCTGGTATAGAGGGCTGCCTATAGAAAGAATCAGCAACCTTGTATAGAGGCTGATGGCTCCCAAGGCCAGATTTTGGGATTATTCTCACCTCCCCTGATTTAACTTCTCTTTCTACTGATATATGGGTTTCACTATGTAGTCTGGGACAGCCCAAGGAGATCATATAACCTAGACTTGGCCTTGAACGTGCAATCCTCCTGCCTCTGCCTCAGAGTGACTTGGATTATAAATGTCAGAATCTTCTTTTCTTTCTTTCTTTTTTTCCTTTTCCTATTCATTTTTTGAGACAGGACTGGCCTTGAACTTGTCGTATCGCTGAAGATGATTGTCTGATCTCCTGACCTTAGAGTCAGACTGTATGTTGACATGACTCAACACTCCTGATATGAACTGATTTGTTATTATGGTAATTTTATATGCAGTGATTCCTCCACTGCTATTCTTTGGGGTTTCTTTATTTTGATATCTACATATATTTTTATTATTTAAAAATTTAGAGATTAATATAACTATGTCATTTCCCCCTTCGCTTTCAAGAATATACTCTTAAAAATAGCAATTTAATTCTCTCTCTCTCTCTCTCTCTCTCTCTCTCTCTCTCTCTCTGTGTGTGTGTGTGTGTGTGTGTCCTTTTTTCTTCTTCTTATAGGTGGGTTATCCACTATTTCTTTCTCTCTTCTCATGGAACTGGAGAAATAGGACTTTATCTCATAAGGTACAGTAGAATATACAGTGAGTTCTTTTCTTTGTCAATTATTACAAGGGCCCTCCCTATGGACATACCTTTATAGCTTTCTTTAATGACTGACCATGACACAGTTTGTGTTCCAGTTCCGTTTCTGGGGCTCTGAAATAATCTCTGACCAAAATCAACTTAAGGGAGGCAAGAGCTCATTGGCTTACAACTCCAGGTCAGCATCTCTCATTTCATTAAACCAAAATATGAATCAAAGGCAGCAACTTGTAAGCTGGCCTGCCCACTATTCCACACAGCAAAAGAACTCACTTCACTGTCAAACAAGTGTGACACGCCTATACTCATACCACTTCCTTAGTAAGCCAGGACTACTTGGCTAGGGAATGGTTCACATCCTTAGTGGCCTGGACCCTCCAGTGCCAATTAATAGTTTAAAGAATCTCTCCCAAATCTGCCACAGACCAATATGTCCTAGGCAATTCCTCATCTAATACTATATTCTCGGTAAATTCTAGGTTGTGTCAAGTTAACCTGGAACTATTCGGTGTCTAGTACCCATCATAGAGTTCTGTGGTGTCTTTAAGAAGGAGTGGACATATTGTTGCTTTTACTCTTAGTTCCTTTACTTTTTCTGCTGCCCATTCCACTTGCCTAATTTGGCTCCCATACCCCCCACCCCCAAAGTGTTCTTTGCTTACTGAGACACCACACTCTTCATACAATTCTCCTGTTTTCAGGAGCTTCTCTTTGCTGTCTGACTATGTCATTCTCTGCTTGATTACATTTCTTAACAAGTAAAACCTACTGAACTCCTGATCACCACAGTTGGGATTCTCCCAAATCTTAAGTCTTTCCATGTTCAGATTTAATTCCAACTATCTGATGAAAATCTCCAAATGGGTTTTATTAAGACTATAAATGTTATATCTCCCTCAATACCGAAGCCTTTCCAGTTGGTATGACTGCATCTTCCATGGGTTTTCTTCTTTCTTTCAGCTATTCACCTGGAATCATTGGATAGCACTCCACTTTTAATGTAAGCATTGTGCCTTAAGGGGAGACTTCTTTATCTCTGTCTTAGTTATGATTAAAAAAAACAATGAGCGAGAGCAACTTTGGGAGGACAAGGCTTATTTCATCTTATATTTTACAGTTCATCCTCTGGGGAAGTTGGGGGTAGGACCTTAAGACAGAGGCCTGGAGGCAGGTTCTGATTCCGATGCATACTGAGTTTGCTTTGTTATAGCACCCAGGACCACCTTGCAGGAATGGTAACTGCCTACAGGGAGCTGAGACTTCTATCTCTACTGTCAACTAAGACACTGTACCAAAGTCTTTCCCACTGGCTAATCTTGTGGAGTCATTCTCAGGTTGTGTCTTTCAAAATGACTCTAGCCTGTGTCAAGGTGGCATAAAACCGCCAACAGAAGCCCGCTAAAGATGATTTAGTTTTTACTCCTCTGTCTTATGGTGAACCTTTGACCATATCTCAACTGTGCAACTTACTATATTTATTGACATAATGGGCTTTATATTTGCTCCTCTAAAACATTTGTGGTAGTGAAACTCTACTGAACACATGCTTTTACGGACAGAGTTCAAACACCAAGATTTTCTTCCATCTCCTTGGTTATTTATTAGAATATTTACCAATTTTTCTCTTTCTGGCACACAATTAAGTGTCGAGCTTTGGAAAATAATGTTTGCAACCAGTGACTGCTATATAGCCTATGATCAGAAAAAGGAGACACTATGATGTTTTCTTCTTTCTCAATTTAATGCATGAATTTGAGAAACGGAAGAGGCTTAGTGTAGAAATCCTAACATCGTTGAACTTTAAATATCCTTTTAGTGAGAGGCAGCAAGACTTAGGCTGCTGAAACCCCCTAATTCTCCAGTTCTGAGTTTCAGATAGATAACGGTCACTTATTGGAAAAGCCTGGGTCATTTGTATTTGAAGAATCCTTGAATTTTCAAGTCACTAACTTCACTATGTCTCTAAAAATTATGTTCTCTTTATTTAACATGTCTCTGTGAAACGGGACTCAAGCACTGTCTGTCGATTGAAGGGACCCAGTATTTCTTTTCAGCTCTAAACTTTAGCAGTTCATTCATGGTGTGACAGTGAATACAGCAAATGTGTTCGACCCCATATGAGCAAACAAGTGAGAGACTCATTCCACAATATTGCTAATTGGTAAGTGTGTGTACATTTATCTTTAAATTTTGCCTGTATTTCCAATTTTAGAACCACTCTGGTTTCTCTTTCCCTCATAGAGCTCGTCAGTTCTGTGAAAATTTAAAAGATGTTTGTTGTTGACTTTAGGATAAACTGTGTTCTGTGACCACAGCATTTTCAGCTCAGAATGTCAAGGTCAGTCTGTGTCATGCCATGAGCCTCTCTCTAACTGCTAGCCTGGCCTCATCTTCATTCTGGAAGGAACCACTAAGTATTTCCTTGTTATCCACTATCTGACTCCTTCCTTTTTGTATGGGCTTAGACTCTTGGAAGCAAATTTTTGTACGTCACATATGCTGAAGAGAAAATGGACTCCCAGATCCCCGTTTTACACAAGAATCAAATGCTGCTCATTTCTGATTTGCAGATTTTCCTTTCTTACCTTGTTTCCTTTTAATTCAGCAAACACAATGGCATGCTCCAGGCCAATGTCAACAATTCATAAATTTGTTGAACGGAGAAAAGCTTATATAATCACGTAATTTCCTTCACTGTGCTTAAATGAGGAAAAAAGTCTTAAAAATAAAATATCTTTCAAATTCCTTTTAATTATAGCTTCCTTATAAAGAAACCATTTTCAAATACCTGCCACCCAGGGCGCATGTTCTCATTCCAGGTCAGCTGGCCCCACTGGTTTGGGGTCCATGATGAAGCAGAACATCAGGGCAAGGGGCAGGTGGTTGAGGAACAGTTTGCCTCTTGAATGTTGAGAAGGAAGGAGAGAGCAAGGGTGACAGAGTGGGAAGGATGGAAAGAGAAACAAAGGCAGTAGGAACCAGGGTCCCAATATCCTCTTCCTGGGCTTTTTACCCCTATGATCCAATCAGTATACACTATGATCTGCTTACTAAATTTCTACTGGCTCCCAACACTGCCATAGCTTCAATACATGAACTCTAGGGCAAGTCCAAATACCTCAGCCACAGGGAAGTGGTTCAAAGGCTTGGCAAGCCTTCTTTTGGTCCACATGTGGATACCTATAGTGTGTGCAGAAAATCTTGCCAGAGCTTTCTCCCAACAAATGTTTGCAGTCTGAAGATGGCTTAGCTACAGAGACTGCTACTCTGAAGGTTAGTTCAACCTACCTCCTTGTTCAGCTGAGTCTAGTAACCCTGTCTCCTGACTCAACTGTATATAATAAACATGGTTAGACTTCTCCATCTAAGATGGCTGCCTACCCAATCCCAGAGTTCTTGTGTCCAAGTGTCCTGGGTTTGTCCTTTCTCTATTCTCACTCCCTTATTAGGGTTCTGGGACTCAAGCCATGGAAGGACTTGGCAATGAGCCTTTGCAGGGCATTTGAGATCAAACTGGAGCAATGCCTATAGCTAAGAAGTAATTAAGATGTACCTAAAATGTTGTTATCTGCTCCAAAAACAATCATGTGGAATCTCAAAAAGGCTTTCTTCAGACGGGCATGTCTGTTGCACGTGCTTTGCATACAGAGCTACTGAAGCTTACAGAATTTAAAGAATGTCTCTGAGATCACACAGGGAGTGGGAAGGGAAACTCTAAGCCTGAGACATTGCTCACAATGTCCTTCTTGCCCATTTTCCAGCTAGGCAAATGTAAAACCAGGCTTGACACAGCCATGTTTATATGGGAGGAGGATGGAGCGATTGCTAACTGTCCTGCCCCTATCACTTACCACTGCTCAAGTGTCAGAGGAAACAAGAGTGTCCTGAGTTCTTAAAGCTCAGCCCAGGATCCAGTTTTGTTACCTTTCCTCAGAGAGAAAGTAGACAGTCTATGAAATAAAGTGTCAGCAAAGCATCTTCAAAATATATACTCATCAAAAGAACAACCTGACATCTCAACAACAAAATAATGGGCCCTCTGTAATCAAGGCCGACTGGAATAGAGAGGACCTGCATATTTGGAAATAACTTCGGGCAAGAGGGAAGAAATCATTTCAGATAAAATTGACATTTTCACATCATATAAATTTACCCTGTAGCCTATCTTCTTTTGCAAATACAACTTTATTTACTCAGAAACTATTTCATAAATGTTTTTTCAGTTATTCTAAAATTAACTCTTTAGTATTTACTAAGGGCCTTAGAAGAGGATTGTTTCTTTTTTCTGTCTCCTGTGTGACGCTCATATTTGATCTTTATAGGGCAAGGGCTTTTAACACCACTGTTTATTCATTTATTGGCTTCTAAAATCAGACGTTATTTTGTAAGTATACATATTTAGACTGAACTGCAAAAAATTCTGACTTCCAAGATATAAAACCACAGTCAGGCTTGCTTGGCTGGCGGGCACTAGAGTTAATGATGCTGTGAGAGTCTGGGCATTTGTTTGTTTCTTTATGATACCAAGACTGAACTCAGCCTCTCATTCATGCTAAGCAAGCGCTTTATGACCAAGACACACGCCTGGTCCATGACCATGTTTCGAGTGAGTGGCTAAACTGACCCAAGTGCCTCTCAGATGATGGACATGCAGTTATCAGCCTTGCTTGTGCAGGTTTATGAAGACTAGAAAATGTGACAAAGTGGACAACTGTTGTGGAGATTGCTGCAGGAATTGCTTTTGCTCATTGTGGGAGGCAGTTCCAATTGGCTATAAGGAAGAGCTGTGCAGATAACAGTGGTTAGGAAACTTTCTGGAGTCATAATAAAAGACAGATGGCATTCTGAGTTGGCATTGGTTCAGAAGTAGAAATATGAACATTGCTCTGGGTAAGTAAGTGAGTTTGGCCACGGTCAGTTTGTGGGCTGCCAGCGTACCCAACTTCACAGTTCCTGATTTCTTTTCTTGAAAGCTGGAGAGTTTCTTCATATTTTAAAAACCACTTTGAAGTTAGAAAATAGCAAAACAAAAAGTAGATCGGGCAATATTCCGAAACATTGTATTTTACGTCTTGTCAAGAATTTAGTGCTTATTTCCTACCTGGTTTTACTGTGATATGTAGCTCTGAGGTCAGTCTTTGCAGTGGAGAAGATAACTTCAAGATCAGGAAGAAACAGTGACTTCCAGAATAAACCCCACTCTAGTCAGTAACTGAGATCAATATACATTGACCAGATAATAATTGTTATACTGATTTTAAAGATCTGGATTAATTAAAGAGACAATTACTAAAACATAGGACTAAGTATAATTTTTGGATAGTAATCTTCGACTCCTGTGAGAGGCCAAATTAAACTTCAGGTCATTGTCTAATTTCCCATTTTTCTTTCTGTAGTCTCAGTTCGTGACATAGCCTAGCTGTTTCCTAGGCAACGCCAGCACATAACTATTTAAAATCTGCTTGGGATTGAGAACATGAGACAGAACTCTTGATTCATAGCTTTCAGAGGCTATCAGTTATTGCAGACTGATTGATTGGTTAATTGACTGATTGGAGTTGTCATTGTTGCAAATCATTTGTCTTCCAAACTAGTGACATTGAATTGTTTGTGGAGAAAAATGATCTAATATCAACATGAGTGGTAAGTCACAAACTCATGTTTTCTGAATTCTTAGATCTTGGAGAGCTGCACTGTGTGTAAGCAAGCCTTATTCTAGAGATAATATCTTAAAACAGCCTATTATTTCTATTATTCACTTATTATTCTGTTATTTGTTACTTCTATGCACTTGAAAAAATAAAATCATATGAATTTATAGGTTAAAACATTAAATTTTGAAATATTTGTAGTATCTACACTCTGCAAACTAAAATATCCAGTATTCTGGATGTGTATTACTTTATCAAAACTCTTAAATAATTAATTTCTTAAGAAATTTCAAGTGCTGTTAACTGTCACAGTGATGTGTAATAGAGTTTCCTGACTTAATCCTTTCCAACTGAGATGTTATATTCTTCGACTAACATCTGTCCCTCCTCCCACACCCACAGCCCTGGTTACCACCACTATAATGTCCCTCTCTGAATTTGATTTGTACAGATCCTGAATATAGATGAGGCCATGAGGTGTTTGCCTTTCTGCTATACCTTCTTAATCCATGTATGATGATGTTCTCTATGTTGGCCTCTGTTGTTACAGATGACAGGATCTGTGCCTTTCAAAGTTTGAATATGTTATTCCTTTTGTCCACCCATCATTAAGTTGGCTTCACAGCTCAGCTACAGTTAATAGCACTCCAGGGACATGTAGGCCATGTTTTTGTGTAAGCTGGTTCCTTTGGGTTGACATGTAGACTACTTGAAAGGGGAGGAAGGCTCATTGGATGCAGAAGACTAGCAGAATTGCAAGCTTAGGGAGCTTATGACACTTGCTGGATGTGGAAGCTTAGGAAAATGGCAGGGTTCACAAGGCCTCTCCATAAGGTTATGTAAGTAGCAAAGTAGCAGCCAACTGCTGGGGAGAAGACTCCATTAGAACTCCTGGTAACTGGGACAGGTCACTCCAGAGACGAGCCTTCCATGATCAGCACCCATGCTGGGGTGACCTTTGTGGTAACATAGCTACCCTTAAATCACCTATGCTTCGATGACAACAGAAATCTCCCTGGTTTATCAAGCTAGGATCAGATGGAGTTGCTGCTTTGATATAACCTCAGTTCTGAACCTTCGTTATCTGTTCACATCTCCCCCAAAAAGAGTCATATAGGCAAATATCAAATAATTCTGGGTTATCAGTAGTTTAGGGTCTTTCTTTCTGAAAAGAAACAAATATAAAAACCATGATAGATAAGCAGCGTGACCTCATGTAGATATAACTGATGAAAGTCTTAAGATTTTGGCAATTAAAGGCACTTATTCTTTGAACTCAAAGTCCTCCCCAGTGAGAAATTTAGGGGACCACGCTCATGGGTACTGAATTCACTTGGTGTACAGTGCTGATTTACCCCTTCCTAATGTGCAGTGAGTTGTGATCAAATCATTTGAGTTTGAATTCCTGCATTTTTAAAGAGTATATAAAAAAAAAAAACCAGAAATCACAAGGACTATTATTGTAATCTATTGTCTTCTTTGGTCATCGTAGCCCTTAGGCTTTTGAAACCATTCTAGTCCCCTATTTGTTTCCCAGTTATTGTGTGGATGTAGGACGCAGCTAGATTCTGAGCTCTCAGTTATAAACATAGCAAAAGCCTGTCCTTACTGACCTTGTCTCCCCGTAAGGACAGTGAATGCATACAGCTGTAAGTTGCATGAGATGGATTATGAGAAATACATGCCGATGGTGTGTGGGAGAGGGGGGACTAATGTACACAGACCAGAAAACAGATGAAGATAAGAAAAACGCATTACAGTTTCCTTTGCAATGAAGTAGCTTTGGTAAACTTGCAGATTCAGTACTCCATCAGACTCCAACTGGGCTTGAACATCAAAGAAAGTGCAATGGTGCTCTAAAGCCCAGCATGCTAGAACCTAATATGTTAGGACTGGAAAGAAGCATTACGTTTGGCAATGCCATCCATTCTTGGCCAAGGGTGAGGAGTTCTGGAGAATATTATGAGGCCATGAATACCGAAAAATATGCATTCCAATAAGACATTAATTGCTCACTTAAAAGTCACAGGAAAGGATGGCTTCATGAACTGTGACGTCACCTTTCACAAGCAGCTTTATCTCAACAGATGATAAATCCAAACACATGCATCAGGAAGAACAAAGCTCCGTTCATTAGACTGAGGTCTTCAACAGGCTGGGCAGTGTTTAATGTCATGTGGATGTGATTGGGTATGAATTTCCCCAATACTTGAATGAGCGCCCTTGCCAAATCTGCTAAATGCCGTTAGTGATTTTTGTTTCTTTCTCGAACGATGATTTAGTTTTGCAATCACGCTGTCACCAGGAGAGATTCATCACAATAATGATGAGTCTTTTTGCTAAGGACATTATCATAAATCATTTGAATACAGCCCAAGAGGAAGATTTCCAGTTAAACTTTCTAAATGTTACAAAATGGTTATAAAGCATGAGTTGTTAGAAATAGGCATTATTTTTATTTCAATTTGGGAGACCATATGGCAAAATGATTATTCATTGATGCTGAATTGATTTAGTGAATAAACACATGCAAGGAATATCTGAAGAGATGTTCAGGATCTGCTCTGCTTTGATACTGATGACATATATATATATGTATATAATATATATACACGTATATAATGTATATAATATTTTATACATATACATGTATATAATGTATATATTATATTTTACATACCTTGGGTAAGTAATATAAACACTGGGTTCAAGTTTTTGGAAAAAATATTTTTGATTATTTGAATGCATTATGCATTTGTTGAATATGTACTGGTTATATCCATCTACCCTTATCTCTGTCAGGCTTCTCAGTGCCTCTTACTCTATAGCCATGAATATTTATTGGGGTTTCTTTCTCTTTTTAAAAAAAACATTGTCTCTCATTGAACCTGGAACTTGCCATTTGAGACATTGAGCCCCTGGGATCTGTTTGTTTCTACCTCAACCACACCTACCTTTAGGGCCTTTCACACTTCTCTGACTCAGCTTTCCTATGTGTGCTGGGGATCTGAATTCAGGTCCTCATGCTTGTGTGGCAAGCACGTGACCTGCAGAACCATCTTTCCTGGCCTGAAGTTTATGAGGTAATGCTACAGGAAACACTTGACATTTCTAAACCTGCCACTACTGAGGAAAAAGTAGGAGACGGATTGACACAGTTGAATGGATTTATTTGTTGTCAGGGCAAACGAAAGGAAGCCTCCTAGGTTCTCTGTGATCCTGGGGCAGTGCTGTAACTGTGTTGGAAAAGATGAACCACAGCCAAGACAAAAGCAAATGTTAATCCACGTGGCCTCTGTGAAATCTCTTCCTGAGAGACAGGCTAGCACTAGGGTTGTTGCATGTGCTTCCTTTGGAGTGGGATCACTAGGGAACTGTATGTAGTCCTTTAGGATGTAAAGTCTGGATAGTCTGATGGCATAGGATACTATCTTCTCTAAGGCCAGGGTCCTATAAACACAGCTTTAACTTATGTCCTTACTCTCTGCTTACTCCTTTTTATTTCTCCCCTGTTTTGTGTCTTGCTCTACTTTCTTATTGTTAGTCACAACCTAATCAGGGTAAGCATCTACCACGTGCACCTCTAAGATTAATACACTATTTTGCTTCATCCTTGCAGACTGAGAGCTAAATTCAAAAAATATTATTACAGCGAAGTTTTTCATTCCAGTTTATTTATTTCATTCTCATGCCACGAGACTGATTTTCCTAAAAATCTACATCCCATTCAAAAGCAATGTATTTTCAAATTGGCAGTATAATATATAGTTAAGAGCTTCATGCATGAACTTTAATTTCCTTATATTTTGATATAACCGATTTTAAGCTATTGTGCATAAATTATAGTCTAAGACATCCAATTGTCATCTAATTATAATCACAGAATCTTCCACACCTACTTTCTTAACAGCAGTGATTTGAGTCAAAGAATCATTATTTACAGATGATATGATAGTATATATAAGTGGCCCTAAAAATTCCACTAGAGAACTCCTATAGCTGATAAAAAACTTTCACTGAACTGACTAGATACAAGATTGATACAAAAATGAAGATCAGTTGTTCTCCTATATACAAATAAGAAATGGACTGAGAAAGAAATCAGGGAAATAATAATTTTTACAATAATCACAAGTAATATAAATTTTCTTGGGGGTAACTCTAGCCAAGTGTGTGAAAGACTTGTATGATAAAAACTTCAAATCTTTAAAAGAAAGAAATTGAAGAAGATTTCAGATGATAGAAAGATGTCCTATGCTCATAGATTGGTTGAATTAAGATAGTACAAAATGGCTGTTCTACCAAAAACAATCTACAGATTTATTGGAGTCCCCATCAGAACTCCAGCACAATTCTTTACAGACATTGAAAGGACAATTCTCAACTTCATATGGATAAAGGAACCCATAGTTAAGATAGTTAAGATAATCTTGAATAATAAAGGAACAGCTGGAGGTCTTACCATTCCCTTATTTTAAGAGGCACACTGATAAATGGAATCTATTTGGAAACCCAGACATAAATATAAGAGCCGATGGACACCTGATTTTTGATAAAGAAGCCAGAAATACAGAGTGGATTTTTAAAAAGATAGAATCTTCAACAAATGGCACTGGTCAACTGGATGTCTACATGTAGATGAATCCAAATAAATTCAGATTTATCATTTTTCAGAAAACTCAAAACAAGTGAATCAAAGACCTCAACATAAAGCCAGGTACACTGAACCTAATAGTAGAGGAATTTGGAAACAATCTTAAAATAGTGGCACAGGAGATGGCTTTCTGAACAGAACTCTGATGGCACAGGCACCAAGATCACAAATTCATAAGCAGGATCTCATGAAACTGAAACACTTCTGTAAGACAGAGGACACCGTCATTTGAACGAAGCAGCAATCTGCCAAGAAGTTAAAGTTTTTAACAACTTGACATCCTATAGAGGTCTAATATCCAAAACATATAAAGAAATCAAGAAACAAGATATCAAAAAAATCAAATAATCCAATTATAAATAGGGTGTATCTCTAAACAGAGAATTCTGAACCAAGGAAAGTCAAATGTCTGAGAAACACTTGTAGCAATGCTCAACATCTTTAGCCACCAGGGAAATGGAAGTCAAAACTACTGTGAGATTCCATTTTATACCTGTCAGCATGCTGAGATCAATATCACAAGTGACAGCTCGTGCTGGCAAGAACATGAAGCAAGGGCAGCACTCCTCCGTTACTGGTGGGAGTGCAAACTTGTACAGTCACTATGGAAATCAATATACTCGGTTCTTAGAAAACTGGGAATCAATCTACCTCAGGATCTAGCTGTACCACTCTTGGGCATCTATACACAAAGGATATTCCATCCTACCATAAGCTAAGGACGCCGGTTCAACCATATTCTTTGTGGCCTTATTCAAAATATCCAGAAACTGGAAACAGCCTACATATCTCTCAACAGAAGAATGGATAAAGAAAGTGTGATACATTTACACAGTGGAGTATTGCTCATCTGTTTTTTAAAAATGGCGTTTTTGAAATTTGATGGAAAAATGGATGGAACTTGAAAAGAAATATCCTGAGTGAGGCAACTCTGCAAGCTACTGAAAGAAATCTGGACACCAACCCAGCCACAAAACTTTGACCTATAATCTGTCCTGCCTACAAGATGTGCTGGGGAAATGGCTATGGTCACACAGAACTAGGGGGAACAGCCAACCATTGTCGGATTTGACCAAGGCCCACTCCAAAGAAGGAACCCATGCCTGAAACTGCTTGAGGAATCAGGACCCAGAGACTCCATGGCCCAAAGACCTGGGTAAAACCAAACACAACTTGCATAAATTCAAATCAAACCAAACCCAAACAGAAAGATCAGTAACATGATTCCTAATGATAATCTGCTACACTCATAGATCGGTGACATATCTAGCCACCATCAGAGAGGCTTCCTCTGGAAGAAGTTGGGAACAGATGGAGAGACACATGGCCAGACATTATTTGGAAAGAGTCTAAATTGAAGGTCTCCTTCTAATCCCTCTCCTCAGAGCTTAGGCATTCCTGTGGAAGAAGAAGGAAGACTGTGAGAGTCAGAGAGGATGGAGGACACCAAGGGAACAGGTCCTCTGAATCCACTTAACGGAGCACATATGACCTTCCAGAGTCTAGTCCAGCAACCACAGGGCTTTCATGGGTCTACACCAGGTTCTCTGCATATTTATTATAGTTATTAGCTTAGTATTTTATGGGATTACTGAATATGACAATGAATGGGCTTTGACACTTATGACTGCTCTTGGGACTCTTCTCTTGTTGGGTTATTGATACGATAGTTTTTGCTTCATATTTTATTCGGCTGTGTTTGGTTGTTACCACTTAGAAGCCTGCTCTTCTGTAATGAGAGACAGAAATGTAGTGTATCCTGAGGGAAGGTAAGGTTGGGAGGAACTGAGGGGAGCTGGGGAAGGGGAAAGTATAAAAAGAAAATAAAAGAATAAACAAAAGACGTATATATTTATATTTAAAAGCGTAAGATTTACTAGAAAGAAATTCTAAGACTCATGGTTGATTCTAAATGTTTCTGAAATACCATTGATCAAGAAAACATGGGATGGCCAAGAAATTTTCATTCATGGTAGTTTGGTAATTTATTGGTGTTTCTGAACTTACTTGGTTTATGATTCTGTTGGCAGGAAATGCTAATGGCAAGGATAACACTCAGCTTAGTCACAGACAGTGAATCCTCACGGAAGGGAGAAAGTATTAGCCAGACCAAAAGTGAGGAAAGGGCTCATTTTTTTTTAAATCCCTTAAAGAAGTAAGCTTTCTTGAGAAGCTTTATATCATTTGCATACCACTTCATACCTCCTTGTTGAAACAGAATAAAGTTAATTTTATTATTTTAAAAAGAATTTTAAATATCCAGCGGTCATACCCTCTCACTTCACTTTGTGAGACAGAGTTTCACACACATGTGGCCTAGTCTGCGCTTGAGCTTGCTATGTAGACAAGGATGGCTTTGTCTGCAGCTTCCACGTGCTGGGGTTACAGACATGCTTCACCTTGATTGAGTCTGCAGGATGCTGTGATGGAGAGCCAAGGTGTTGAGCATGCTAGGTGAGTGCTGTATCAACAGCACTATGTCCCCAGCCCACCATTTTACAAAAAAGTTGTTCTAGACTTTTCTTTTGCTATTATAGCAAAATACCACACACCAAATTATTTACAAATATATATATATCACATATATAATATATACATATTTATATTTTGTAAAATTTAATTTTAATATATAAAATATAAAATATATATAGATATATAAACACATATAAATTTAGATTAGGAGTTCCAAAGCCTGAGTCTGGGAAATCTAAGGTCAAAGTTTGTCCATTGGATCCTGACAGCACTTCTTGCTGGATTCTTATATTATGAGAGGACTCTTTCAAAGGGAACAATCCCACGGTGTTGGGGACACTTTTGAAGGCAACTAAAGTACCATTCCAAATGGCAGAGTGCTTGCATCCCAGTCCCCCTTAAATACTCCATGTCCGCTCCTCAGCATTTGGAAACACTTGAATTTGTGATGGTCTACCTCAGAATATGCAAGATAAACTCTGATCACCATCACTCATGATGCAGGATGCTAACACAGAAATTTGTTTTCGTGTGGTGTCTTGACGCTTAGACTAGAACCACTGAGGAGAGATTGAAAGCAGATGGCATCTTCTTCAATCGGATTATATGCCCTAAGCGTGAAGGGTGGTTACCTCATTTCCTGTAAGGCAAAAAGAAGCATGTGTGTCTCCTCAAGCTACTGAGTGCTTTTGTACCTGAGTGTCTTTCTTTGTGAAATGGTCATGGTGATAGCAACTACCTCTCTCGCACAGTCGCTGTGAGGAGTATGTTAGTCATAGCATGTACCTAAGTAAGCTTGGAAGAACAAGATGGTGGACGGAAGGCACTGTGTCATCAGAGATAACCCTGTAGGCTCCACCCGGCTCCCCATTGTTTTCAGAAGCTTCTCGGCCTTCATTGCTTGTTTAATCCCAACTCTTTCTCTTTGTCTTATGCTTCATTCCTCTCACAACACCACGGGGGTCCCTCAACGGGGCACAAATACTTTGCCCACCATGCATCACCTACTTACACTTTCCACTCAGTTCTCCTACCCCCATTTTGGCTTAAAACTTTCTCAAAAAGCATATTCTTCATGATCTGTGATGTAAGAAACTGGACTATGAAATGTATTGGAGGGTGATTTCAGAATGTCCGCTTGCTTCTATTAACCATAGATGGTGATTAACCCAGAGTTCCCTTAGGGCAAAGTGCAGATAATCTGTAAATGGGATGTTTACATCACACTTCCTCTTCCTAAGGCTCAGGTATCATTGTGGCAGCGAAGACAGAAAGACATATAATAGCTAGAGGAGGTGAATGACAAAGAAGCTGCACAAATGATTCACAATTGTAGTTGGAATTTATAATGCTAATAAGCCAGTATAAAAAACACATGGCCCAGGTATTTTATTTACAAGCCATATGCCCAGATTGGGCAGATCTAGGGGCTGAACTAACTCATTCAAAGCTAAAAAGTACCATGTTACTTCCTGTTACTCCTGGCCATGCCCATGACTAATCTCTCTCTCTCTCTCTCTCTCTCTCTCTCTCTCTCTCTCTCTCTCTCTCTCTCTCTCTCTCTCTCTCTCTCTCTGCAAACTCCTCTCACACCTCCAGTACCAACTTTCTCTCTCCACCTGCCCAATTACAGGTTCTAGCCTTTTATTGACCTGTTAAATTGGGGAGAAGGTTCACATGGCATCCCTTGAGTACATGAGCGTCTGCTCAGTCTGGGACAGCCATGTCTTGAGAAACCAGTATTTAGCATTAGAATTCAAGCAGCATCAGACCTACCCACTACTTTCAATGGTGGAGATAGTCTGCACACATCCTGTGCAAGCTCAAGGTAGACCAAACCCCAATATGGAGGAGAGAAGTGGCTATGAGGTCTCACTCCTAGCTATTTGCAATGAATTGCTTCTGCAAGAGGAAGAGTTCATTTTCTTTAAGGGCTTTACTTCTACTAAATGTTCCAGTGGAACACAAACTACACTTGCTCCATGCTCTAGTGGAAGAGCATGCACACATTGTATTTTGTAAATATAAAAAAAAAAATAGAAAAGAAGACGGAATTGTGTGGGTAATGAAGAAAGGTGCATCTGAGAGGAGTTAAAGGAGAAGGTGATGTGATCAAAACATCTTGCATGAAATTCTCCAAGAGTTAATCTCCAAGGTGTTCTTAATGCTGTACAGGAATCTCCAACAGCCTCCTGACCCATCCTGAGAGGAAAAGCACAAACTCTTCAGACTCTTTTGATACAGAACCTTTGTCGTTCAACCAGTATCCGGTTCTCTCTGCATGGTTAGAGGGTTGATACCAACTACAGTTTGTCCCACAGACCTCAACCATCTGCAAGGGACAGCTATAGAAATGAATCTTTGTTTTTTTTTCAAATAAGAGTCACCAAACTACATGTAAATTTAGGCAGCCTGGAGGCTGACTGTTCATTTACCCTTACTGTTTCTCTGTAGAATAAAACACATCGTTGAAAAACACAACTTTGGAGCTTACAAAATAGTAATGACTAAAGCTTGTTAAATATGTATTATACACCAGACTTTCCGAGCAGGATTGCAATAAATAGTACTTTCCTCTGTGCTCAGCAGGATTTTTATATTTTTATTTTATATATAAAGAAACCAAGGCTCTACAGATTTATGTAAGTTGCCCATGTTTACACAGGGGATGAGTGTAGATGGTCAGGCACAACATCTATTCTTCAGTTCAAATTCTTAATGATTCTAGACTGAGAGAGGAAGTGAAAATTGATGTGACCTGCATAGTTCTCTCTAGGAAGTAGTACTTGCATAATTTACTGGTTGGTGTGGCTTGTCTTCTTGGTAGGATCTGGAATCACCTAGAGCAAACTATCAGGCATGCCAACCAGGGATTATTTAGGGTAAGTTGAGCTCTGCACATTCTGTGAGGGATTGCCTTGATTAGGTTGGTTGAGATGGGAAGGAGTGGCCAGCTTTCCTTGGGCTTGAATCCTAGACAGGTGGAAGAGGAAAGCTAATTGAACAGCAACATTCATCATTCTTTTCTTGCTGACCACACACTCAATGTCAACAGCTGCTTCCGGCTCTAGGCACTGCTCACGATGAGCTGTCCTCTCAGAGGTGTGCTAAAATAAACCATCCTTCCTTAGGTTGTTTCTATAAGAGTGTCTTTAAGCAGAAACAGGGAAAGTAATAATAGGCCAGCATACGGATATGGATGTGAAGCACAGAATAGGTCTATGTCATTGACCACGGAAATGGCCTACTTTGTTCCATCGTGCAAGAGTCTTCTTTCTCAGTTTTCCTAGGTAAATTGATTTTAGAACACATATTTTCTTGGCAGGATAGGTCTTCCAATAACAGCTTGTACTCAAGTAGCCACGTACTGATGAGCCCTTTGAGCTTTATTAATTATTGATGATTTAAATGCAGTCATTTGCTGTATGGGAGTCTGAGGTCCATCGTGAGTGATGCTCCGTGCCGACAGTCATTAAGCCCGGTGCTCTCAAGAATGACCTTTCTGAGGCTAGTAAAGTGAATGGAGAGGAAGAAAGCATACTTTAAAACTGCAAAAGCCTCTTCGGTTTCCAATCTAATGAAAAAAACTGTGTATTTGTCTGGGAGTTCTCAGTGTTGATTTCTTTAAACGTTTAAGCACAAAATAGCAGTTTCCTTCGCGTGTTCTCTGAATATCGAATAAAGTGTGAAATCAGAAACATCTCACATGGAGACACTGGAGGAAACAAAGAGTGAGGGGCAGGTACAGCAATTCTGAATGATCGACAGGAGCCAAGTACCTGCGTGCTTTTATAGTCATTTTGAACGTTTCATTGCCCACCCAACCCTCCTGAGGAGAGTGGTAGCATTGACAATGGAATGCACTGTTTTATATAACTTCCACATGTGCAGACAATCTATTTGAATAGAGGAAATATTGGAAAATGGGACTCCATTTCTGAGCAGATTTAGCTCCACAGAATTGTATCATGCAAGCAATCCTTCAGAGCCGCTGTGGACATCCTTTTCTCTTTGGTAAAACTGGATATCAGCACAGAAAAGCACACAAACAAAATTGACCTAGAAAACTGAAAAGAGCTCATATTCTGGAAGATGAAACGTCAAATTGTTCTTTTACATTTTATTTTTAAAATATATATCTCGCTCACTATAAAACATCATGAAAATCTACCTCCTTGTAAATTCATATATTCTTTAATGTACTAGGGGAATGGAAATATTAAATAAAATATCCTATAGGAAAGGGGACAAAAGCAAAATGTTCAAAAACTATACAGATAAATAAAGCAAAAATGAGGTGGGTTGAAATTAAGAAAGGGGAAATTTTCAATAAATCATTATACAACAAAAATTATATTGTTTTCTAGTCAACCATAATTACCAAGTATGTCCCATCATTGCTGTCTCGTTCTCTGCCTCTGGAATATTATTCTTCTCCCCCTCTCCTCTCCCTCTCCCTCTCCCTCTCCCTCTCCCTCTCCCTCTCCCCCTCTCCCTCCCCTCTCCCTCTCCCTCTCCCTCTCCCTCTCCTCTCCTCTCCCTCTCCCTCTCCCTCTCCTCTCCCTCTCCCTCTCCCTCTCCCTCTCCTCTCTTTCTCCCTCCTCTCTCTCCCCATCATTGACAGCATCATTTATAGATGATAATGGCTACTAAGCTAACCATTATATGAAGTGAAGCAGAGGGAGCCAAACTTTAAAAGGCTTGCGTCCCTTTTTTTTCTAGGCTGAACTGTTCATTATTCAATTAGTAGTACTTGCAAAATTGAGCAAGAAAATAATTTTACCTGGAATTAATTAATTTCATGTCCTTTCATTTGAATGTTCAAATTATCCAACTCAATGGCAGTTATAACGCACGTGTGAAAAGGGGGCTTTTAGAAAAGACATCTTTTAAAAGTGTACTTTGTTGTCTTGCCTGTTCATTTCTGATCTTTGCACGAAGGGAGAAGTATTATTAATTGAACCAATTTCGTGACACAAAACAGCTTCCCTTATGCTTTCAATGACAAAGGAAGATCAGCACTGCGTTCATCAAGGCTGCAAAGCTTTCAGAGAATTATCCATTATGCAAAGGACAATCAGCTTTATTTTGTTTGTGGCATGAGTAAACATTGCATGGTAGATACGTAATATAGCCTACGCTACACTTGTTGGGCTACAGTTTAAGGTTTAAGCTTAAAATGTTCTCACGTGTCTGTTTCCTTACAGCTCAGTCGTATTAGCCAATTGTAAGACTCTCAGGTATGTAGTGTTATCTTTAAACACCCCAGCAGCCAACTGGACATGGGTTTTCCTGGCTCAAATGTGGTAATTCCTTTTCTATCCAGTAATAATTGGGGCAGTTTGGCTTCGTGCTGAAATAAGAAATCCCACAACCAATAGATGGCACTGTAAGTATTGCAAACATTTTCTTTATCGCTTTTGGTTCCTGTTCAGTACAATTATTTCCAATACCAAATGGCAATTTATATAGTTAAATAGAAAACAAAGGTGCACTTAGAATGCCCATGTCGAAGAAATTCAAATGATTGGTTGCTGTATGTGTTTCAAATGTTTTCAGCATCCTAATGATATGAAGGGCCTTTCTTCTCTTCTACATTGAACCTCTGTGTGTCATTGAGAGACTGAGGTCTACCGCTTGCTAAGGTTTCTGGTACATCTGTAAGCTCGCTTATGTGTTGGGTATCTGCAAAGATTTCAAGTTTGATATGTTTTGCCTATTCGTAGGATCCTGGTGGGAAGAGAGTTGGGAAGAATGTTAATGAAGCTTTATTTTTGCTGGCCCTCACTTGGGTTTTTCCAAAACCCAACTTAGCAAGTGATCTTTTCCTTGTCCATAATGAACAACTTCATAAAAATGTTCAATGAATCACAGACAATCCAAGAGAAAATGCATGGTAGCCTGTTAACAACAGACTACGGCAGATAAAGTGATCTGTGTACAGTGCAGGATTAACCTCCCTGAGTTTAGTAGCTACTTTCTTGTTTATTTTTATGTCTATGTGTGAACACACACTCATGAGAATATTTGCAAAACCATGCATACTTCAATAAACCGGAAACAAGTATCAGGTCCTGTGGCCCTTGAGTACAGGTGCTTGTGAGCTGCCCTGTGGATACTAGGAGTAGATCTTGGGACCTGAAGGAGAGTAGCACATGCTCTTAACCTGTAAGTCATCTCTCCAGCCCTTTTCTCTAAATTTCACTAATAATGGATAGGATTCTGTAGACTTGTTTAAAAGTTGTAGGTGGAATTTAAAAGATGTAGGTGGAATTTAATGGCAGATACTCTATACATAGGCAGCCTAGCTAGTACCAAATATGCATTATTAAGGAAGATCAAATGACTGCTTCAACCTTTGCCTTTGTTTTTTTTAAATAACGTGTAAATATTTTGCAGTTATATCAAGCGTTCCGTGACTCCAAGCGGTATTTTCAGAAAGTTGTTTCCAGCACGGGGCAGCACCGAACACTTTAGCCACTCAAACTACAGACTAGATGCCACTACCTTTTCAAAGCCCTGTCTTAATGCACCGCCTCCATCTAACGGGTTAAAATCTTTATTTCATGAATATTCCACGCCAAGTGAGCTTCCGCTAGTGAAGGACCACATATCAATCTATTCACTTTGACATAAAAAAATAAAAGCCTTTAAGTTATAAATATCTTGTTATTTTATTTTAAACGATCACATTGGGATAGATGCCCACACATTTATATAAATTTATACTCATGAATATTTCATGATTGTGCTTCTCATGTACATGCATATGAAACGAGACAAGGTAGGTGCAGCGTGGAACACAGTTCCCAGTTGTATTTTTAAGTACCTACTTATAACTTGCTTGAAAAAAAAACCATGAAATCATGTTCAAAGATTAATTATATGCTTTCAGTGATAACACTACACAATCCCCTCTATTTCTGTTACTGAGACCATTCTTTAATATGTGGCTTCAAGGAACTCTCTGCGCTCTCTGATCCTCATTAGAAACACCCAGAGCGCTCGCCGCTACTGTATAAGTGTGATCACATTCCCCCATCATCCTCTAGCCAATATCCATATACACAAGGAATGGGGTGATCTCTGAGATCCCCCTCAATATGACTGGATTTTTTTTTTCATGAGCTCTTTGGTACCTGGAATCAAACTAAAGCAATTTATTAATGTAGCTAAGGATGTTTGACCTTACTATTTAATGGATGCACATAAAAGAATTGTTCACAAGGCATACTCAGACACTTCTAGAATGTCATAAGAAAAACTCCATATAGTATAGAGCATAGCATAACGTGCACACACTTTTACAAGCTGTGACTTTGATGCATGGAGTTTCTAGAACTGACAGCATTCACTTGACGTCTACATCATAGTTTCAATGATATTTTCTTCTTCCTCCAGTCATTAGATAATGTTTTAAAGCAAAGGAGAAAACACATACCACCATTCTCCTGCTTTTCATCTTAGAATAAAATGATTACAGCGTAGACCGATGGATTCTGTGTCATATGAGCACAGTTACATGTTGTTAGGTTTGATTTGTTAGAAGTAATTCATCATAAGAGGAAATAAGAAAGTTGGTTGAGAATGTTTAATTCAGTCGACAACAAAATAAACATCACCACAGCACAGAGAGTCTTTAGATTGTAAGAAATAAATACATCAGAGATGGTTTCCTGTCAATGTTATTTTGTCTTTTCTTGGTTTGATATAGTTTTCTGGGTGGAGAGCTCCACAATCAGGAGAGAAACAAATTACATGTACTGACCTTGAATAAGTTACCAACTCTTCACTTGGGCATGTCATTGATGTAGCATTTCCTTTTATTTACCTCATAGAAAAGTGTTGAGAACTATATTTAAAACTTGTTTCATATGAAAGAATGTGTTGACAACCATTTGGCAGTATCTCAATAAATTAAACATAGAATTATCTGAGACCCCCAACTTGCACTTCTGGGTATTTATTAAGAGTAATTTAAAAATAGATATTCAAATAAAAACCTATATGTGGGCATGCATAGTTGTCCTATTAAAATAAGAGAAATAATGAGAGCTGGGGGAAATAAAATGCAGTATACATATGCAATGAAGAATTATCCCAAAAGGATAAAATATTGATACCTGCTATCATGTGGGTGATCCAGAAAGCAGGCTAAGTGATTGAAGCCATATAGAATATCTACATATTTTGACACTACAGGAAACATCCATATTATTATGATCAATTAATATCAATTATTATCAAGTTATGAAGGATGAAATCAAGTTAGTAGTTGGCATGGGCTAGGAAATGAGGGGGGTGATTGATTAATGTTTGTGAAGCTTCCGTTTGTGGTCATGAGACTGTTTTAGAACTAGATAACAACATAAATGAACATGGTGCTTTTGGGAGTATCTTGATATTTTCATTTACCCTAGTGAAGACTAGGCGAAACACATCTTGACTGTTCATGCAGGATAATTTGGGGGCTTACTCTTATTATTTTAGAAGATAACAATAGCAATCTCTTCTCAAAGTCATTTGACTTAAAATATAAATGTTTACCAATAAAAGTTTATAAATAATTTTTCATTTTTATAATATAATTCATTTTTCCTTCTGATTGGGAGTTAAATGTGTTTCTGTTTTAAGTGAAGGTGACCATTTTTTAATACAGTCACAATTCAATCCTATAGAAATGCTGGGTCAAAGATTAAAATGCCTGTTTATTTCAATCAAATATTCCTGAACTCACTAACCTATTTTAGTGTACAAAAGTTCTAGTTTTCATAAAGGAAATCTTTCATACGGCCTCATCTGTAATGACTTCAAGTTAAAAATGCCCACCAAATTCTACATGCAGTAGAAGCTCTTGCCTCTGAAATCCCCACACCCTTTATGGAAGTTGTTCTCAACCTTCCTGATGCTTTAATACAGTTCCTCATGTTGTGGTGACCCCCACACCGTAAAATTACTTTTATTACTACTTCATAATGGTAGTTTTTGAGGTTCACTTATATGAATCATAATGTAAACATCTGTGTCTCCTGATGGTCTTAGATGGCCCCTGTGAAAAGCTCAATTGATAACCCCAATAGGCTGTGACCCACAGGTTGAGAACCTCTGCCAGACGTGGAGGTGGCTGTCAGAAACAGGAGAATCCCTAGAGGACTCTGGGCCAGCTAGTTTGTGCCGGTGCTCATCCCTGCATCCAGTTTCCCCAGGAAGGCAGTGAAGGGGTGCTGAGTCACAGAAAGGCAGTACATGTGTGTGGGCTGTGGAGTCAGTGATCAGAGCCAGAGCTGCTTTACCCATGACGATTCTTCTGTCAGTGATTGAGTGGCCAAAAGCTGTTTGCTTTTTGGCAATTCTTCTAAGAAAGGGGGCTTTGTAACTGGACGCTCCTTTTTCTCTAGTTCACAGACCCTTCGCTGGCCAGGACAGGCAAGAGGCTTGGAGTTCATTCCCTCTTCATGAGCCAGAGAGAAGAGGGAGGAAGGGAGAGTTCAAGCATTCACATAGACACATGCAGACACAGAGGCTTTGGCTGGCTCCAGCTACTGTTCTCGACAATTCCACAAGTGTTCGTGCATACTTAATGCATGCATATACACATATATAGATGTATATACATATAGATGAACAGACGTATACCATGTATACACTTGACAAATGGGGCTGAACTCCAAAAGCCACCCTTCATTTCTTCTCTTTGGACTTCTTATACCTTCTAAGACAAAAGTTCTTTATCAAATTACCTCATAGATAAAATGTTACACAAAGGGGGAGTTACAGAAAGATACTAAGTTCAAAGTATTTCACTCCATAAGATCACTGGAAGTTCAAAGCGAAAGTTTCATGTGGCTTGGTTTTATCATAGTGCAACCTGTGGCCTCATCTTTGGACCTCACCTAGAGTGAACTTTTATTTTTTTGATCACAAGTCTGTCCAAGGCTATTTTTCTTCTCAGTGCAATTTATAAAAGCTCATTGTACTCCTTATTATGCTGTCTTTACTTACCGTCGTATGAGGAGGGGGCACACTACTATATTCTTGAATCTAACTTTATTATGTCTTTCTGGCAAAACAACTAAGACTGTCTTTTTAAACATTCTTCTTAAAAATATAGCAAATCAGGAATGCTATAAACTAATGAGCTCATCTAACAGCATCAATTCATGAACGTTCATCTTCATGTTCATCTCAGGAAATTTGCTCCATAGGGTAGACTGATGCCAAGGAATCATTGGGCTATGTAATAATGGCAGGGAAGGAATATCACCAGCTAGAATCAATCCTGGGACAAAGTCTCCAAGGACCCTGCATTCTCCGAGCTCACTCATTGCAGCCATGCAAAATGGTGAGCCATCTTTGGAAAAGTCAATTTTTGCCACAATCTTTCCTAGATGGCTTCTGACAGCTTGGTATTCACATTCTTCAAGGAAGAGCAAGTAACCCTTTCTCAGACAAGGTAGAAGACAAAGACTGATATCCACGCTTGTCTTCTGACCAGCGCAGTGAAATGTGTATGCCCCTCCCCATGAACACACAACCAGGAAACTAGCAAAGAAGACAAACACAAATTCAAGCCAAAGAATGGAGTTCTGGATTACCAAAATTATATAATGATATTAAGGTTAAAGCCCAAGACAGTCAATAAGTATACTTCACGTGTCCTTTTTATATTAATTATATGGTTATTGATCTTATAGAGTGCCATAATTGTGTCAATTTTATGAGTATACTGTGCTATGCTAGATTATGTGTGTGAGGGGATGATGTTATTTACAGCCTTCTTCAAAATTGCAACACACATAGAGGCTGCACATAGGTGAAAGGGGAACACTTATTCACTGCTGGTTGGAGAGAAAAAGTAGTGCTCTTAGTATAGAGGTCAGAGTGGAGATCCCTCAAATGGCAGAAATATATTTGCCACATGGTCCATCTATACTCAAAACAGCCAGCAAATAAAAAAGAGCCTAGATTTCCTAGATATATGAATGGATAATAAAACTGGTAGGTTTCATCTGTTAAAAATGAAATTAAAAAGTTCTTAAGTAAATGTCTGGGATGGAAACAAGCATTGTGAGAGAGGGGACTCCAAGCGACAAAGACAAATATACCATATTGTATTTCGTTTGTGGAAGTTAGCTTTGAATCTTTACATAAACATGTCATATTCAGAATCCCTGTGGAGGTCAGGAAACTAGTGAGGAGCCGCAGGGAAAGGTGCTTTCAAGGGAGGGAAAATGGAATGCTAAGATATAAAGTGAATCATAGAACAACAAGGAAAAGATGGGGCAAGGGTGGGAGGGGACAGGTGGAGAGAGAACACCTGGTAGAGCATGAACACCAAAGAGCTCTGGAAAAGTCCTATGAGACGGGGAACACACACACACACACACACACACACACACACACACACACACTCTTCTATATAATAGAGAATATAATCTAGAGTGTAGAATAATGTATATACTATAAAATACATTTTATATATATGTTGCTTTTCACTGGGCTCATAGCTAGATATAATGGGTGATACACACACACACACACACACACACACACACACACACACACACACGAATGAAATTAGCCCATAATTGTATTACCTCTGTTGGAATTGTTAGCCAGTGAGGTCCTATAGACCACTCCCCCCAAATTACAAACTATTGATCTTGGTCTTTATTCCCCTCCAGAACTTGATGGTAAGGCTCTATTGTTGAAGACACCCCATGTTTGAGTCATAGCACATGGAGAGATCAAGTTGGGATTGATCTGGGAATTTCACAGGGCTCACGGTACCACAGGGAAATAGTAATCACCAATCACATCTAGCTGGGAGCCCAGTGAAAATCAACGTATCTGATCAGATACCCACTGGTATAGTAGCAAAAACGTCATGAGAGTAATCAACCACTCTTTGACTTCATTCAAGGCCCAGTTCACAAGATAGAACCCAAACCTAGAATAGTTATTGGGAGCAAGAACTTGTGACAGGACAGGTCCTAGGTCTGAGGGAGAACTTACTACTGTAATTGTGCTAATGAGAGAGTGGTAACCTGAGCTCTAATAACTCATGCCCCTACATTGATTCATCTCTTAGCCTTTGTCACAGAAGCTTCCATTTGAAGCTGTTGAGCATAAACTGAAACCTAGAAAACAAGTTACCATGGAATGCTCAGCCCTAAGTGGCAATCTGTGTCATATGAGCTCCTCTGTGGCTCAGGAGCCATTGCAGAAGGGGTGTACCAATGTCTACAGAGACCATAGTGATGCCAACACAGGTGGTAGACGACTACAGGCAACCATGTTTTCTAGACGTAACAGGGAAGTTGCCCCCACAGAAGTTCTAACAGCATATGTAAGACCTGGGAACCATCGAGCCAGACAAAAGTCCAGCATCAGAAAGGGAGGTAGCCATAAAGCCCTACCCCTTGCTGAGAAACTGTTGGCAAAATGATCTAAGAGTTTCACAGGAAGGCTGGCTTTCTAAGTTGCAGTTGCACAAATAAGAGACCAGAAAAAAATCCAAAGATGGAAAATAACAGTTGGGATCTACTCAGAAAAGATATGAGTAGGGAGCTGGGTGTGGGCTAGCTACTAGCTTTAAAACTGCTCATTTCTGCCTCTGGTATATGGGAGCTGTGTGCCTCAGAACATGTAAGAAGTCGCAATTCCAATTCCTCCAAAGGGAAATAACTGCTTTGAACATTGTTAGGTCGGGAGCCAATTTGTGGAATTTAATGGAAATATTTTGGGATTAAATTCACCAGGAGGTTGTAGGCATGACAAAATTGCTGGTAAAAAAAAATGTATTACAAAACATGCAAATTAGGCTGGATTTTCTTTTCTGAGTAGAGCCAAGCTAGGACTGCTGAAGCAAGTGGCAACCACTTTTATGGTACAGAGTAGGGCCGTTTCCAGATCCTGAATAAAGGAACTATCAATGTCCTGCTCCCTCACGTGTCCACAGTTCTGAGACTAACAGCCCCATGACCTCCATTCACTGGCAAGGGCACGTTGGAGTTCTTTAAACACAATTGCATTCGGTTACTTATTTATCAGGACTTTTAGCCTGATGCCAGTTTGGTGACTTGCATGTGACTCAGTCCTTGAACTTGACCTGAGTTTGCCAAATTTCTCAATCCCCTTTGACATTCTCTCCTCTTTCATTCATTTACTTAGCCCCCCCCACCCCCCCATGGATATTAGGCATCTCGGTTCATTAGACTTTCAAGTTCATTAGACTTTCGCTATAGATTTATAAAAAGGAAGCTGTTTACATAACCTTCAGGTCATACAGATTGTCGTATGTTTTCTCCTCTGTGGTAGCATGCCCTAAAACACGTGTCATGCCTTGCAAACCACAACCTTCCTAACAGGTTTCCATCGGAATGATAAAAGTCAAAGCCAGAGGTGAGACGGGTATTTCATTTGGAAATTAAATTTGCTGAAATAAAAGTTTCTGAATGGCTTTTCTGCTGCTCCTGGTTAGCCATTCTTTGTCTTTCCTCTCCTTCTTCTTCCTTCCCCTCCTCTCTGTCTTCCTCTTCCTTTTTAAATCTCGTGATGCTCAGAAACAGTTGTGGGAAAAAAGCGCCCCCCCCCCGCCCCCAAGGCCTGGTCACCTGCTCTGCAGCAGCTCTCTCTGCCTCCTGTCAGTGTGCAGAGCCACGTGCTCACTGGGCTTGGGGAAGGGAAGGTCAAACCCAGGTGGGCCTGAGTAGGGGGAATTAAGTTGCTGTAGAGAAAAATTTGTCTCACTCCTTTTGCTGCTTGGTCTGAAAGCCAGGATGCATCTACCAATCATTTATTCGTCGAGCAATCCTCTGATTTGACTCACTCTATTAATCTTTTAATGTTTATTGACTTCCTTCTGAAGAAAATTCATTTTGGTTAAGAAAAAAGAACTTTCATGAAGTGGATTTTACCTATGAACTACGTGGCTTATTTTCTCTTGGGAATGAGTTTATTGACAGTGTTCTAATTGCTTAATTATATACATATATATATATACATATATAATGTGTATATTTTGATATATATGTAGCAAAATGATTTAAATGACTATCATATATTAGATATCTAAATATAAATGAATACATTTAAGTAAGCTGGTATATTTTATGTCAAAGTTAGTTTATCAACAAAATATAATTTATTTTTGATCAAATGGTACAAACCCGAAATTAAGATGGTATTTTTTAAACCAATAGGAGAAAGCTAAGAAAAAATTGGACTTTCAAGTCCCCTGGTTCACTCTTTCATGTATCGTTGAGTTCAGTGTGAACTACTATGTTCACGGTATCTACGGTGTAAGAGTGAGCTTGACCCAGAGTCAAGTTCAGTTAAACCTGGAATAAAAGCACACTCTCTCCAGACTCCTTGTGTTTAGGTTACAAACAAGAGCAAAGGGGAAACCAAGAAGAGGAATGACCTGTAGGTGAGATTTTGGTACTGATTAAGCTTCATAAAGAGGTTTATTTTTTGTATAATTGTTAATTTGTTTATTGAAGTTTTATTTAATCAAATGATATAACTGGATTACTCCCTCCTTCCCTTTCCTGCCCTCAGAGACCCTCTCATGCAGCCTCTTGCTTTCTTACAAATTCTTTACCTTTTCCACACCCCCTTTTCCATGTTAGCATGACCATTGGTGTTGCCAAATGCCAAGTTGTTCAAGTCTTGTTTGGCTATCCATACGAGTGAGGCTTCATGGGTGCAGCCTTTTTGACATCTCTAGGGGATACAATCTCACAGTTAACTTCCTGTTCCTCTGGCTTCCTGTTCCTGTTTACACGATTTCTGCTCCCTCTTCTGCATGACCCTGAGCCTTAAGTGAAGGTTGTGTGTGTGTGTGTGTGTGTGTGTGTGTGTGTGTGTGTGTGTGTGTGTGTGTGTTTGACTGGAACCACACAATCTCCTGTTCTCTACACTTAGGTCAGTTGTGGTTTTCTGTAATGATCTCTGTTGTAAAGTGAAGTTTTGTTGATGAGGTATGAGAACTGCACTTACCTTTGGCATATAAAGATAAATATCAAGAATGTAGTTAGGAATTATGCTGACTAGCAATGCAGAAGTCGTGGGTTCTCCTCCAACATCTGCAACTTCATGAGCTATGGTTGGTGATGTTTTTCCAGACCCAGGCATGCTTTCCCTCTCCAGAGCAATTAGAGAGCTTCTGGTCACCTCCAAAGTATGTGTGGCCACCCACCCAAAGACTTCACTCCAGTTTTCTTTATAGCTGTCTGCCAAAGGATACGCTGGAGAAAACATCTTCAGAAAACAGTGCTGGGAACACTGGATGTCCACACATGGAAAAATAAAATTATACCCTTACCTCTAATATCTCACAGAAAATAAACAACAAATGGATCAAAGACCTAAAACACTGACATGGTTAGAGAAAAAAGGGGGAGGAAGAGTATCCCACAGAGGGTAGACATATGAGAAGACTTTCAGAATAAGATTCCACTTGCCCAGAAACTGAGACTAATAATTGACAAGTAGGACCTCCTACCATTAAAATTGCGTCTCCACAGATGAGCAAACATCAGCCTGGTGAAGCGAACTTCACAGAATGGGAGAGGATCTTTGTCAGCTATACATTTGACTGAAGATTAATATCCAAAATATATAAAGAACTCAAAGGAGAAGGAGAAGGAGAAGGGGAAGGGGAAAGGGAAGAATAAGAAGGAGGAGGAAGAGGAAGAGGAGGAGGAGGAGGAGGAGGAGGAGGAGGAGAAGAACAACAACAACAACCACAACAACAACAACAACAAGAAAAAGACAAAGACTCCTCAAAACCCAAATAATACAATAAAAAACAATGTGCCAAGTATATGAAGAGAGAGTTCTCAAAAAAAGGTAAAATTGGCTGAGAAATATATTTTAAAATGTTTATTATCCCTAGCAATTGGGAAAATGGAAATCAAAATAACTTTGTGATTTCATCTTACCCTAGTCTGCTGCTAAAATATTGAGCAAAACAGAAAAGTTCTGGAGAGGTTGTGAGGGAATGGGGACCTGCATTCACTGTTTGTGGCTTGCAAACTGGCCCATTTATTCTGTAAATCAGTGTAAAGAACCCTTGAAAAGTTAAAAATAAATACACATGGGGATGACCTAGATACAACATTCTTTTGCTTTGTCTAGAGGACTCAATATCTTGCCTCACAGACACATTCCTATGTGTGCTGCCATATTCACTATAGTTAGGACATGGAAACAACATAAATGCCTCCAACTAACAAATGGATGGTAGGGATGTGGTGCATACACATTACCCAAAGTATAGGCAGCTTGGTTCTGAAGAGCCATGATGACTGAGGGGTAAGGAGAGTGGGAGAGTCCACTTTCCAAAAGAAATCTGACAGACACTGGGCTCACAACAAAGGTCCAAATGAGGTATAAACCCAGGCAGCGGCAGGCCACGGCTTTTGACTCATAACGCAAGTCTACTTAAGTAAAATAATATAAATTGCTAGGATCAGGACTTGAAGTATAAAAAGACCTCTGTAAATGTTGGCTATTGGTATCATAGCTTTTTATTGTAATTACTAGTGTTGCTGGTAGTCTTAACTTTGGGAAAGGAAAGTGACCTTTTTGTGTTTCTTAAAGATACCTAAATTTGTATGAATGACAGAAAGCCTACTGTGCCAGTGTTAGCCCACAGGACTCTTTACCACAGTACAAACACTCTAATCTCAATTATTAATACCACATAGTAATTATCTATAGGAGATTGACTCCAACACCCTGTAGATTCTAAAACCTATGTTCTCTCATGTCTTTTCTTTTTTACATATATTGATGTAATATTTGCATATAACTGGTACATTTCCTCTAGTGGACTTCAAATCATATTGAAATTACTTTTTTTGGTCTTAATATAAAGTAAATGTTATGGAAATAGATGCTGAATTGCTTAGGGAATTACAGTGTCTTCAGTAGAAATCTAATTCTTTCTCTGAATATGTGACCAGAAGACAGGGACAGTTGATGGTACATGCAGAACAAGCCCCTCCGATTTTGAATGTTTATCAGTTCAGGACCACATTACAATTCTCGGATGCCCACTTTGCAGGCACTTTGAGAAAAATAGCACGTATGTTCAGCAAGAAAAACTCAATGTTGCCTCCTGTTTTAACATCCAAATTAACAGTTCCAGCGCAAGGTCTCTATGTCATGTGTGACTAAGAACTTAATGGTCCATGTCTCAGAGATGTGCAAACTGAGTCTCAAACAGGTTATTTGACTTGGTAATGAGTATTGCACATGACTTTTACTGAGAAGGCAGTTTCTACCCATGTGACTGTCTCTGGAGAGGCAGTTTCTACCCATGTGACCTTTTCCGGGGAGGGCTTTCTACCCATCTTTATACAGAGAGCAGTGGCAGCCCAGAAATATCCTCCTCAAGTCCCGTTGAGCTAGACATCCTGAATCATCATGATAAGCATTGGCTCTGACCAGGGCATAGTTAGGATTATGTAGCTCACTCTCACACCTCCTTCTCTGTAATTAGTTCATCCTATATGAATGAGAATTGGGGGGTCACCCCTACATCCTCAGAGCTGTGAGAAATTACATTGAGTAACTTCCCCAGTTAACTGTTTTTACAAGTAAATGCAGCTTTTCTTGGATGTATCCCTAATAAAAGCACATACACTGACTGAGACCTAACTCCCGGCGGTCAGGGAGTTGTTTAATCTTTGTTTTCTGTTACATGTGCAGCCACAGTGAAACAGCGCTTTCGTTTCGAAAGTAATAAATAGCGCTTTAATCTGAGGGATAAATGTAAGTAGTCATAGACAAAGAAAATGAACATCAAGGTTAATTAACAAATTTAATTAGTAGTGAGAGCAATGGCTTTGACTTTTGTGTTCCTTCTCGGTGTTTGGCACGTTCTCCTAGAAAGTGGTAATATTATTACCTACCTAACTTTAAAGTGGCTTGAGGACATTAGACCATTTTGGCCAGCTAACAGAGCTAGTGAATTAACCTCGGACTGCCTGGAAAGGCCTTTCTGCTTCACAGCAGGCTGTGTCTGCAGGAACTTTATGGTTATTTACTTTCTCCTTTTTTGTTACTGTGACCTCCATCTAGAACATTCAAATCAAAAGAAGGTAGAGAGGATGGCGGTCCTACCTGATTCCCTGAGTTATCCTCAGGGCCCCAGGTTATTTCTGGGTCTTTGTAGACACTTGGCAAATCCTTGCTAAATGAAGGCATAAACAAGGTACATCTGACTCTGAATCTATTTGATTCTGGTGCCTACATTTTGGTATACTCTACCTGTGAAGCACAACCCTGGGAGGGTTATAATTATACCCTTACCCCAAGGGGCCAAAGGTAAGTAGGTGGCAGGGTCTCCTCTCATGTTTCTATGGTGGAAGGGATGGTGGATCCTTGATTGCTAGCTGGGATGGATTTAACGGCATAGAATCGCAACAAAATGTGAGTCTCACACATTAAGTCAGAGTATAACACCAGAAACAGAAGAAACCCAGGAATTTAAAAGAGCAATCCCTTATTTGTTTGCAAACTAGTTTAATTTAAACTAAAGAACAAAGAGACTCTCACTATTAGTCCAGACTTGCTGGTTGCTGTGTATCGTGATTACTCTTGAGATCTTCCTATTATTTCAAAATTGTGAGCTATATGAAGTTAAAATTAGTAAGGGGATTTGAAGCTCTGAGTTTCCCTGCTGGGTTTCTTTTAACTTGAATAATTTGCATGTACACTCTCAGGGTTTCGACTCAGAAATTTTAATGCGAGCTTATGAATTGGTCAGGTTATAATGCTCTTAAGAAGTGGAGACCATGATTGTGCTAACACAACGGGGCTTCAGTGACAATGCTCATGAGACCAAACGAGGAGGTAAACATATCCGCCCAGACTCAGATCATGAATCTCTCTTTTGGGAGTCAGTTCCAGCAGCCCTTGTCTAAAGTGTGCCTATGTGACTCTGCTCCTGTGCTGGGACGGCTGCTCACAGCCATAATTAGATACATTCTACTGTGTGTTTGCTGTCATGCAGCATCTGTCCAGCTGCTACTTTACAGACAGATTTGTGTACAGCCTGACTCCGTAACATCAACCAAAAATTCATGAAACTGTCAATGTTGCTAATGCAAAGTAATCCAGACCCTGAAAGGTGTATGTGAGAAGTGAGCATTAATAAACTGGAAAATATAACTCATTATGCATGAACTTCCTGAGACTGCTATATATAGATATCTGAAATATGATATGGTAGAATATCATATAATATATAACAATATTTTCAATATAATATGTATTGTATATATCATACCATTCATATATAATGAATGTATATTCAATATATAATGAATTTTATATATATGAATACACATACACACACATACACACACACACACACACACACACACACACACACGCACACATATGCACACACACACAATATGACCTACAGGCAACCAAAGAATGTTGAGAGCAAGAGAAATAGTTTTCCTCAGAAATAGCTTTCATATACATGTGTACACACACACACATATACATATATATATATACACATATACATAGATATACAAATATGTGATATGTATATATATGTGATAATGTGATATCATTCATATTCATACTGAGTATATATTCAGTATATAATGAATATACCATATGAATTAATATATTCAATATATATTAATATATACTAAAAGTGGATCTTATCTTCTCACATAGCATGTCAAAAAGACTGTCTTCACTGCCCATTACAGTCAATGGTGTTGTCTATGGATTTATCTGACAATAATTTAGTTATTCTAATTCTCAAGTTATTTCTAATTCTCATTGTAGACATACAGTAGCGATGACCTTGCTTACTCCCAAGAATTCACTAAGGCATCTGCTTGTATTGCTTCGTGGTGCTGAAAACTTGGTCTGCCTATGTGCAGGGAGCACTTGGCTCTGATACTGAGTCAAAGTGCACAGCAGGTAGTTTGTTTGGGAGTGGCCTGGTCTTTCCTTTACTAAGATCTGCTTTGGACTTACCTGGAAGGTCTCCCTACGACTGTCATTTAGAAAATGTTCTCAGCTTTTAAGATTACATATCATCTCCCCGCTTCCCTTCTCTCCCTCCAAAGCCAACCATGTACCATCCTTGCTCTCCTTCACGTTCATGAGTTCACAGCCTCTATTTCATTGATTGTTGCCCTAAATATTTAAAAACATCATGTTTAGTCCATGTAATGTCACTTGCATATATGTCTTGGGCGCTGCCCATTTGGAACAGGACAACAAATTGGTGTGCTCTTCCCTGGGGCAGACTCTTTCTCTTGCTCCTAGCGTCCCTTAGTTGCCTGTAGGTCTTTGTCTAGGATCAAGGCCCCATGGGCTTTCCACCTTCCATGTCTATTAGTATCTTCCTTGTTCAGATCATGTTTGGGCAGACATGTTGGTGATGTTCCATGGTTGTAACTTCTCTGATGTTTCTACGAAACAAAAATCTCATGGCAAACTTCATGTTCCTCTGGGTCTTAAAGTCTTTTTTTCTCTCATCTCCAATGGTCTCTGGGTACTTTGTGATGCTGCTGCTGATGTGTCTTGTGGTTTTAATCTGAGAGTTTGTCCAAAAGTGAACATGTGTTTTGTTTTATCCACATTAAGTTTTATTTCAATATCTCTCCCTATCTTCCCCCTTTTCCTCCCCTCTCCTCCCTCCTCCTCCCCCTCCCCCATACTCCCTCTTTCTCTCCCTCTCCACATGAGGAATGAAGGGACAAATGAAGGGTTGCCTTTCATGAAATAAAACACAACTGCATCTAAGAGCTCGAAGAATTTAATGTAGATTACGTGCATAGCACAGTCCATTCTTCAGTCACTCGTGATATTCCCTGCTTGCTGTTACCAGATACACTGCCAGGAGGAAAGAAATATTTATGATCTGAAAGAAGTGGTCTTCAGCAGTCTCTCCCAGGAGTGAGTCTTCAGGAGTCTTGGGCTCCTGAATCTTCATGCTTTCAGGAAAAAAGTCATCTTGATATTAACTAAATATATGTCTTTGCAAAACAGTGTGAGCTAAGTTCTGTCTCTTGACTTTTTCCTTTTACTATATGTGTGGGTGTGTTTTAATGTGCTTACCTCCGGGTATTGTATGAGTACCTGGTGGCCTTCAAGGCCAGAAGAGGGCATTGGATCCTCTGTGGCTGAAGTTATAGATGTTTGTGAGCGCTGCTGGGTGGGTGCTGGAAGTAGACTGCAGGTCCTCTGGAAGAGCAGCCACTGCTCTTAACCAGAGTCACTTCTTCAGAACTGACTCTAAACTGTTTCAAAGTTCAGGACCCCATGCTTGTGCAGAAGGTAAGAAGGTACTCATTGGACTGAGCCTATAGAGTATGATATATATATTAACCTGATCAAAGGCATGGCTGACTCAGAGAGAAGTTCTGAGACTAAGGAGCCTCCAAAGCTTATAACTTCTTGCTTGCTGTTATTGTTGTTGCCTTTCTGATCAAAACACTTTTGTCTATAGAAATCCTCCCAGGCCACACTCCAAGTAGGGCTTTCATTTACCTTATAACCAGAGATGGCAGACACTTGATACTTTGAAGAACTCTGCATACTTCTGCATAGCCTTGATCTTGCCTTTCTCTGCAAGATCATGTCATTCATTGTCCCTGAGTGGGCACAGATTTGGAAACAATTTGACTCAAGGGAACATGGGGTGATCAAAGTTCTCGAAGGTTTTATTTGTTATTTATTTATTAGAAAGGTAGCATCTCATCCTCGTGTCTCCTTTTCACTAGGAAGGAGGAGGTGAAGACCATCCACAGTAGAGTCTTAGGGGTCTCTAGTTGTTGGGTACCCCCTTTCTGTAGATGTCACTAAATGCAAATTTCAGCTTTCCTTTTGATGTGGCTGATCCATATCTTTTCTTCTTGCAATTATTGATATCCAGAATGCAGGCCAGGCTCACCGTGCCATGACACATTTTGCTGAAACATGATGTGATGAAAACTGATGTTCCGAAATTCTGAATCAATATCTCTGTGTCCAGACTTGATTGTTAAATTCAAATTGGAGACTGGGGCTAATTTTTCATTTAGAACACTAATGGGAAGAGTGTTCCAGTGAATGATAATGTTGCCAGATCAGAATTTTGTTTTCTGGCTATTATGCTCCCCTGTTGTATTTATTTATTGTAAACAGATATCAGCATGTAACTGAGAATGCATTTCAGACATAGTCTTGCCCCCAAATAATCTATATTTTAAAAATATGGTTTAAGAGATGCTAGCATGGGCTGCTTTGTAGTATAAGTCCTTAGAAGGTCAATGGAGTCAAAGCTTTTTGAGATTATAATATTAGTTTTGTTTCTTCCTTTTCTCCTTGCCCCCTACAACTTCCCATGTATTCTTCCCTACTGTTATAAGCCATGACGTCATTTTTTACTCATTGTGATTGCATGCATACATACATGTACACACATATATATATAACTGGTTCAGTCTGTTAACTGGTTCAGTCTATTACTTAAGGCTGACCATTAAGCAAGATGAGCAGTTGCCTGCTCTGCCCTAGAGAAGAGCACCTCACCTGCTCCTACTTTTTGTCCAAACTTTGAAAAGTTAAGTCACCTTTAAATAAAATGCTAAAGAGAGGAAACTGTTTTAAGAAAGTCACATCCTACTGGATGGATGGTGCACTGTGGTTATCAAGTGGAGAGAAGTCTCTTTTACCTCTGCCCTCATGTCCGTCGATGAAAGGATCTGGTGCCTCACTTAAAACCTTAATATGTATATGCAGAAGGACAATTCCTCTTTATATATAAGCTAATCTATTATATTCGATACAGAACTATGGAAGTAATTTTTCCTCTTATTGAAAACACATTTTTTCCCACACAACACATTCCCATCATGGGTTCTCCCTCGATTTCCCCTGCTCCTCTCCACATCCCCTCCCATCCAGATCTACCCTCCTCGGTGTCTCACTGGAAAAGAAACATGCCTCCAAGGGATAATGATAAAATATAATTAGATAAAAAACCAACACATTGGAAATGGACCAAGAGAACAATCAGGAAGAGCCTGAGAGATGGCTCAACAAACAGAGACTGTTCTCACACTGGGGAATCCAAGAAAAGTACCAAACTCATGGTTATTTTGTTTACATTTGAAGTATTGTTCCTCTTTCCCAGTTTCCCATCTGCAAGCTTGCAATCCCATCCCCCTTCTTCTTGCCTCTATAAGAGTGTTCCCCCATCCACCCATCCCACTCCCACCTCACCGCCATAGCATCCCCCTATGCTGGGCATCAAGCCTCCATTGGACCTAGGGCTTCCCCTCCCATTGATGCAAAAAAGAAAAAAGAGTACCAAACTAGAAACTGCTACAACTACATCTACAACTACATCATGTACATCTACGTCATATACATCTATATCATATGCATACACATCATATGTATATACACATACACATATACAATCCCATAGGGTAGAAAGAGCAAAGAAACAGATATATTAATAAAATAAAAATAACATGATAATTTCTTTAAAAAGCAAAAGCTGTGATATGACATTTTGTGTCGGGGAACCACCAGAGATGTGATTGAATTTGGTTCCCTTAGTCATCTCGTCCTGGGCGTGGCCTAACTTTAACTGTAGTTTGTTTTCCTTGTGAGACCCCCTTAGAGGAAACTGAATTTTAATTTGTAAGTGGCCCTCAATTGGAGATTTCCTCAGATTAGAGAAAGGGACATGTGTTCCTGCGTCCCCTCAATGGACACTTGAGTCTCTGTGTTCATATGGGCTATGGTGGTGTTGGCATAGAGGGCTTTTTTCTTGGTGTCCTTCATCTGTTTTGACTTGTACACTCGTTCAATCTCCCCTTCCACAGTGTTCCTTGAGGCTGAGGGGAGGGATTTGATAGCCACGTTCCATTTATGGCTGAGTGGTCCGAGGTCCCTCATTCTATGTGTAATGTGTGACTGGGGGTCGCTGGATTTGCTTCCACCTTCTACAGGAGGAAGCTTCTCTGATATTAGCCAAAAAAGGATCTGATCTACAAGTTCAGCAGAATGCAATCCAGAGTATTGTTCTTTGCTATTTTGTGTTAGAAAATTAGAATTTAGTTTTACCCTAGGTTGCTGAGCTAACTGGTTTTAAAAGTTCTTGGTCATTCAATCCCGTCTGGAATGGGTTCCATCTTGTGGAGGGGGCCTTTAGTCAGATCACTTATTGGTTGGCTTCACCTATAGACTTTGTATCACTATTACACTAGCCTGTCTTTCAGTCAAGAGAGCATTGTAGATCAAAGGGCCAGTGGCTGGGTTGATATTTATGTTTCTCCTTAGGTACCATCCTGTACCAAAAAATGCTAGAAAATACAGGTCAAGGCTCTATGTTGGCACCTGCTCAGCCTCCCCACCTTCAGTGAGCTGTGTACGTGCCATCCTCAGCAATGGCATCTTGCTGTCAGACTGTGGAGAGCAACCTATACTTTTGGCAACAAGCTGGATTATTTATTAAGCATAACCCTGTCTCAGTACTGGATGCTTCATTTGGTGACACAAGTTGGCTAATTTGGGCTCAGTCTCCCCCATTATTTGATGGCTCCATAAAGATTGCTTTCACATAGGAAGCTTCTACTGTATTTGGTGTCCATACTGCCCTTAAAATGGCCCTTAATATTATCTGTCTCCCTGTATTCCCTCCCACATCGACCATGGGCATGGGAGATCTTTCAATCATCTGATATCTTCTTCGATTTCTTTCTTCGGTGAATTGACGTCTTATCATGCATGTCTTTCACTTTCTTGTTTAGAGTTACCCCAAGATATTTTATATTATTTGAGGTTATCATGAAAGATGTTTCTTCCACAACTTCTTTCTCATTCTGTTTGTCATTTGTATAATGATTTCTTTGAGTTAATCTTGTATTTGGTCACTTCATTGAAAAGGCTTATCAGCTGTAGAAACTTCCTAGTAGGATTGTTAAGGTTACATGTGTATACTATCATCATCTGAACGATAAGATACTTTGACTTCTTGTCAATTTGTATACTCTTGATCTCCTTCTTTGTCTTATTGCTCTAGCTAAGACATCCAGTATTATATTGAATAGGTAAAGAGAGAGTAGACAGCTTTCTCTTGTTCCTAATTTTAGTGGACTTGCCTTGTGTTTCTCTCCATTTAAGTTGGTGTTTACTATAAGCTTTCTACAAACAGCATTTATTATAATAAAACATGTTTCTTGTATCCTATTTCTCCTGGACTTTTATAATGAAAGGGTATTGGATTTTATCAGAGGCTTTTTCTGCATCTAGTAAAATGATCATCTAATTTTTTCTTTCAGTTTGTTTATATGATACATTAATTTTTAGTTTTTTTATGTTGAACCATCCCTGCATCTCTGGAATGAAGCCATTTTGTCATGGTGAATGATCTTTTTAATGTGTCTTAGATTCAGTTTTCAAGTATTATATTGAGAAATTTTGTTTCATTGTTCATAAGGAAAATCGTTCTGTAATTCTCTCTTTGTTGGGTCTTTGTGTAATTTAGACATCAGAGTTACTATGAGCTCATAAAACAAATTTGGAAATGTTCCTTCTTTATTGTCTTGTGGAATAATTTTATAAGTATTATCATTAATTTTTAATGTCTTGTGGAATTCTGCATTAACACCATCTGGCCCAAAGCGTTTGTTTGTTTGGTTTGGTTTGGTTTGGTTTGGTTTTGGTTTTGGTTATGGTTGAGAGAATTTTAATGATTGCTTCTAATTCACTAGATATTATAGGTCTGTTTAAGTTGCTTATCTGATCTTGATTCAACTTTGATAAATGGTGTTTATTAAGAAAAATATCCATATCTGAGATTTTTCAATTTGGTGGAGTACAGGTTTTAAAAGTATGTCCTTATAATTCTTTGGATTTTCATGGTGTCTATGGTTATATCTTTCTTCTAATTTCTAATTTTGTTAATTTGAATATTTTCTCTTTGCCTGTTAGTTAATTTGGATAAAGTTTTGCCAGTCTTATTGATTTTCCCAAGAACCAACTCTCTTTCACTGATTCTTGGTATTTTGGTATTTTTTCTTTGTTTCTATTTTACTGATTTCATCCTTGAGTTTGATCATTTCTAGCTCTCTACTCCTTTGGGGCATAATTCCACTTTGTTCTAGAGCTTTTAGGTGTTCTTCTAAGTTGGTAGTATGAAGCTCTCTGATTACTTTATTGTAGAGCTTTGAACTTTCCTCTTAAAATGGCCTGTTTGGATATGATATATGTATTCACTTCCATTTAATTCTATGATGACTTTAATTTTTTCTTAATTTTTGTACTGACTCTTTTTATTGAATATAGTGTTGCTAAGTTCCATGAGTTTTTAAGCTTTCTGTTGTCTGTTGTTGACATCCAGCTTTAATGTGTAGTGATCAGATAGGATGTGGACTTTTCTTTCTTTCTTTCTTTCTTTCTTTCTTTCTTTCTTTCTTTCTTTCTTCCTTCCTTCCTTCCTTCCTTCCTTTCTTTCTTTCTTTTTTCTTTCTTTCTTTCTTTCTTTCTTTCTTTCTTTTCTTGCTTTCTTATCTGTTGAAAGTTGTTTTGTGTCTACCTATGTAGTCCATTTTGGAGAAAGTTTGTATTTGGGTGAAATGTTAGGTCTATTTGGTTTATAACATTAGCTAATTCCAGCATTTCTCCATTTAGTTTTTGGTTGGATTACCTGTTTATTGGTGAGGGTCAATATGTAATTTAAGCTGAAGCACTTTGCATTTTTTTTTTTTTACAAACTTGGGTACTCTTGTGTTTGGGCATAGATAACAATAATTGAAATGTCACCTTGAGGAATTTTTTTCTTTTGATTAGTATGTAGTGTTCTTCCCTATTTCTTATGATTATTTTTGATTTGAGGTCTTATTTTCAGATAGTACAATGGCTACACAAGCTTGCTTATTAGGTACATTTGCTTAGAATACTTTCTTCCAATCCAATGGTTATCCTTGATGTTTAGTTGTGTTCTTGGATGCAGTAGAAGAACCTGTTTTCACATCCATTCTGTGAATCTGTGTCATTTTGGGAGGCATTGAGACCAATGATGCTGAGAGATATCAGTGAGCAACGTTTCTACAAGCTTCTTGATTTTTGTCTTGTTGTGTTGTTGTTGTTTTGTGGTGGTGGTGGTGGTTGAGGTATGTGTGTGTGTGTGTGTGTGTGTGTGTGTGTATGTGTGTTTGTGTGTCTGTGTACATGCATGTGCTTCTCTTCTTTTGCTTTGATGGTCTAGAAAACCCTGTGAGTTTTTGGTTTTGTTAACCTCTTATGTTGGAGTTAACTTTCTAGCATCTTCCATAGGGCTGGATCTGTATATACATATTGCTTATATCTTGTTTTTTTTAATGGATTTTCTTTGTTCATCGATTGTGATTGAAAAAATTGCAGTGTTAGAAGTCTGGGCTGGGGGTTGGGCTCAGTGGTAGAGTGCTTGCCTAGCAAGCGCAAGGCCCTGGGTTCAGTCCCCAGCTCTGAAAAAAAAACAAAAACAAAAAACAAAAAAACAAGAAGTCTGGGCTGGCACTTGTGGTCTCATATTCTAGTGCCAGGTATAGAATATTTCCCTTAATGTATGGGCCATAAAGTCCTCTGTGGCCTTCAAACAGGCTCTTATCATTTCAGTCGATTTCCCACAGAATTAAACAGTAAGACCCTATTGCTGAAGATACAACAAACCATGATTGCAAAACATTGAGCATCCTGGAACTGAGCTGGAGATTTCCTCCTCGGGGTTAGTCTCCTTAGCATCAGAAGGTGCTGCACAGGCTACTGAAAGAGAAAAGTATATTAGTAGCCTCACTCAGCTTTGAGCTCTACAAACAGTGATGATGACACCAACCTGTAAGGCAGCATGTTTCTACATTAGCAATAAAGGCAATAAAGCAATGATTGTAACTACCCTTCCATTGGATTTGAAGCTGCTCCACAGGAGGGGATCAACCCCTGGTACTGGAATCCCAGTTTAAAAAAATGCATGGATGGAGAAGCACGGGACCAGCTCAGGGAAGTGAAGACTGTTGTTTACTTAACTGACATGGTGTTATCCTGACCTCTAAACAGCTGTGATTATACCCATAGACAAATGCTACTTTCAGCTTTAATCAGAGAACACACACACACACACACACACACACACACACACACACACACACACCTCTTTACAGTGAATGGCGGTGAATCTGGAAGACATGGTTGTTCATGATGTTGAAGATAAGTGGTAGTTGAGTGCTGAGCCCTAGAGAAAACATGCATGCCTCATGCCTTCCACTCTGACGTTCAGGTGACAGTGCAGAAGAAGGGATGGAAATGGTACATGGACTGAAGGGAAGAGGAAGAGGTACAGTAGCCACCTTCCGGGAACTGCATAGCTATCCCTGTCCTAATTCACAGCAGCTGCAATTACCTGTACGTGTGTTGTGGAGAACAGCCTTGTATGGGGGAAGGGCTCCCATGGCTCTATACCTTTCTTCTAAACCCCTGAACTGGTGGTTACTCATAAATATGGAAGATGGGGAGAGCTCTGCGTGTTCTCCTTTGTATCCACAGATGAGCCCACCCGTCACCGGTGGGTGGTTTTAAAATCCTGGCCATATCAGCAGCCTTGGTTAGATGGGATGAGTCATGAAACAAAAGTTTTGGGTGTGGGAAAAGGACTTTTGGGGATGCTGGTATTGATAGAGGGAGATGAGAGAGGGCAGGGATTGAAAGCAATGAACAAATACACCAAATGGCACAAGAAAACGTAGTGGTGCAACCCTAGTGCAGGGATTTTATTCATTAGGGCTCTGCAATAGATCATATTTGCATGAGTGTTGTTAGACTAACATAACAGAAGAGTTCACGTTACCCAGTGGTAGGTATCAAGAGTTTGCTGTACACTGTAAACTTACAATGACTGTGTTGCCATCCCCAGGTAAAACATGCTTGAACACAATGCAAAGCATCTGGAAATAAGCAAACACGTTACTGTTCTGTGAGTTTACTTGACTCTACTTTCATCCTTATTTTAAAACATGCTCATATCCTATATGCCGGATGGAGAAAAAATCATAAATAATTTACAAAAATACCATTAGAGTTAATATAAAAGTCAACAAGTTTTCAGAACACAAGCTCAATATACAAAAATCAATCATAAAAAAATAAAAGAGCAGGGGAATGGTCTGAAAATGAAATCAAGAAAGCAAATATAATACAGTAACTTTAGACGTAATAAAATGTGTATAATGTTTATGGTGAACAGTGAAGGAGACCCAGATCTCTCTCACACACTGAAAGAACTGGCCCCAGGGCGCGGGAGAGGAAGAGGCACTGCGAGCCTTTAGGATGGCCACATTCTCTTTAGTGCTCTGTGAATGGAAAGCAACCCTTCCAAGGCTTCCATTAGTATGTTCGTAGATACATGACTACCTGGCATCAAAGTTCCCATGGAAATGTTGGGGATCTAGAATAGCCAAACATCCTAGGAAAATGGGACAAAGTTATACTGTCAGATTTCTAAAAAATTTCTGCTTCACTAGCATGCTGCAGTAGACATGGCGCTGTTACATAGTGCTGACAAGGTAAATAGAATGGATTTAGACCCCAAAACTTGAGGTCTCATGTTTACGTGTATTGTTTTCCCCATAGGACGCCATCTTGGTCCATTGTGTTGCTATCCGAGTCTATCAAGGTACTCACATTTGAAATTTGATGAGGGTTGCTCTGGCTTCCAAAACCAGACTTGTCTGTGTAACAGAAGGGACAACTGCAGAATCACCAGCACCACAAGGCAGAGGGCAAGGCAGTTCCATCGAGCTTGTAAATAAGGTCTGAATCCCACACATGAGGGTCGATTTGGGTATAGCTGTGCCGAGACTCCTCCCCTCACTACCACACTGAGGGATGCATTTCAACATGAGCTTGTACATCATAAACATTTCAACAATGTCAAGTTTCAGCATAACCTTTAGGGAGAAGAATGATGTAATAACCGATAGTATTTTTTCTCGTTTTTGCTCAGATATCAAAGGCTACTCACACAACTAAGATGTTGAGTGAAATTCATGCCATGGTGTTTTAAAATCATATTTGTAGCTCCCTTCAACTCCTCACAGATCAATTAAAGAGAATTAAGTCCCTACTTTAGGCCATTTAGGAGAATTGACTCAAGCTGGATCATAGGCCTAAGTGTAAGAACTGTTTAAAGAATCTTGGAAGAAATCAAGCTCTCTTTTTATAAAATCACATGTGAACATCTTCATATTTCTTTTTAATTTAAGATTTTTAAATATTTATGTCATTTCCACTACTTGATCTCCCTCCTTCATATACCCCTATGGCCTTTTAAAATTAGTTACCTATTCTTTAATCATTATTGCTCCATATACATGGCATATATATATGTGTATCTATTTATACATATATAATTTTTTGCTTAGGTAATTACGTCAACATGACACTAAAAGTATAACAAGATGAAGAAAAAGCATCTTAAAACGGTTTAATTGTGAGACGTTGTTTGCGAAGGCGCTTGCTCACTTTGTTTTCTGTCACTGTGGTGAAACGCCATAGACAAATGCAGCTGCAGCGGAGTTTGTTTGGGATTGGGAATCAGGAAAGGCCCCTGAGGCAGCACCGTGGCGTCAGGACCTGAAGCAGAGAACATGGAGAAACGATGCCTACTGGCTGGCCTCCCGTGGCCTGCTCAGCTCTCTGCCTTACCTCACTGAGGACACCTGGCCATGGTTGGCACCAGTCACAGTAGGCCCAGCCCTCCCATATAATCTGTAATCATGAAGATGCCATTAATCAACCTGGAAGAAACACTTTGTATTCACAGATGGCTCTAGTTTCTGTTGGGTTGACAAAAAGTAAGAACAGAAGCATAAATGAAAAGAAAAGAAAAGTCAGCTCAGAGCCCTCCAGAAAGGAACCAACTTCAGAGTGTCTGAAAAAGACCCATTTCCTGACAAAAACAAACAAAACCACGAAATATAAACACTGCTAAAGTATACATAGGCAAATTGTTCATGTGAACATTTCTCCAAAATTGATGCAGAAATCCCTCAAAAACACATAAAAACACGTGTTTAGCTCCAACGGAAAATCAAGCAGGAGCACAGGGAGATCGCACTGCACACCCACGAGTGTGACGGCCATGGAAGAGAGGAGACTGACAGTTTGCCGACTTTGTCAAAGATGCAGAAACTTGACCCTTTCATTACACACTGCTGGAAGAAATGTAAAGTGGTGCAGGTACCAAGGAAGGCAGGAGTTAGGCTCCAAAGAATGCATGCCAAATTACCAAATAATCAGATAATACCACTTGTACATGAAATATAAGCCTAGACACCAATGTTCATAAAAGCACCATTCATACTAATCCACAGCTGGAATATTCATATATATACATATATACATATATACATATGTATTCACACACAAATTATATACAATGAATATTTATGCATGTATATATAATGTGTACATATGTACATACACACATATACATACTTATATATGTATATATACAAATGTGACATATTCAGGGCTGGGGAGATTGCTCCATTGATAAAGTCTTAGCCACACAAGCATGAGAGAACCTCATGAGAGAACCTGAGTTCACACACATTTAACAAAAAACAATGTGACAGTGCACACCTATAACCTGTTGGATTCACAGGGCAGAAATAGGCAGATTCTCGAAGGTCAATGACCAACCAGTCTAGTTAAAAAGGGAAGACTTAGGTTCAGGTATAAAAGGTAGAAATTACGTCTCAAAAATACAGAAGAATGCAATAATGGAAGATATCTATGCTGATGTCATACTGTTTAACACAAGCAAACCAAAGGAGAAACACATCTGCATACATATGATAAATGCATGTGATACATGTAAAGGTAAATGGAAAACAGTGGCATGGCTATATAGCATAGTGTCAAGCCAAAAAAAAAAAAAAAAGCAAGGTAGTACACAATGCAAGATCTTGACTGAATAATGACATGAATGAGTGAAAGAGCTCACCTGCCAAGAGCTTAAGAAATTTCCCACCAAGGGAACATAGCTTACAGTTTGCAGGCAGTGTGACAGGGATGAGCAGGTGACCAACAGTGAGTTAGTGTGGAGAAGTTGTGGTCAGTCTTCCTCCCAACCCCACGCCCCTAGAAATAAGACTCAGACTCAAAGTGTATTTCTAAATACCTTGGTCATATAGCTAGGCTCTTCTCTGACTAGATCAGAACTTTAAAATAATGCAATTATTATTTTTTTTTTACATCATAAGATAGCCAGTCCTACTTTATTTTTTTTTTATTATTAACTTGAGTATTTCTTATATACATTTCGAGTGTTATTCCCTTTCCCGGTTTCCGGGCAAACATCCCCCTCCCCCCTCCCCTTCCTTATGGGTGTTCCCCTCCCAATCCTCCCCCATTGCTGCCCTCTCCCCAACAGTCTAGTTCACTAGGGGTTCAGTCTTAGCAGGACCCAGGGCTTACCCCCTTCCACTGGTGCTCTTACTAGGATATTCATTTGCAACCTACGAGGTCAGAGTCCAGCGTCAGTCCATGTATAGTCTTTGGGTAGTGGCTTAGTCCCTGGAAGCTCTGGTTGGTTGTCATTGCTGTACATATGGGGTCTCGAGCTCCTTCAAGCTCTTCCAGTTCTTTCTCTGATTCCTTCAACAGGGGTCCTGTTCTCAGTTCAGTGGTTTCCTGCTGGCATACGCCTCTGTATTTGCTGTATTCTGGCTGTGTCTCTCAGGAGCGATCTGCATTTCATTTTGATCATCCGTCTTGAGTTTCATTTGTTCTAGGCATCTAGGGTAATTCAAGCATTTGGGCTAATAGCCACTTATCAATGAGTACATACCATGTATGTCTTTCTGTGATTGGGTTAGCTCACTCAGGATGATATTTCCAGTTCAACCATTTGCCTCTGAATTTCCACAAAGTCATTGTTTTTGATGGCTGAGTAATATTCCATTGTGTAGATGTACCACATTTTCTGTATCCATTCCTCTGTTGAAGGGCATCTGGGTTCTTTCCAGCTTCTGGCTATTATGAATAAGGCTGCGATGAACATAGTGGAGCACGTGTCTTTTTTATATGTTGGGGCATCTTTTGGGTATATGCCCAAGAGAGGTATAGCTGGATCCTCAGGCAGTTCAATGTCCAATTTTCTGAGGAACCTCCAGACTGATTTCCAGAATGGTTGTAGCAGTCTGCAATCCCACCAACAATGGAGGAGTGTTCCCCTTTCTCCACATCCTCGCCAGCATTTGCTGTCACCTGAGTTTTTGATCTTAGCCATTCTCACTGGTGTGAGGTGAAATCTCAGGGTTGTTTTGATTTGCATTTCCCTTATGACTAACGATGTTGAACATTTCTTTAGGTGTTTCTCAGCCATTCGGCATTCCTCAGCTGTGAATTCTCTGTTTAGCTCTGAACCCCATTTTTTAATAGGGTTATTTGTCTCCCTGCTGTCTAACTTCTTCAGTTCTTTGTATATTTTGGATATAAGCCCTCTATCTGTTGTAGGATTGGTAAAGATCTTTTCCCAATCTGTTGGTTGCCGTTTTGTCCTAACCACAGTGTCCTTTGCCTTACAGAAGCTTTGCAGTTTTATGAGATCCCATTTGTCGATTCTTGATCTTAGAGCATAAGCCATGGGTGTTTTGTTCAGGAAATTTTTCCAGTGCCCATGTGTTCCAAATGGTTCCCTAGTTTTTCTTCTATTAGTTTGAGTGTATCTGGTTTGATGTGGAGGTCCTTGATCCACTTGGACTTAAGCTTTGTACAGGGGTGATAAGCATGGATCGATCTGCATTCTTCTACATGTTGACCTCCAGTTGAACCAGCACCATTTGCTGAAAATGCTATCTTTTTTCCATTGGATGGTTTTGGCTCCTTTGTCAAAATCAAATTGCCCATAGGTGTGTGGGTTCATTTTCTGGGTCTTCAATTCAGTTCCATTGGTCTATCTGTCTGTCTCTGTACCAATACCATGCAGTTTTTATCACTATTGCTCTGTAATACTGTTTGAGTTCAGGGATAGTGATTCCCCCTGAAGTCCTTTTATTGTTGAGGATAGTTTTAGCTATCCTGGGTTTTTTGTTATTCAAGATGAATTTGCAGATTGTTCTGTCTAACTCTTTGAAGAATTGATTGGTATTTTGATGGGGATTGCATTGAATCTGTAGATCGCTTTTTTGGTAGAATGGCCATTTTACTATATTAATCCTGCCAATCCATGAGCATGGAGATCTTTTCCATCTTCTGAGATCTTCTTCAATTTCTTTCTTCAGAGTCTTGAAGTTCCTATTGTACAGATCTTTCCCTTGCTTGGTTAAAGTCACACCGAGGTACTTTAAATTATTTGGATCTATTATGAAGGGTGTCATTTCCCTAATTTCTTTCTCGGCCTGTTTCTCTTTTGTGTAGAGGAAGGCTACTGATTTATTTGAGTTAATTTTATACCCAGCTACTTTGCTGAAGTTGTTTATCAGCTTTAGTAGTTCTCTGGTGGAACTTTTGGGATCACTTAAATATACTATCATATCATCTGCAAATAGTGATATTTTGACTTCTTCTTTTCCGATCTGTATCCCCTTGACCTCCTTTTGTTGTCTGATTGCTCTGGCTAGAACTTCAAGAACTATATTGAATAAGTAGGGAGAGAGTGGGCAGCCTTGTCTAGTCCCTGATTTTAGTGGGATTGCTTCAAGTTTCTCTCCATTTAGTTTAATGTTAGCAACTGGTTTTGCTGTATATATTTTTACTATGTTTAGGTATGGGCCTTGAATTCCTATTCTTTCCAGGACTTTTATCATGAAGGGTGTTGAATTTTTGTCAAATGCTTTCTCAGCATCTAATGAAATGATCATGTGGTTTTGTTCTTTCAGTTTGTTTATATAATGGATCCACGTTGATGGTTTTCGATATTAAACCATCCCTGCATGCCTGGGATGAAGCCTACTTGATCATGGTGAATGATTGTTTTGATGTGCTCTTGGATTCGGTTTGCCAGAATTTTATTATTTTTGCATCGATATTCATAAGGGAAATTGGTCTGAAGTTCTCTTTCTTTGTTGGGTCTTTGTGTGGTTTAGGTATAAGAGTAATTGTGGCTTCATAGAAGGAATTCGGTAGTGCTCCATCTGTTTCAATTTTGTGGAATAGTTTGGATAATATTGGTACGAGGTCTTCTATGAAGGTCTGATAGAATTCTGCACTAAACCCGTCTGGACCTGGGCTCTTTTTGGTTGGGAGACCTTTAAATAATGCAATTATTTTAACCTACATTCTACCCCGTGGCTGGCTGCCTGGGCTGAGGCACCATGTGTCATCTGTCTCCTCATATCTAACTAATACAATTACTATTGCACTCTATTTGCGTCTTTGTAAATATACATTAATCCTTCGCAATAACTCCATCACTTCCTGTTATTCTAACAATGTGTAGAACCAGTGTGCCGAACCCAAGTTGCGTGGGTTTTCACTGGATGATCAATTGTCAAGCTATTCCTTGCCTTCTGTTCTCATGACTACAATCAGTTCATTTCTATTGCTTTGGTTCTACTTTGCATTTTAAGTCCTCCAGATCCTAAGAGAAAGAAAACTGATGTATTCCTATTCTGTCAGTTAAGGAGAAACTGGACTTACATGAAAAGAAACATCTTCATAAAACAGAAGTCTGACTGGTACTCATCATGAGGACATTTGATCTGCCTCCCACACATCTCTCTTCCCTGGGTATTGAAATAAGCAAGCAGTCTGGGTCATATATGTCTAGTCACAGTCATGTTAATCATATGACAATCTTTAAACTACCCTAATCAGACACTCAAATTTCTATTTAAAGAATACATGTAGGTATTAGTGAAATTGATTTCCTAAATGCCTGGGGCGGTTATCCTAAATTCTGTCAGATGACAAAACCAAAAATGGTTTGTTATAAACTAGATTCTCAGTATTTCAGTCTGAATTGCTTTTTATTCAAATTTTTTTGTATTTCTAATTGCAAAGATGGATATGCATTATAAACAGCAATCATATTAGAATCATTGCTTTCTTCTACAAATACTAATACAATTAATTTTCCTCATCACATTTATGCAAGAGGCATATTATTCTTATTTTGAAAAAATTTAAATGATAATACACATGTAAAGCTTAAGATATAAGAGAGTTTTATGATTAAAAATATATATTCAAGATGTCTTTCAGGGACAGAGAGATGGCTTTGTGAATAAAAGAGATGTGTGTACAAGCACGATGACCCAGTTTTGATCCAAGTAACCTATGTGGAAAGAAAGGCACTTCATACAACTTGTTCTGTGACCCCAACGAGCCCACTGTGTTATGTGTGCACACACTGCACACTCACCCCACGTTCACCATGGCACGTGTGCACATGCTTCACACTCACCCCACGTTCACCACGGCACACGTGCACACGCTGCACACTCACCCCACGTTCACCACGGCACCCGTGCACACGCTTCACACTCACCCCACGTTCACCACGGCACGCGTGCACACGCTTCACACTCACCCCACGTTCACCACGGCACCCGTGCACACGCTTCACACTCACCCCACGTTCACCACGGCACCCGTGCACACGCTTCACACTCACCCCACGTTCACCATGGCATGTGTGCACATGCTTCACACTCACCCCACGTTCATACTTCCACAACCCCCATGGTGGCATGCATACACACACGGTTCACACTTACACCACACCCACTGTGACAAGTCCACACACACACTTCACACTCAACACCACGTGAATGCCCATCTCACCGTAATAAATACAGTTAAAAATTTAAATGTATTTTAATAAACCCCAATTCTGCCTAGGAAAATAATATCAAAGATTATTAATATATGTATATTTATGGGAATGTGATTATGAATATTAAAGTTGCCTTCTCCCTTTTCCCTTCTCAGTTCCTCTGAAGTAATCACCTTGAAATATTCTGTGTCTTGCTTTAAATGTTCTATTTCTGCCGTTTCATCCTAACTGGTGATGTCCCTATGTGATGTCTTCTGCTGGTAGAGAGACAGGTCACCTTTTACTCCCTCAAAGTTTCTTTTCACCATTCTCTCAAAATGCAGGCATCATTTCCTTCTTTCCATCCCTTGAACACTGTAGTCAGAATTAACAGTAGCATAACTTAGCATCGTAAGGAGACCTGCTGGGTCTGTGTGTTTGATGAAGTTGATGCTGTAACTGAGCCCAGACAGGCTGTTTCTCTTTAGGCTGTCAACTTTGTGAGTGAGCAAAGCTCATGCCGGCTATGGAGGGCATCCTGATTTTCTGAAAGACTATTCATTGAAGCAGTAATTACACTTCAAGCGTAGTGTCTGATGGAAACTGCTGGGCACTGCTGCCTAGGCGAGTGGGCACACAACAGTTCCTGTACCAGGAATGGCATCTGCATGGGCTCAGCTCCAAATGTTCTCGACCACATAGTTCAGAATCAAAAAGAGCTCTGCACCAAATAGCTGTGTTAGAGCTGCCATGCCAACATAATGAACAGAAGGAACCTAATACTCCCGTTCCAACTCTGACAAGTTTTAAATGATGGTTTCATTTATTGAGAACTTTGTGCAGTGCCGTTTGATCGTACTGCATCTCCACCGCAACTCCTTCCAGAACCTTCCTTACCCTCCCTGTTTATGCCACTGTATATTCTTCCCTCCCTGTTTTCTTTGTATTCATCCGATTTATATTGGTCGCTGTATGTGAGTCTGCCTTTGAATGGATCAATAGATGAGATAGTTCTCCATTGGAGAAAACCGACTTCCTTCGTCAGCAGCAACCAAATGCCACTGGCTCCTTTACTTGTGGTGGCCCTCTTCTGCTCTGACATTTTATCTGGCTTCAGCCTGTGCTGTCACAATCTCTGAGAGTTCTCTGTGCATCGACCTGTTAAAAATCTAGAAAACACTGTTCCCTTGGAGTCACCTCCATCTCTTACCCTTACAATAATATTTCTGCACCTAATCTGCACAAAAATCCCCAAGTCTTGAGGAGACGGCTGTTATATAAACATTGAATTTAGAGTTGAGCGTTCTGACGACTATTTCCTTCACATACACTAGTTATGGATTTTTTGTGTTAATTGCATCTGTAATGAACATTCAGTATATCTTCATAGCTGGGTGACGGCAATAATTACTTCCCCACCTCCAGTCCTGTGTACAGGACCTTCTAACACTACTAAAGCTTGCCAGAAGTGGAGCTTCCAAGTGACTATCAGCTGGATGTCCCCATGTTCTCAAGTGTGCACTGTTTTCAGCAATAGGGTCTTACCATCGGTGTTTAGGAGGGAAGCCAGCTGCACTGGCACTAGTCTGTGATGTTTGTGGGCTCTATAGGACCACATTGGCTTAATCCAGGAATGGATTTGCGTGTTGTCGTGTCTAGACAGGATACTGCTCCATCTCCCAATTATAAAGTGACTCCATTTAAACTTCTTTTATGTTTGTATGCATTTGAGGACACTTCTATACCAGTAGGTTGCCACATAACAATTTGAAACTAATCACATAATTAGCACTCTGTGTTCTAAATCCAGGTCTGTTACAGAATTAAACTGTTCAAGTATTAAACTCAGCTGCCAGGACCCTTTGACTTCAACCTCAGCCAGCCTAGGTGTTTTAGTTTTGTTGGCTGGTTACTTTTATGTTATTAGTTTAGTTTAGTTTCATTTTGTCTCTTTCAAAAGTGCGGTCATATTTTCTAACCTTACTTTTGTAGTAGAACACTCAGAGCTTCTGTTAGGGTGGTTTGCTCCAGGTCTCATTATAATTAGACTTAGCTGAAGCCACCTGAAAAGGTCTAGAAATGATGTGATGTCATCATTGCACCAAGTGTGGAGCCTACTGGTGTTATCATTGGGATCATTGTACACTTGGTTTTTCTGTGATATAAAAATAATCTATTGGTTGGTAGTTTGAGTTCATACACATCCTACACATGAGGATGAACAGGAATTCAACTTTTACTGTGTTTCTTCTGGGAACCCATTGCAGCTATGACGTGTCCAGTACAATTGTTTTCTACCTAGCATTTTCTCCTTGGTGTAGTTTAGAAACATTTATATACCCAATAGTAGTATCTGTGTAGGGATTACGCTTTCTTCAATGGTCATATTAGTTGTAGAATGGATTTCTTTGTACTCAGATTGTCTACTGAAGACACTTTGGCCTTCTTTCTTCTTTCTCCTCTTTCTCTTTTCTTCTTCTTCCTCCTTCTCCTTCCTTCCTCTCCTTTTGTCCTCTTACTCCTCTTTCTCTCTCCCTTCCTCCCTGCTTCCCTCTCTCTCTCCCTCCCTCTCTCTCTCCCTCCCTCTCTCCCTCCCTTCCTTCCTTCCTTTATGATATAACCAGGTGCCTTCAGTTCATCTTGTTTCTTCCTAGTTCCACCCCCACTTCCCATAATCTGTCATTTCTCTGGAACACTCATTCCTTTTAGTCATGTGGGAGGAAACCCTCATGTGGAAATTGCCTCTACCGGATTGGTCTGCAGGCAAGTCTGTGGGGCATTATCTTAATTGATGATTGACGGGTTAGAGACCAGCTCACTGTGGGTAGTGCTACCCCCTGGCCAGGTGATGCTGGATTGTATGGAGAGGCAAGCTGAACCAACTATGGAAAGCAGACTGGTAACCTGTGTTCTGTCGAGGCCTCTGACTTTCTTTCCTAATGGACTGTGAGCGGTAAGATGAAATAAACCCTTCCTTTCCATAGCTTTTGGTCATGGTGTTTATCACAGCAATAAGAAGCAAACTGGGACACCCAGTTCAAAAGGAAAGACTGCAAAATTTGTTGTGGGTCTTTGCATGCTGCTCCAGCCTCCTAAAATATTCTCGTCCTATATTATTGACAAGGATCTCTCTCTCTCTTTCTCTCTCTCTCTCTCTCTCTCTCTCTCTCTCTCTCTCTCTCTCTCTCCATTGATGAGTGAATATTGCTCAGCTGACACAGTTAGAGTTCTCTGTTTCAGATTTCTTTCAGCTTCTCCTTCTTCTAATCTATGTGTCTTTGAATACTTCCTAAATCAGCATGCATCAGAAGCAGAATTAGAAAACACACCATCCTCGTTTTGCTTTTTCTGTGTCTCGCCCACACTTTGTAACTGACCAATTTCCCTCTCTTCTGGTTCCTCCAGTTTCCCTTTCAGTACAAGCAACATATGTAACTTTTGTTATTTATCCCCCTTTTCTCTTGCACCAAACTAGCATACTCTAAGTGATTATTTGCAATTTGTCATTTATTTTATTTATTTATATTTAAATATTATTTATAACAATATTTTCAGACTATCACTTCATATTAATGCATGAGCTACTGCCTCCATTTCTGCTCTCTGCCTCTCTCTGCTTTTATTGTCTTTACTGAATCTCAGTGTGTATATTTGGGTATTTTCTAGTATTTTGCGATTATAAAAGATGCTAACATCAATAGCTGTGGTTGTAATGATATTTGTGTTATTGGAATCATATCTGAGGGTGAAATCCTATGGGTGGGATTGCGAAACAAATGTATATGGAGTTTTGTCAGATATTTTCCAGAAATTGTGTAGTAGAGAGTTGAATTGGTCAAGTGAATTTTGTTATGAATAATAGCTATACATTTAGAGTACTCATGAAAGGAGATTTGGTACGTCTCAGATTTTATTTTTCAGTCACACCTGGGTCACCTTTCTGTAGATGAAGATGTAAAGACCATTTCCTTATACACAAGCGACTTAGTATCTCCATGGTTGCCCTTCTGCAGCATCCTGCTCAGTCTGCCTCTTGGTGACAAATTCACGCCTCCTCCTTCCTCAGGTCTGATGCTCTATGCCATCGGCCCTTTGTATCCATCAGCCTGATCATCCTGAGAACAACCCTATGTATTTGCCAAGTCTTTAAACCAGCTTTATCATCCATTCGCTGATTTTTAAATGTTTAAATATTAATCTGAAATGTATAGAAGTTTCTTTATTATGTTCCCAATGGATGGAGTTTACTTCCCATAACAATTCAATTTCCCCTGCTTTTGCTGACTAGTCTTTTTGTTTATTTTTGAAAATTTAATAGATGTGTACGTGCATCTTGCTTGTACTCCCAAACTGGTCTTTTTACTTATTCTTTAAGAGTTTCATATGTGTATACACTGTGCTTTGATCACATTCCCCCCCACCCCAAGCCCTCCTTTGACTCTCCTGTGGCCCTCAGTACACCTCCCTCACAACTTTGGCTTTTTGAATATTATCCACTGACTCTGGCTAACATTCTCCATATGTATGTGAATGAGAGATCATCTGGTAGGACACGATCAACTCACCAGGGACCAGACCCCCAAAGAACAATGGCTCTCTTCCTCTCAGCAGCCATGAACTGCCACTGACTCAAGTTGTGAATGAATTTTAGTGTGCTCAGTCACAGCAGTAAGATGTCCTTTGTTTGTGCCAACGTACCGTGGATTTTGTGTGGGTTACAGGGTGAAAAGTGCCATTTGCTATCGCATCTCTCGTCACAGGACATATTGTTTTAAGAAAAAGAAATCAGCTAATGTATATTTTGGGTTTCCAGATGTTCTAAGAGAATGGTTCTCCAAATGCTTAAATGACATGTCTGCAAATGGAAATAATAGCACCGCAAGTTCACATAAAACAGATTCCTCAGAAACTAGACGGGTTACCCTGCGCCATCTAAATGGAAGGAAGCGTCGCTCTGTCTAGCTGGGATGATCAAGAGTTGTCATGGAAGAGAGAACACTTGAAGAGAATTTTGAAAAATGAAGAGGGTTTCAACAGACATGAGAAAAAGACTTGCAGTAAATAGAGTATTATTCTCTCTCTGCCAGGATTTGGAAAATGTGACCTGACACATTTTGATTGTAATTTTTTAAAGGGGACCCTTCAGTTTTGCATAGTGCCTTTTTAAGTTTGCAAATGTCTTCTTGCTCTATCACAATGTAATACTTACTGCTTGGGATAGCTGTACTATACTATTCTTAGCTTTCCCAGTTCTTTACAGGCAGAGACAGGAGGTTTGAAACTCTCAGTAGGTTGAAAATTCAGACCCTGTCTCAGAAAATGAAGTGTAAAATATTAAGTTGGGCTTCATAAATAATCTTGACTCAATAAAAGAATACTCTCCGAACCAAGGAAACATAAACATTAGAACGATTATCTAATTGAAAATGTTTTCTCATGCATTTATGCATATTGCTTGTATGTATGTGTGTAAATGTCCGTGCTTACACGTGTGGAGTCCAGAGGCTCAATTACAAATACTGCAGGTGAACTCCCCAGTTTGGCTCATCTGACTAGCTGGCTTTTTCTGGGTGTTTCCTTGTTGCCCTGTCCTGAGGGGGTTTGAAGTCCAGTTCATGTACCAACCAGACAAATACTTCACATACTGAGCTGTTAACTCCATGTCTGAAGTACTGAGGAGAAATTTAAGTATGTTCAGTAACCTGTATCTTTCTCGAAAGATTCTACCAGAACAGAAAGAATTGTTAATTTGAGACATTTGGATATTAAGTTACTTAAAATTTCCCCCTCTGGTCTTTCAGCAATCTAATTGAAAGTGGGTGCTAGGAAATATGGTCACACTGGTCCCTTGTGAGCCTTCTAGAGTTATTCCCTGTTTATTTTCCTCATGTAAACTAGAAACTGTACTTGTAAGAAGATGTTTATGAAACTGATCAACTAATGTCTGAGTTGAACTAGCAGGGTAATCACAGACCCTGTCACAGTTAATAGCAAGAATATTAATGGAACCACAAGGGATTTAAAATGGTTCTTGTTATTTGTTCTTGTTATTTCTTTTTCTTTTTTGGCTGCTTGTTCTGGGATGAGTCTGAGGCCCTGTGCATATGAGGCAAGCCTTCGCCTTTATAACAAACAACCTCAGGCAACAAGCCCATTCCTCATATATAGTTAGAAAACAAACAGAAGCTTCTCAGTTTTGGAATGGCCCATTTGTTTGTTTGTTATTTATTTATTTATTTGTTTATTTTTTAATACAGACAGTTTGGCACTAAGGTCATGTTCAGAAAGTCTTCTCCTGTGCCAACGAGTTTAAGGCCGTTACCCACATTCTCTTCTATCAGTTTCAGTGTATCTGACTTTACGTTGAGGTCTTTGACCTATATTTTGAGTTGAGTTTTGTAAAGGGTGATAAGAAGGATATATTTGCATTCTTTATGTGGACATCCAGTTTGACCAACACGATTTGTTGAAGATGCTATCCTTTCTCTAGTGTTTATTTCTGCCTTCTAGATCAGAAATGGTGTCCATGGGCTTGTGGGTTTATGTCTAGGTCTTCAGTTCCTTTGATCAACAGGGGAAAGAAATGAATAAAAACTGAAGGTTTAAAAACAAACGGACTTTGAAGCAGCCTCTTTATCTGATATTAGGTATAAACAGTCACGGGAAACACCTCACACATTGGCCCTGCACATAGTACCTGCCATCATGACACTCGTGCTATAGCATTTCCCAGAGAGACAAGGGCTGATGTGTAAAAGAGCACGGGCACCAGAACATTTGCCACTGATGTGTTGACAAGCTCTTGGCTCTTGCACATTTGTCCTTCTTGGGAATGAATGCACAGGTACACTGACAAGTGACACACACACACACACACACACACACACACACACACACACACACACCACACGCATATATGAACAGGAGTGTGGCCATCCTGTCAGTCAGCCTTAAAAATCATTACATTTTAAGACACAGGACAAATTATTTTTATTAATTACTGACTAAATTTGCCTTAAAGCAATGACATTTTTGTCCTGTAGCTCATTTGGCAAATATTGAGCACCTATCATGGGTCAGTCCATGCATGCATCCCATGTTTGGAGTTGTAACTGGATCTTGGTTTCAGAAAGCTTGAACTTTGGTGAAGAGAGGGAGACAATAAGCAAATAAAATGAATAAATACAATATTTACTTTGTATTGGGAAGTCCCTCTCATGGTAGTGCCCCAGTGTCGGCTAGCTGAGGAGTCAAGAGTGGCTGAACTTCCCTTGATCTACTGTGTGGTCACCAGAGCTCACTGCATGTTGGAGGAGAAACATCATCGCTGTTCAGACATCAGCCTTCTCTTCGAGCATTCATTTGGGACCTCGGATTCCTCAGCTGCTCTTTCAAAAGTTGCTCACAACCACAGAATCTGTGTTGCATTTGAACAAAGGCATCATCATGATTTGCTCAAGAAACAATGGAGGACAGGACGGATAACACGAGTCCATCCTGCTCCTGATGCACAGTGCTGTGATGTGAGAAGCATCCTCGAGTTCAGCTTTCTCAGGCCATGTGAGCTGGGCGCATGGAAGTATTCTGCAGTGTCTCGTGAGTGGGATGCAGGTGTGACATACTGATTTCATTTCTATTTCGGTAGGTGTCTATTTAAAAAGTATGATCTCTATGTTGGGAGTCCTTAGAGTGGAAAAAAAAATAAGATTCAGATGTTTTATCGGCTTTTGTTGTTCGTGGTGAACAAGGAGCAAATAGCTCTTTTGAGAAGCTTGTTTGTGTCTTACTTTATTACTATACTCCTGGATAATTTTTTTCCTTCCTATTGCAATTAATTTGAAAGCAATCTAGGCATAAATTTACTAGACGGGGAAGTCATAGATTCAACTAATTTTGTAATACATTTCAAATATTAGAGTTATGCGGAAAATTCATTCTGAGAAGGGAAGACATTTAATTTCTCACATGTAGTTGAAAAGGCAAACTAATTAAATCCAGTTTGATAGGCTTGAAATATAGCTGTTTTACAGTAGGGGTGAGTTTTCTGCATTTGTTGCTGAAAGCACACCGTTATTTTAGTTTGCTGTTTATGGACCACTGCTGAAGTAGTTGAAATCATCCCTCACCTTGCTTGAGCTCCACATTCATTCATAACTGCCACAGCTACATTGTCGGAAAGGAACTTGTGACATGGTAATCAATGTTCTTAAGCATGACTGCATTGGGCTCATGGAAATAATGCCTTAATGTTCATCTGGGGGCCAGGAATGAAGAGACCCAGAAGGTTGAGGAAGAGTCAAATAACTTCCTGCTCTTCAACAAAGGATGCCCATGGTGAAAATGCTATTCCATGTGCTTCTCTTTCTGGGTTTTCGGTTTTTCGAGGTTGTTGGCTGCCTTTGTTCTGAGTAATCTACACATCTAAGCTTTGAGAAAACAAAGCAATAGAATGTTCCTGAGTTTCACTTGATAATTCCATGCTTCCTGAGTGCTGTGTTGGGGTAGAGACAAATGGAAACTGTTAGAACCCTAAGGGTCCACACCACAAAGGCGTTTCCTTCCAAAAGTCAATGGGCAGGGTTAGAGAGATGGCAGGGCCCAGCACTCACTCAAGCACTAAGACCTGAGTTTCCCAGAACTCAGACAGGAAGTCGGGTGTGGTAAAGCATTTGTGGGCCTAGCAATGGGGAGACAAACAGCAATGGGGGAACAAAACATGGATTCTGGAACCCAGTGGGCTTGACAAATTGTTGAGCTCCAGGTTCAATAAGAAACCCTGTCTCAAAAACAAACAAACAAACAAACAAACAAACAAACAAACAAACAAGCACAAGAAGCCAGGGAATGAAACACTTGAAAAAACTCAACTCATGGGGTCTACATGTACCTCCCCTACACACACATGAACACATATATATGTATGTTGCACACACACACACACACACACACACACACACACACACACACACAGAGCCAAATTTACAGCCAAGATGAGCATTGTGATAAAAGCATTTAAGACTAGATTAAACTTTTTCTTTCTTTTCCCCCAAGTCTTCCCTCACGTGTGACTGAGAAAACAATAGCATTAGTTCCATAGATCAGAAGTTCCATATCCAAGTGCTGAGTTCTATCAAAGAGACACACACACAGAAACCGAGGCTGCCCCCTGCTTACTGTTTGGAAGGCCCCTTCTCTAAACCTCATGTCCGTCCATTAGCTATGCTCATGATGAAACAACCTCATTACTTTAATGTTATAGCTTCCGTTGCCCTCGAACGTGTTTCGAGTGTGATTACCACATCATCATTAGACGTGGGTACAGGCGGGGGAAGATATGCAGAGGAGGTTAATGGCCCACAGAATTAAGTTTGCTAACTAGATTAATTATTCTTAAGGAATGACTTATTTCTGTACGATCATGTTGGAAGTGCTAGGAAAAGACTCACTCTCAAGTAGTTGAGCATTATGTCATGATTTCATTTTGAATCAGTGCCTCAAATGCTTGGATTATCTGGAAAATTAAATAAATCTAACTGTTTTTAAAAACATAAATTACACTGATGAGGAGGATTGGGTGTGGCATTTGAATCAAACACCCAATTGCTCTGACCGAAAAGAGTATCTACTCTCCTCTTGCTTGATGCCTTACTAAACATTCTGCTGGCCTCTCTAGGCACTACTAGAATTTATCCAGTTATTTTCGTACTCATTCATATTTGTGAACATGATATTTAAATAAAAGAACAGTGCACTTCTTACTTTGGTTTTAAGAAGACAGTGTGCCAATATGAAGAATTAAGTTTACTACCAATGCTAACTTCCTGCCTCAAAGGAAGTCTTATCACCTCCTCTCTGTCACAGTCCCAGAGTGAGTAGTTCCCACCAGTCCCCCTTGACGTATCCCACTTTCTGTTTGATTTTTTCCCCCCATGGCCTTATTATTTCTTAACAGTTCTCCGCCATTTTCTTAGCTTTAGTATTTATTCTCTCTCTGTATTGTAATATAAAGTCCACATGACCATGGGTTTTTTTTCTTCCTTCCCTGCCCCCCATCATTAGAAGGCTTTATGGCAGGCAAGAGTGACACATGCTAGGAATAACCAGGGGTTTATTGGTTAACCTATTTGCTCGCACCCTTTATTTTCGAGCAGAACTTGCAGACACACTGGCTTGGAGCACTTTGCTTCTTGAACACTTTTAACAGCTTTAGGCTCCGATTTGGTGCTTGTCTCCCATCTTCTTGGAAAGACCCACTCTTAAGTTTACTATTTATGCACACAGGTTTTCCTGGGCTTTGGTTATAGAGCCCTGGGCCCCCCCCCCACTCTAATACTAAGCAGTGCTTGCATTCTGACAAGCCCAACAAAGTCAAATGACAACCAGAATTATCTGATGTTTTTAATTCTTTAGCTTTTTAAAGAATTAAAATATTTCTTAAAAATTCAACCGATGTGCACAATGCATTTTAACCATATTCACCCATATCCACCCCTCTACCTCCTCCTGGAACCCTTCCCAATGTGCCTTGCTCAAATTTATGTCCTCTTCCTTTTTATTTAACTGAGTCAAAAGGTAGCGCTGCCTAATTGCGCATGCTTGTGAAGGCGTCCTCTGAAGATCACCATCTTTATAGCACTTAAGGTCAAAACATTTTTTTAAAGATTTATTTATTTATTATATATAAGTACACTGTAGCTGTCTTCAGACACACCAGAAGAGGGCTTTGGATCCCATTACAGATGGTTGTGAGCCACTATGTGGTTGCTGGGAATTGAACTCAGGACCTCTGGAAGAGCAGACAGTGCTCTTAACCGCTGGGCCATCTCTCCAGCCCCCAAAACATTCTGATATTTTAAAATAGCAGCCATTTTATAGACATGAGCAAGCATCAACACCAGTAGTGTTTTATCACAATGAATGTAGACATGTGAATAAATTCTAGTATCCAATAGATGTGCTCTTTCTAAGTTTTACATATTGATTTCTGAATCTACTTTGTAATTACAATACATGCAGAAAAAAACATTTGCATGAAATATATGGTAGCTGATTTCACATAAAACTTAAAAATTAATGTGTATCTGAGATTGGAATCGAATAAATTTAATTCTGTCTATGGCTGTAAAATTCATAATCCTTGATCTTACAATGAAAGCTATGCAGAAAAATTATCTATTCGGGGGCCATTCCCATGTGGATTCATTTAGTGCAACTTTGCTAGCAAGAACTTGTAAAAATGCTAATCACCCGCATTCCTTACCAGTTAGGCCTAACTCTTTATTTGTTTCTCTCTTTGAGATAACTCTGAGGAGGGGATGTAGTGTCACCAAGGGTAATGAATGATGCATGTTTGAAATAGTGACCTTAAAACAGCACATTTCTCTTAAAGGAATCAATTTATGCATGACTGCTTCTGCTCACATTCTACCAGCAACTATGGATCATGTCTTTCCTACATAAATGATAGAAAATCTATTTTAATCAACATTAAATTCCTTGAGATTGTAACATCCTTAGTCCCCATTAACAATGGATACTGCATCAAGAAAATAAAGATTAATGGGAAATACAAAAAAAAAAGGTATGGAATATGAAGTTCTGTTTGAAAGCTAAAGGTTTTGGGAAAATAGAGGAAATGTCAGTGGTGTGCTGGGAGCATGATGTGACTCAAAATAGAGGCAGATTTGCTCATTGAAAGTACAGTCAACACTGCTACTGTTGTGAATCAGAAGACTCTCAAGAACTTCTGCGATCATGAGCCATTCTTCCAGGACAGGTAATTAGCTACGTAGCATATTTCAGTGTCCTCCCTTTGAATGTTTCCTTGTGATTTTAATCTTTTGGAATCACCATTGGATACACTATTACTAATTTGTTACTTAGCCAGAGTAATTTACTTGATTCCTGGCGGTAACCTAACAGCACCAGGTAAAATGTAGACAGATGTACATTTACACCACTGATTTGCTATTCTTGGCCAGAAGAAAATTACACCTGAAACACAGTCGCCGTGAATGGAGCCAGTCGTCGACTTCATGTTGCCTCATTCAGAAGATTTGAGATAGGATTACAACCAGGGACAGGGCTGGTTTTCCTCACCAACACAAGTACGTACATACTTCGCTGTATACGAGTCTCTTCCTGTTTCTCCAGATTTGCTCTTCCGTTTTCCCTAACTAGTACTTTATATATCCTTAAATCTTCCTTTGCCCTTCTCACCACCATGTCTAGACCTTGAGTTCATGACCTTCCTTTCTGTATACGCTAGGAGTACACTAGGATCAGACCGGAAGTAACCAACAGGAAGCAAACCTTTTCTGTTCCCCATTGAGTCCGCAGCTTGAGGTCAATCCGACTTCAACATTTGCTAACTGTGAGACCTAAGGGAGCGCTTATTGCTCTCATGCATTTCTGTACAGAGCTAGTCACTAAGTCGATCTTAAAAAGTTAGTATGCCACATCAGTTCAACAAATGTGACACAGCAAAGTTAGTTACTCACACATATTAAGAAAAGATGTAACAGGTAGCAAAAGCGGAGGCTAGCTTTCCTCCTTATCTTCATCCACCTCTGTTAGGAAGCGTGCCTTTTCTCTGGTCCACAGTCCTGCACCTGCCGCCATACTGACTTGTTTCTTAGGTGTCTTCCTAGCTCATCACTCTCATGTTTGTACCTCTCCAACTCTCCATTGTTATGTGAATAGGAGCTAACACATTCTCTCTCTAAAATGCTAACCCCTCTGCTAACTAGTCTCCACTCTTACCCCGATTTTCTGTCAAGACATGGAAATACAGAATGAGAGAGAAAATAGTCTATTGCTTTTGACCGTGTGGAGAACACTCTTCCTTCTTATCAGCTCTTTTCGAAAGACTCTTCACTATAAACTACCCTGTGCTTTGAGCCTTTTTTACCTTGGTTTCCATGGCATCATCAATCTGCTGCTTCTCTCCATGACATCAGCAAGCTACTGCTTCCTCAATAACATCATCAGTCTGTTGCTTCCCCCATGATGTCATCAATTTGCTGCTTCCCCTATGACATCACCAATCTTCTTCCCTATGCTTTTGTTTTCTCAGGCTACTCACTTCTATCTCCCTTCATCTTTGGAGTTTTCTTATTTTGCTCTGTCTCCTTATGGGAGCTCCTCCAGTGCCATAGATTAAAACCAAATTTCTTCCTTCTTAACTTTTTCTCCTTTCCACTTAAATGTTCCTTTGTTCTTCAACACATGACATACTGTTCTGTTGCTAAAAATAGAAAATTAGAAATAGTGTTCCACATGGTATTTCCTTATGTCTCAAAGCTCATATCTAGGTATGGATATGATTTTAATCCATGGTTTGAACATTAGTTTTCTATGATGGCTTTTTTAAAGTTAAAACTAAATTGTATTTCTCATATATATCTCTATATTTATCTATCTATCTATCTATCTATCTATCTATCTATCTATCTATCTATCACATTCCTCCCTGGGCTGGAAAAATGGCTCAGTGGTTAAGGGCACTGACTATGCTCTTCCAGAGGACACACATTCAATACCCAGTATTTAAGTGACTTAGAACCATCTAGAACTCCAGTCCCAGAGTTTACAATACCTTCTTCTGGTCTCTGTGGTAACTGTAAGCATGTGCTGTACAAACATGTGTGCAAACAAAACATCCTTAAATAGATGCATAGAGCATTTTATTTTAACATCGAGTGGTGATTTTTAATATCAAAGATCTGTCTACTTATTAGTAATGTCCCATGATATTGTTTTGTGCCCTGTCCTCCATGCCAGCCACACTAGTCTTCACATTCCCGAAGGAGCCGTGGCCTCTCAGTATGTCTTCCACGGGATGCTCTGACCATCTTAATCAGTGGCTTGAGCATCACTTTTCTATACTTGCTTTTTTAAAGTTAAAGCTAAATTGTGTTTCTCTTATTATTTTTCTCTTGTGACAGTACAGTTACGTGGTTGCGACATACATCAACTTCTCTGCTTGTTTAATCCATGAGCTCCCTGAGGGGAGACACTGAGCATGCTTTGTTCATTAAGGAAATGAACAACAATGTATTATATGTTCTATAACTTTAGTTCCATCTCAACTTAAACCGCCAGGTTACTCCATCAAATGTAGTAGCAAACACATAGCCTCTAGGGTGGACTCATGCCAAACTATTACTATTTCTTCACCTTGTTCTCCGCTGTATTCAAGCCAGAGATACACAGTGATACTAGTTTGAAGTAACTTGACTTAATTTTTAATTTTCTGGTTAAGATCTGCCTAACTCTGGTCAAGTTACTTAACATCTTTGACCATAATGGTATCTATTCCTGTTAGATGGTAGTTGGCAGTACATTGAGTAACATGATGTCTAAGGAATACAGACATTGCATGGATGTGAGCTTGCAATCCTAATTACCCAAAATACTATCTGTAGTACAACTGTCTACCATCTTCTTCCAAAATCACATGGATCCATACTTTTGAGCCAGAGTGTTATTTGCCATGCAAACAGATCAGAGGATGTCTGTTGTCTTATCTTTACTCAGAGAGCTCACTCAAAACATAAGCTCCAAGACTTCTGCCCTTGGCCTCTGGTCAAGCTTCTGCATGACCCATCCGCATATTGATCAAACCGACTGAACAAAGTGGGTGTTCCATTAGCTCCACTTTGATGACCACTGTCTCGACACAACCCAGTTTGGGGTGCGGTATTTTCCTCTCCAAACTCCAAAGTTTTTAGAAGCCAACAGTGATAAATGAGTCTGTGTTTTCTCAAAGGGCACATTCATTTTCTTCTGAATTGTAGGATTATTCAAGATGCTTTATGAAATAAACTTAATGCTGAAATTAGAAGATATAAGAGCATCCCCTTCCCCCAAGGCACTGTGCACCAGACCATACCATAAGCTGCACATAAATCTCAGCTCTTACACCTGTGCATATTCTTGTATTTCGCAAGGAACTCTATGTACCAATGAGACATGATATTATAAATGTAGATGCACTTCAGAAGTAATGTGTTTGCAGGAAGAAAATCCACTATTATTCATTGTCTTGACGTGTTGGTTTATATTTTATTAAGGACATTCTTTAAAAGAGGCTTTTCTCTATGAAGCAGCAGCTATAAGATGTGAAGTTATCAGGAATGAAACAATCGAAAAGTATTGTAAACAGAAGATTTTACGTAACATCCTTAAAAACTCAAGCAAGTTCTAAACATCTCTTGATAAATCTTTCCCCATATACAATGTTACTTTTAAAGTGACTGATATTAAACACTTCAAATCCAACGGCTTCTTATGTGAGAGTAATTTAGTCATTTCTTTTAAAACATGAATGTGAGAAATAAAATTGAATATCCAGTTACAAAGATGCTTAGGGCATATACCGCATAAAATCGGTACGAAATATCTTCTAGATGTCTTGTACAGGGTAAAAGTATGCAGGATATGCTTCCAGTTTTAAAATAAATAATTTTTGCTTATGCTGTGAAATACTTTAATAGTGATTAAATTATTTAAATGTATAACATTTACTTTGATGAATTTAGATTCAGTTGCTTAAACACTAAAGATGAAATTTATATTCTGCCAACTTATCGTGTAAACATATTTTCCTCTAGATCTGTGGAAATCATCTTCCGAGTTTCACATTTATAACAGAGATAGTTCAGAGACTCACCATCTTTGACTCTTGAAATGTCAGGAAAAAAAATAATTGAGCTGTGAAAATCCGAGATAGATTCTGACTTCTTAGTGCTGAAAGTAAGACACATTTTCTGTTGGGTAAATTAGAAGACTTGACAAGTTAAGCTGGAAAGAAAGCCACTGCCTTCTGCCTTTCTATATCACACTCTCCCTGGAGGGACTTGGAAGCCACTGTGGAAATGCTCACCTTGGCAAGACTCAGAAACCATTGGGAAGAGGGACCAAAACAATGGCAAAAGCCAGAGGCCAGAGAGGACTGGGCTGACCAGTGTCTTTTGGACATGACTGGACTCCTTCAACCACAAACTTACAAATGCTGGGGTCGCTGGCATAAAACTGCACCAGATCAAGCTAGTCAATACTCCAGCATGGTGGAGGAAATGGGTTCCCGAGGCCCCACTGTTCAGTAAGGAGTTACCGAAACTTGACGGCTTCCGGGAAAGGGAGGCTCAGTTTTGTTTAAGGGCATGGCCCTCTAATAATTTCACCTTGCTTTAATGGATAGCCCTACAGGCATAGGTCTGTGACTTGCACAAATTAAACTCAGTGGGCTACAAAAGCCAAGTGAGGATATGAAGTTATGAGGGTGAGGGGTGAGTCTATAATGAATTGGGGGGAGAGTAGATAGCAAAAATGATCAAAGTACATTGTATGTATTTATGAAGGTCTCAAAACATTAATTAAAATATTATTTGTCTTCTTCTCCTTCAAGTTCCAACAAGCAAAAATCCCCTTCTTCAAAATCACCTTAATCAAGAGTATTTCAAAATGCTTTGGTCAGTTTTTGGACACTACTAATACCACCAGATCATCCTTCAAAATACTCAATTATGCTGACACCCTGATGGACAATACTAAGTTGATCTTCAAACACAACTCTCATGTGGAGCTCACCAGCTATTTTCACTCACAGTTCTCTCCCCTATATTATCTTTGAACCAGCTTCCCAAGGATCTGAGGAATAATATCAGACTCAGATGGTCTTAGGCTTTGGGTTGCTCACATTGTGTCGTGTGTCCTCCATGTTCCTTGTTTCCAAATCATATTGAAATGTAAAATTTGTCAGAACATACAATCTTTTTTAATTCAAATTATGCCTCATCCATCTAGTAATCCGAACATGTCCTCTCTTTCTCTGCCTGGAGAAAAGCCAAATTCTACATTGTGAAAGGGAATTATAGCTCTGGATTAATAAAGAGTTCACAATATTGTCACTTGCTGAGGAACATCTAAAAGCAGATCTCCGATGGATATGTTAAAGAAAGTGACAAGGTTCAGACAATGCCGGTGAACTTTTGAATCATTGAGAAATCGTGAATGTTCACTAACAATGAAGTATCAAAAACAAAACAGAAAGGGAGAATTTTATGTGTAAAATTTTAAAAAGGTGTAATATAGCTGTTTCAATGAATTGAAGTCATCAAAAAAGATGCCCTAGACAGGGAGAGAGGTGTCCATTCCTTTGCTTTGCAGCATGACTGCTCCAGATGCTTGTTCAGAATCCCCCATTGTTTTTATGAGTTTTTCCATAAAAAATGCAAAAGAAATCTGTATTCTTATCCCCCATAAGTGACATCACAATAGAGAAAATAGAAAATGTTGTGAAAATAGAATGGTTCTGTGTTCAGTGACACACGTTACACAATGCTTACAACACCTGTAGAATCTCCTGGAAACTAACATTCCACACACAAAGCTAGAATGAGGAAATCTAAAGAAAACTTCAAGTAGAAATGCTTCTCTTGTTGATACCCATACATTTTATACACTTAAGGCTTGATGGTTGGTTAATGAGCTTGGGAGAGATGATTGGATCATGTGGATAGTAGCTTCATCATTGATCAGTTCAAACAGAGAGCAGGTAACTGTTGACCTGATTTTAAAACACAATGTCTCTGATCAGATTTTGATTCTCTGCTTCTTGATCTCAGGGAGAGGGCAGTATGGCCACCCCTGTGACCCATGCTCAGTAAACATGGAAACAGCAACTGTGGACAGCCACCTCTGGAACCTGTTGCTTATCTGACACATTCTGTCACTTTCAGAGGAAACCGAGACCCTGGATGAGCAAAGGCTTACTTGTACCAGGGGAAGATGTCAACCTCAGAGCAATGTGATTCAGGGTTGGCTTTGATGTATGTAGAGGCAAGTTCTGCCAAGGACAGAAAACACTGAGGCATGGCCCCTTTGGACTTGAATGAGAGATGGGAAGCACAGGAGCCCCACATTTAGATTACTTATTCTCTTCCATCATCCACTCATCACTCCAATGGGTCTTTACTAGGTGCTGGGTAGGGTGATGTTGCATACCAAAGGCTAAACCTTGAGCTCCTCCCTCTAAGCTAATGCTTAGGCCAGAAACTTCTTCCAAGAACCATACTGTACAGTGCTCATCGGCTCAAAGAACTTTTAAATGGGAGAGATTAGAAATGAAATACAAGCCAGTAGAATTACAGATCAAACAGCACTGATCAACATAAGGTATTTAATGCAAAAGATAACCTAATTAAGGAAAAATACTATGTATTTTCATCCTAACAGTTATTTTAATGACCACATCTGGCATAAAATTTCAAGTGACATAAAAATGAGACCCCATGCTGTTGTTAAGTCAGTCAACAGAAGATAACTGACATGTTCAGTTATCATGTCTCTAAAGTAAATACCATAAGTATGTTACAGTAGTTATAGAAAAATATGGACAAAATAGATTGTAAAGGAATACTTAAATGTATAGAATGCTAAAGCCCAAGATATAAATTACAGAGTCCACACAATTTTCCTAAACTAACTATTTAAGAGAATGGTGGAGTTCATTAAAACTAGGGAAAAACCTTGGCCAAGGCCCTAACAAACATATTCATAATAACACAGAGGCAACCAGTGAAAGGATGAACATCCCATCAAATGCTGCAAAACAGACATGTGAGCAGCATTTAATCCAAAAAACCAGGAAAAATGGAATTAAGAAAATGGCCATGTAAATGCTAGTATCATCCTAATTATATTAAATATAAATGGTATAAATACCTCAACTAATAAATGTCTAATCTTCACCTAAGTGTTTGCTAAGCAAAAAATATGAAGATGACACTACCCTGCAAATAACGGTGATGGTCAGTGTTGGTAGCCTGACAGAATCTAGAACAACATGGGAGATGGGTCTCTGCTCATCCTGTGTGGATGAACTTGGTTGTGTTAATTGAGGTCAGAGGACTTGCCCACTGTAGGAGGTACCATTCCTTGGTTGGGGTTCTGGACTGCATCAACAAAGAAGAGAGCAGAGCAGCAACATCTATTTATCATCTGTCCCCTAGTTGTATGAACATTGTGATCAGCTCCCTCGGGATTCCCCGTATAGTGATTCCCAGCTTCGATGGGCTGGACCCTGGGACTGTAATCCAAAATTAGCATGTTTCTCTTCTTCTACTTTTGTCAGGGTATTGTATCACAGGAACAGGAGGGGTAAATTAAGATAGTAAGATAATCTAAAACACTTGCTGTAGTATGCTGAATTAATAACCTAGAACATTTACAGTAATTTGAGACAAATTACATTTCAATATATTGTATAAACCCCCAAATCCTAATTCAGAGGATATCACCTATTGAAACATGTAAATGGACCAGAATATATTTATGAAAAAAATCTGACATAGCTATTGAGAAAAATGGCACATCCACAATTAGAGAAAAAAACATCAGTCTCTTCTCTTAATTATTGTTATAGTATTTGCAAAGACTAATAAGAATATAGAAAACTTGAATATAATTGGTAAGTAAAATGTCAGCTATCATAAAATGTTCAAACACATATCTACCATATGGTACCACCACTACCATAGTCATATATATATATATATATATATATATATGTGTGTGTGTGTGTGTGTGTGTGTGTGTGTGTGCGTGCGTGTGTGTGTGTGTGTGTGTGTGTGTGTGTACATGTATATATCCACAGTAAATGAAAGAACTGTGTATAAGTGTCCATAAAGGTTTATATTTTAATAGCTCCCATCTGGAAGCATGCTATATACCAACAGGTAGACATAATAATTTCATAATACCCACAACATGGAATTTTTTATCAAAAAATTAATAAAATCTTCCTATTTACAAAGTGGATTAAAAGGTATAATTCTTATTTAGAGGAAGTGTAGCTAGACCAGAATACAAAATGTATGATTCTAGTTATAAAGAAATCCAGAATATTAGGCAACTTAGTGCGACATTGTGCAATGGTTGGTTGGGCTGCAAAGGAATGGCAGAAGACAGGTGACAAGAAGGACCAGAGGAACTTCTGAGAGACCATGAGTTAGTCAGACTGCCTGGTAGACAGACGGACAAGGAAGGGAGAGAGGGGGAAGGGCCATGTCTAGTTAATAAAGGTGGTAAATTTCCAAGATGGCTGACTTTTTCCTCATCCCCCTGACTTGAAACTGCATCTCTTCCAAGTAGAGTTTTGTTTTTGTGATAATGACTTTTCAGCTATACACATGTGTTAAAATATGTCCACTTTTAGGATTCATAGTTTATTGCTCATCCATTACACCTTCAATAACATTGTCATAATAGAATTGTCATCTTCCTATTTTCCAGGAACATGTCCCTGAAAGCCCCAGGACACTGAGGTTAAAATAAGTCAGCCACAGGAACAGAACAAGGCACTTCTTGTCAAAGTTGTTTTCTCATTACTTTTTTGTCATGGTCCCCACAACATTTCTCCAAGTCTGAACTTCTAGTATCAAGTGTAGAGTTGTTCCTCCCATGATTCCCCAGAGACCAAAAGAATGAGCTATTTAGTACAGAAAATGGTTATTTTTTGGGAAAAAAGCCTTTCTTTTTTATTTTTACATTCCCTTTAAAATCATAGAACCAAATTTGTATGAATTGCATACTGACAGGAGCTTGCCTTATTCTAAGTTCCTATAACCTTTCTTTTGGAATTTGAATTGAAATGGCATTCCTTATATTTTTAACATCGTTTCTTGTTTCTTTGTGTTATTAATTTAATAAACTTACTAATTTTTCTCCTTTAGCACTTATAGCAGCACATGTTGAATTTTCTTATGGGAAGATAATTAAGAAATAAACATATCTTTAAAATAAATAAAATGCTTCACAATCGATACATATCTCTTTCATCTTTCCCCTTTTGGTTCGACTAGTCAAGGGAGACCTTGAAATGGCTCAGTGATTAAATGCTTGCTTCCATAACATGATAACCTGACTTTGGATCACAAGCACCCACAAAACAGCCAGGCACCCACCCTCACTACCCAGGAGGGACTTGAAAGGAGATACTGAGCTTAAGATGTTTCTGTCAGGAGGAGGAAACAGGAGAGTGAAGTTACCTTCCTCTTGCTTCTGTTTATTCTGCTAAAAGCCATGTCAAATGGGTGCCTTATAACCAAATCTACATGACTCACCTGCAGATTAGGGAGCTTGCAAGTCTTGTTATGAATCCTCTAATCCTGGTGCTGGGGAAGAAGACACAAGAGTATCCCTGGAGCTTGCTAGCCAGTTATTCTAGTCAAAACAAAAACATGTGAAAATAATTAAAAAAAAATACTTGTAAAGGGAGGGGTTTGATAGAAGAGGGAAGGAGATGACAGGCAGTGGCAAAAAACAGAAAGCATCATTCGTATGTGCGGAAACATCCAGGAACAAGCTTGACAGGAAACAAACAAACAAATAAATAAATGACAGGCAGCGATAGATGAAAACATCCAACCTGGAGCTCTAGCCTACACACGCATATGCACACACATGTGCACACATGAACATGAAAACATACACACATGCACGTGACTCAAGGATAATATTTAAAAACTCACAGCCTTAATAGCCTAGAAAAATATTATTTTGAATTTTGCCATATCACAGAAGTTCAAGAGTTTCCCATTTTTCCACATCCACAAGAAATCCCAGTGTACATCTAGAGGAAGAAAATATGAGAACAATGTCAGGGAGGGAAGGAGATGTTCTAAATTCACTTTTCTCAATTTCACAGATGACAAAGCTATTTATAGAGTAAAATCGAGTGAAATTAGACTTCTCGGTCGCGTTCCTCTCAACAGTCTGGAACACTCTCATGTACCTTGTATTGTTTGCAGTAGGATTCACTGTATAATCAGTTTGTTTTTTAAGAGTAAAGGGTTAATGTGTCAAGGTGATGGTGAAGATATTGGGTTAAGATAAAGTGACCTGTATGTGCATGAATAATAGGTGGGAAGGATGGAGCAATGAATGACAGATGGGTGGATGGCTGGATGGATACATAGATAGATGATAGATAATAGATAGATAGATAGATAATAGATGGATAGATAGATAGATGATAGATAATAGATAGATAGATAGATAGATAGATAGATAGATAGATAGATAGATAGATAGATAATAGATGGATAGATAGATGATATGGACATAGATAGCTAATAGGTAGATAGATAGATAGACAGACAGACAGACAGATAGATAGATAGATAGATGATAGGTAGATAGATTAGGACTCATAAAACTGATCTGTCTTTATCATGAACTAAATGTTCTTTTGATAGAGTACCCTGGATAATAATCAATTTACTCCTACATTATGCTTTAATAACTTAATGCAGTTATTTCATTTCTAAATAACCAGACAGATTTGAGCATTAGCCATATATCATTAAACAAGCAATCTAACACAGATGAATAGAATAAACTAGTTTTTATAATTAAGTATTAAATCCCAAAAGACTATCAGTGATTAATGATACGATAACATTGTTTTTTCCCTTTTTTAATTGGATATTTTCTTTACTTAGATTTCAAATGTTATCCTCTTTCCCGAATGATAACATTGATCTTAACCTATAAAAATTACCATAAATATCTAAAAATATAAAAATAAACTTTGAGAAAGTGACTTTAAGAATTACATTCAAATTTTATTTGTCACAGAAGAGAAAAATGAATAATATCCTTTCAGCTCATGGTCCTTTCAGTCCGTATAATAGAGATTGTGTTCCAGGCTGTTAAAGCCACTACTTGAATAACTGTATTCTATGGTTATCAGTTTATTGTGACAAATAAGATTTATTTTCAAAGGTTCTAAAGTATCAAATGCTATTTTAATGACGTCTACGTTTTATAGATTTAGGCTTTCACTGTAATATTTCTGGGAGACTTGATAATTTAACTCGGTACATTACAAACATTATTTGAGAATTTGAGAAGATGCATTAATTTGATAAAGCAAAGGTCTTGATATATCGTGTTTCCCTGTGTGCCTCGTTGACCTTTACCAGATATGGGCCGCTTTCTTTCTGGTGTCTTATCTGATCTCAACAATAAATGAACAAAAGCAAAAAGCCTTTTCCCTCTGATTCTCAAGGTGACACTTAAGACTGACATCCAGCTAGCAGAAGAAGATCTCAAAATTTATTCTTGTCCTGTGGGGATAAGCAAATCATTAATATAAGAAGGTATCAGACCATTAAGTGCTTTAAACGTCCACGATAAAACTTTAAAATCAATGGGAAACCTGACAGGAAGCCAATATGAAAACTGGAGGACAGAAGTGATGTACTTTGAACAGGTAAGTAGCCTCACTACACAAAAGAGACGAGTCTGGAGATTGATTTATTAAGAAATCGAAGCACCAAGATGTTGAACCAGTCTGGTCCCCGCGATCATCACATTGTGGGAGTTCCAAGACTATTCACGTACCTCTGCTCAAAAGATGCGCTGAGGGAGATAACCAGCTGTTAGCAAAGCGTCCCCTGTAACTAGACTAAAATTAACAATCACGCCAACATTTTCTAGTATAGCATGGCGCATTCCACAGGATCCAGGAACAATGAGGTTCACATCTGTAGAGTTCATCCACGGGCAAGCTTTAATGCTAATACCTAAAACACTATAGAATGCAAATATCAAAATGAAAGTGTCAGTTGGTGCTGCCTGTGCCCTGGCCTACTCACTGCCCAAGTACCTGCCCCTGGAGGTTGGAAGTGAGGTGACTGGAAGTCAAACACACCAGCAGGAAGCGCATCTGAAGCTCCGTTAATACCCTCCACCCATGCCCCATTGGTCCCAAGAAAGCATCTCTTCTAAACAGTAGTTCCCTATTGGCTGGCATTGTCTGCTCAGCAATCCTTGTCTCTCAGTTAGTCTATAATTAGGTCCTCCTGCAGGAGATGCCTTTGTGGCTCTATGGCCCTGGCATTTGCTTCGAGGTGGCTGCTGCTGTTCCTTCTACAAGTTGGTTTTAATCTTTCAATCTTCAGAGTTTCCGATTTATAAGGATAGCTTTAATTCCTTTTCAATATCTTTTTGTGTATATGATACTTTTGATGAAGGGGATAGTATGAGTTAATTCTGAGTCGTTATTATAAGCCACGTGTGGGCTGATTAAACCTACTACTGATATGCACCTTTTACAGATATGGAGCTTGAGGGACATCAGATAAATTATGCAAGCTCACCGTGATTCCCATGACTTATAAATATCAGAACTAACATCCTGACCTTAGAAACTAGAGCGCTGACCTGCATGCAGTGTTTTAATGTATATGTTATCATTCATACAGGTGTGTTGTATGTGTGTGTGTGTGTATACATATATATTTTTTTTGAAAAAAAATCACTAAACTGCTCTCATTTTCTCAGTGCATAAAACCTTTTCCAATAGCAGTGTTAGTACTCAAGAGACTTTCACATTCCAGATGAAAATTTGCTCTGTGACTTTCTTTTTCTCCTAAGGTTTAAGTGAGGATGACTGGGTAGGGTGATGGGGCAGAGGAGGGTAAAGGTTCTACCAAAACTGCTGATGCATGGAAAAAAACCACACTATAAGGAAACCTGCTACTTCAATGTAAAGGAAATCAAAAGGTTGAATGGCTACCTCCTGCCTGAATGAAGAAAGCTGCTCCTAGAAGCAATAGGCTACCAAATGACCAGGTACTAAAGATGGGCTCCTTCATTCAGCATTCTTGGTTAGGATCCTCGGAGGCCCACAAACAGTACAAGCTACAACCACAGCTTTTGGTTGCTTCTCAGGACTAGAAAGTAAGATGTTGAAGATGCCACACACACTTTGGTTCCAGGTTAGAGGGAAATGAAGTTTGTTGGTGGTTTTCACAATGCTGGAGGCTAATGAGGGAGAAAGGTCATTAAGAAACATATGGAGATATAGATAGATCCTGTGTGTTACCCTAGCCAAGCATGGCATGCTCTCTGGCATAGTAGTGGCATGACCGTTAATGAGGTACCTGAACCCTTTACAATTAGATACAGGGCCTGATCCATAGGAGGGGGTTGATGTCTGGTTGTGTAAACCTGGTCAAAGTTCCACGGCTAGTGTGCTCATGTGTCTTACTTAAGGAAGCTGGTTTTCGTTTGTTTGTTTTCTGAACGAGCATGCCATCTTTATGAAATAGCTGCACGAACACCTTTGTGATTCCATAAGTTATAGCTATTCTAGGCCTTGATCGGAGACGCTTCCTTATGCAGTGGGCCATGCAGCTGCAGAGACCCCTAACTGGTTAAAAGACTCACAGTAAATGATCGTCGAAGGTTCAGCCATCAATGTAGCATCTGTATCAAGTCCTCCAGGAATCACAGAATATCAGAAATGGGAGTAGAAAATATAAGAGCTCAAGGAAGAGACTAAATGTTTTAGACTGCTGTCTTCTACACATGACATGGTTACTGCACTCATGGACCCAAAGCATCTAGGACTCCATTAAGGTGAGGGAACGGGCCCAGAAAATCTTCCCTGAGGATTTATAGGAGGATAGATACACTCTAGTGGGGATTTATGAGGCCCTGCTCTTCTCTGAGAAGCTATTTGTAACTAGCCTTTGCCAAGGGTCATGAAAGTAACTGCAGATAAATGAATGGGGTCCAAATAGAATCAAAAATAGGAGGAAGGAGGACTGGCTAGGAAAGGAAGTGGATGAATAAGGGGATTAAATGGGGGAGGGCAGGGAATTGGGGCAAATATAGCAATACTCACACACACACACATGTACACACCAGTACACTTACACACATACACACACACATATATGTACACACATGTACACTTACACACACACACACACACACACACACACACACACACAAACACACACGGAAATGTCAAATTTGAGCATGCCCTTGTATTGAATCCATATCATCAATAATTGAATATGTTCATATTAGCATCTATAAAATTTAAGGGTCTAGCACAGCAAGAGGTATACAGACAGTCAGTCACCAATCATTTTATCCCCAAGACTATACCACAGTCTGATAAAATGCACTTTGCTTTCATATTGTAAAGATGAACATATGCAGGTCGTATCTTCATTTCAATGGAGTCCAAGCAAAAGTTTAGGCAGGGATTTTTGTTTACTCTATCACTTGTGTGAAGTCAGGCTGTGTAACAGGAAACAATGTATAAAGCACTAACCATTTCCAAACAATACTGACCATCGTGGCCCTGGGCACCCTCAAGGAAACTCAGACTCCTAACATTTTATAAACCAGTGATTAACATGTCTGATCCTCATCTTGGCTAAGAAACACCTCAGAGTTACCTTCGTTCCGTTATCAAGGTAATCTCACTCAACACAAAGCTCATTATCAGGAGGGGAGTAATTTAACGAGCAGGGTCCCAGCAGCTCCTGAAGGACCCACGCATCACTTATTAATTCTTTACCTCCTCACTGATTCTTTACTAGAATGCACTGTCTTCCTCTGCACACCATGGGAGCTAGAGTAAAGAAAGAGCTGTGTTTACTACAAATTTAAAATTCAAAATATAATCCCCATACCATCGAAGAAATGTGAATGACAACTATACATTTGTTTGGTTTTGGTTTGTTTCTGGTTTGAGAAAACCCTTTCTGGGGTTGTAAATGGGACTTTGATATCCCTTTCCCTACTCCTTAGGAGATAAAAATAACCAAACAGTGAAAGACAAAGATATCAGTTGAAGCAAGAATGAATTAGATATCTTTCCAACAAGCTGGATGCAGAACTCCTATTCAGAAATACTAATGTGCAAGTCATGCCCTTCACTTTGATGGCCACCAACCTAAAAACAAAAGCCAGCTCTGAGAGGCCATTGCCGCTGGGTTTAGGAGAGCAGTTGCAGGTCACAGTAATCTGTACCCATAGTTTTCTTGACACGGCAATAAGTTGTACGGCTGTTACTGCCATCCCTTTACCATGCTCTTACCTGTACTGGAAGGTGGGAATTCTGGGAAGAAATCACATATTATCTAATTAAAAGGATAATTAATCCCTCCATCTTTTCAGTATGGCTTAAAGGTGAACCTGCCTTCTCGAGTTGGACCCTCAGCCAGACCACTGACTCGGCTTAGCTGGAATGTTACTTCTCCACTCAGACCAGCAACCTCATCGTCTGGACCACAGATTTCTCCCTTTGTAGAACTTTAATATTGCCACGATCAAAACGAAGGATTATAAAGCAAAAGTCTAACACACTGAGTTTTTCCCCCTCTTCCTTCAGTGTTGAGTGATTACGTAAGTGTTCATGTCAAATGGTCAGGAAGTTGGGAGCTGACAGAAATAGTGAATAGAGGTAGCTAGTAGCTATGGAAGATGGAGCCAAACGACTCTTTAAAGAGGGGAAGCCACATTGTATCTGGCTCTAGATACTCCACTAGACCTTCTGACATACCTTCTAATAAATTACTAAAGCAATCATGTTTTTCCCCCAACATAGAAAGGTTTAATGTGAGAAGAAGAGTAGAAGAAGAGAGGAGTAAAGGCCGGCCATGAGCACATGGAGGGAAGGGGGAAGGGGAATGGGGACAGACAGAAGAGACAAAAGAGAAGAGGGCAAGAAGCAAGAGGAAAGAGGCAAGAGGACAAGAGGACAAGAGAACAAGAGAGCTTTTTTAATTATTTTTATTTTTTTATTTTTTAGCAAACATGTTAATATCATGGTGTGTATTGGCCAAGGGAGGTTAAAGAAGGTGTCAGCACACTGCTTTGCTGCTTGTAAGACTCTACATCTGTATTCAAATAATAACTAAGTGCGAAAGAGCAGGACATCAAGTTACCTTTGCCTTCCTGTAGGCAGACGGGTGTAGTTGACAAAAAATATGCCGGGGGGTGCTGCTTCAGGGAACATGCAGACGCAGGCTTCTGAAATAGTCACTGTAGTCAGTGAGTCAGAACCTCTGCATACCAACGTGTGGAGAATCTTTTTCCTAAGAAACCCTGTTTTCAAAGACATCATTCTCTGTCAGAAACTGACATATGTCTACGTCAGAAACAGTTGACTTTCATCCCTTGTTCCAGCTGTTGAAACTCACACATAACAACTGAAATGCAAATTATACCAAAAGACCGAATGTGCTTTCAGACCTGATTTGGATAATAAACTGAGCACCCAGAGCAGGGCAGACCACATGCCTTTTAGGCAAGATTACTGAGTTTAGCAGGTTGCAAAACAAGAGGATTTAATATTTTTGGTTCGTTCATATATCTATGACTTTTTATGGGACAATAACAGTTCAGTTCTGAACAGGAAAAGCTAACCATTGGCTTAAATCTGCCAGTATTAGTATGATATGTGTCTGTCAAGAAACCCAGGATTCTTTGTAACCTTCAAGGTAATCACAGCATAAAGTCATCAGGAAGGCTGGAGATGATCACTTGACTTAGTCAATATTCTCTTTTCCCAACTCAAGGTTCGTAATATCATTATAAGCGGTACTGAAGCCGAGAAGAAAAATAGTTTTCATTCTAATAAAAAATGAGACTTCTTGCTTAATTGGAATACAAGATCTTTTAAGAAATTAACTTATGCCCTTATATGGAGCAGAAGCAGACAAAACTAATATAGTCACATCTGCTTACAACAGGCTTTGCATTGTACTTCTTTCTGGAAGCACTGGGTACTTACTGGTTGCTGGGATCCTCCTTCATGATGTAAGAGGCCCTAAGGTTTATAAGATGTGAGTTAAATGCTCAGCCAGGTTCCAGAAGCCTTCTCAGGTTTGTTAGGGCTACACAGTCTTGTCACAGAGGATTGGTCCTTCCCCATCACTCCAAAGATGCTGTATGCATTCTCTATTTCATTCATGCTGCTTTCTCTATTTCATTCTCGTGGGCTCATCTCTAGATGATAATTCAAAGACTGCATGAATCCCTTTGCATTTGGTCTCCCTGCTTATCACTCAGTATCCGGGGCATTACAGGGTTCACATCAGTCACATTCTTTTTTTCTTGGATATTTTATGTATTTACACTTCAAATGTTATCCCCTTTCCCTCTCTCCCATCCCTTCCTCCGGCCCCTCTCCCCCTGCTTCTATGAAGATGCTCCCACTCCTACCCACCCACTACCATCTCAACACCCTGGCATTTCCCTAAACTGGGGAAAGGAACCTTCACAGGACCAATGGTTTCTCCTCCCATTCATTGCTGCCCAACAAGGCCATCCTCTGCTACATATGCAACTGTAGCCATGGGTTCCTCCATGTGTACACACTGGTTGGTGTTTTAGTCCCTGGGAGCTCTGGGGGATTTGGTTGTCTGTCACTTTCTTCTGTACTGGTACCACTCTAGAGGCTTTCCCCATACAGTTGTGAGACAATATAATCTTCACCCTTACTGATCTCAATCACTAAAGTTACCGTGGGACCTGCTTTATTTTCATCCTGCGAAATGAAATGACCATTCTACCTTGCCCTCTTCTTTAGAGTAGACCCTTTTTAGAGGAAGTTCATCATTCTTGATGAGAATGAAAATTCAGACTTTAAAAAGGATGGCTTTTGCTTACTTCACATCTGCTGTGACCAAATGATCATGCCCCACACTGTTCTTAAGTACTCAGACAATAAGTGAATAGAAAACGCTGTAGTGCTTACCTACTCTGTAGGTTAGAAATGTATTACAAAGAGTTACACTGGAAGTTAAAGGCATGAAAGTCAGCAAGGTTTACAAAGAGAAAATGAGTATAGTCAGAGCAAAGTACAGTCAGTATAACTCAGGGTTAGGAGACACGTGGATAAAAATGCAGGTGAGATTTGTAGATCTGAGTCATCTCTAAGAAGGGGTTTTAAATTTCAGACTGAAGTTCCAAGCAAAGGCGGGATGTACTGTCATGTTCATTTTAAGGAGGATACTCAAGACAGTTGCTGTGAAATATTCCATAGTTGAACATTTTGCACAGGAGCCGTGGAGATGGCTAAGGTCACAAGGCATTTACCATTTAAGCATGAGAACCTGGCTGTATCCGCAGAACTCACATAAGAAAACTGGACGCATTAGCTCCCACTTAAAAGCAGGTGAGCGTAGACATGGAAGAGGCAGTTTGACTGTCCTGGAGATCCAGGGCAAAGCGGGAAGTAACATGAAGTCAGTTATGAGGGAGGAACAGTCATCGAGTTACTAGAGCTACAGAATAACCTGAGACATTAGTGTCATAAACGTGAACTATTCAGCGCTGGTCATCAGCGTCTTGGAAGCTCATAGGCAGGGACAGAGAGGTTGGCTCATAGCAGGAATTCAGTGGATAGGAAAAAATTCAATTGTGGTTGACGAGAACCAATTCAGTATTTAAAGGAGCTAATAGAGCGGGTTACAAATGTGTCCAACACAAAGACATTGTAGATGCTGACCCCAAGTATGACTGTTGTATAATCTATGCCACACTGTATTCTATAAATTTGGAAAATTACTATATTTCATCTGACTATGGTTTTAGGCAGCCATAAAAGAAATCCCTTTGTTCCTGTATGTATTTTTAATAGTACTGAGCAGAGGTGAAAATCCTCACTCATACTTCTTCCAACATCTGTCAAATAATTCCTATTTTACCACGGAAAAATTATGATGGACGGTTTCCATTATTCAGACAGTCTTCCCTGGTAAACAGGAGTTAAAAAAAAACTGAGTGTCTTTTATTATCTATGCTTACATAATTTATGAACAGTATAGTTCATATTTAGAAAAGTGCATCTGTCATAATTTTGCATGAAAACAAGCCTGTGATTATGATAATATAAAAGAAACAGGGGCACACTGGTGTCTGAGATCTAAGAGACTTTCTTTTGTCTTGTTCTGTTTCTCTGGTGCAATATTGACTTGGTGGGAATTGTTTACAACTATTTCAGAATCCTTACCCAAACTCATTCATAAAGTTTCTCTACAGAATCAGAATCAATAGAATGAACGTTTGCTATGTTGACTTGCACAGGCAGATGGAGGGTCTGCCCCAGAGGGATAGACGACTCATAAAACCTTCTCTGATGGACCTGTAGGTACATCAGTTGGCTGGAATGCCCTTCTCAGAGATGTTTTATTATTTGGATAACCTTGGCAAGGAAGGGCCTATGTGAATCCTGAACACCTCAGTTTTCCTACCTAGACACTTAAGTCTGTTTGGTTCATGAGTACTATGGCCCCCTCTCCTCCCCCAAGGAGGAAATGATTCAATTTGGAGGAAATTGCCAAAAACTACCCCCTGTATGTATGTATGTATGTATGTATGTATGTATGTATGTATGTATGCATGTACATATGTATGTATGTGCATATGTATGTATCTATGAAAGTGTATATGTATATATGCATGTATGTATGTATTGTGTGCACATGTATATGTGCACGTGGGTATTGCTTCCTCCTTATCATGATCATCATTATTACTATTATCATTGAGACAGGGTCTCTCGCTGAACTTAGAGCTTGCTGCTTGGGCTGGACTAGATGGTCAGAGAGTCCCTTGGCATCCACCTGTGCTTACCTTCCTGCCATGTGTCCCAGAACAACCTTTACAAGCATCATTGCCATGCATGGCTTTAGGGTCTGTGGGAAGTCAGATCCACAGTGTTCCACAGCAAGTCCTTTGCACACTAATCCTCTTCCTGTCTTCTACTGCCTCATCCCGTCTCCAGGGTTTGTGGTAAGGACAACTATGTCTAAAACTGGACTTTCCCACCCAAGTGGGTCCTGCTTAATGATTCTGGAAACATTTTCAGAGACTGATCCACAAGAATATCCTTTACTAATTTCCTACGTCTCTCTCATGTCGGCAACCCCAGATTGCTGATACACCAGTTTCAATGTGCTTTTCAGTAACTGTTTTTTTTTTTTTAATGTAAATTTGCCCCATCTGAAATAACAAAGTCAAAATTCAAAAAGATTGACTTTGGTAGTATTTCATATTTTTTCATTGATAAAGGGGAGATAAGGTCTCAGGATCATCCAAGATAATGACACTGAAAAAAATAGTTAAATAAAAAAATGTCTGAGGCCCATCTGGCACTTTGTCAAACATGGTATCCTGTTTTATGTTAAGACACATAAATGATACTTTAGCATGGCACTTAAAATGCAGCTCTTGTGACCGAGAAATTGAATTTCAATTTTCCGTAATTTTAGTCTAAGTGGCTAAATATCAGATAACATAGCTTGAGAGAAAGTGAAATACAATGTCTAAATGAAGAGGAAACATATAGACTCCTCCTGAAGTACTTTGTCCAAGAATTAAAGTTCTGACAGACGTAAGCCTTGCACCACGTGGTGTAACTGGCATCTGGCACCGTGGTCTGGCCAAGGCCCCTAAGGTGGATTAGGCATAGGTTCTAACAGAGAAACTGCCACCATTTTGGTAACTAGCCTTAAACCGTTTCCTAATGATTTATTATTTCACCCATAGAATAATGCATCTCTCAGTTCTCATGAGAGAAGCATTTATTGGCAACACACAGTGACCAATGCATAGACCTGCAGCTGGCCAAGGTGCAGAGAATAAAAGACAGTTGAGTGGTGGAACCAAAATGGGGTATCTGTGTCACACCTTGTCCCCTCAGGACTCAGGGACCGTTGTGGAAGAGAGGGCAGAAAAGCGTAAGAGCCAGAGCTAATGTCTTACGGGCACAGCAGGGCAGCTGCACATGCGAATGCATGGGTTTGATAGTGTGCACAGGCCTTGGGCAAGCTCAAGAAACACCAGCATGGGAAGGGAGGCTTCCGTGAAGTCCTACCCCCAGGAGTGACTAGAAACTGATAAATGCTGGGAGAGAGGAAGACTGTATTGTATCCCTTGGTAGACTGACTGTGAACTCCAACCGAAGGCTAAACATCCAAGAATGTCTGGGCAATGGAGTATTGTTCTTAACAGGTTAAAACAAAAACCGACAGCACACGTGTGTGTGTGTGTGTGTGTGTGTGTGTGTGTGTGTGTGTGTGTGTGCATGTGCATGTGTGTGTAGGGAAGGAGGACCAAATCTGGGAAGAGCTGAGGGTGGAAGGTGTGAATACGGTTAAAATATATTATCCAAGTTCTCTATGAATTGATCCACATATGTATTAAAAAGGAGTTAATGGGGGGAAATTTAGGAATCAGCTTGTACCCTGTGCAAAGCTCTGACAATGAAATGAGTGGGAGGAGTTAAGTCAAATAGAACATTTTTATGTCCTAACACACAAAGGAGGCCAGAAATAGTCTAGAGACATTACAAGGTTTAAAGCAGAAAAGGAATATAAAAACTCAGAAATTTGTGATATTAGTATCAACACAATTATGTTTTCAGACTTCTGTATCTGCTGTTCCCCCACCATGGATTCAACTAATCACAAACTGACAATAATCAGAAATGCTTGTTTGTACTAAGTTTGAACAGACGTCTTTCTCTGTTATTCCTTAACAATATGCTATACGTCCTGTCCGTTCTATTTAATTTTATGAGATATGAAAGATGATCTGTAGGTGACATAAATTATGCAGGAGAACAATTGTAAATGACATGGAAGATGCTGTGACATTTTACGTCAGGATGCACGCTTCTGTGGGTCAACGCTTCTTTGCAGGAATGGGATTAGTGGGTTCATAAAAGCAGGTCAAAGGGAGATCATTTGTCCAGTTTAGGGCATGAGCATGTGTTGCAAAGGCATCATCTATAAGAAGAAGGTCCTGACCTTATCAGAGTCCAGCCAGGCTGGCACCCTGTTCCCTGGCTTTGATTATACATTATCCACACTGTGGCACATAGTTAAATACAGAACCAGGAGAATAAACAAATACGCTAAGAGCAAAACACTCAATGTTTTATTTTGGTGTAGCATGAGTAATTTCAGTTATGACCACTTGAAGGTTTTTTTTTTTTTTTAAAAAAAGTAGATCTTTCGGATTCTTCCTAACTCCTGTTTTCGCTTCTTTTGTAGCTTCATAGTGTTTCACAAAATGAAAACATCAGCTCCTCTCTCTAATTACGTACAAAAACAATTTAGTTCAAGAGTGACGGCCTGAGTTGATTCTTCAAAACTAAGGGGATAGGCCAGATGTGGCGATGCCTATCTGTAACCCCAGCATTTCTAGGATGGGATGGCAGCAGAGACAGGAGAACTGCCCAGGAGCTCCCACTCCTGCTAGTCATGTGCAGCATGAAAACCAGGACAGGAACTTCCTCCTCAAAGGAATTGGAAAAGGAGTTGGTTCCCAAAAGCTGTCGTCTCCCAGACACTAGGGAACATGCATGCATGTACACAACACAAACACACACACACACACACACACACACACACCACACACACACACACACACACACACACACACACTTTCTCTTATTTTCTTTTTCTTATTTTGGTTTTTCAAGACAGAGAAACTCTGTGTAGCCCTGGCTGTCCTGGAACTCGCTCTGTAGTGCAGCCTGGCCTTGAACTCCAAGATCCCTCTGCGCCTCTGCCTCTGCCTCTGCCTCCCCAGTGCTGGGATTAAAGGCATGCACCACCATCACATGCTTTTTCTTAAAGTTCAAAAGTATTAAAATGGTTAAATTTTCTGAGTATATTATTCTAAAATATACACGAATAACCAAAAGGATCATGAAAAAGTGTTCAAGGTCACAAATCACTAAATAGATCCAAGTCAAAACCTGGTCAAACAACATCTTACCCCCAAGCAGAAGGCACAGTATGGAAAAGACCACCAGCAGCAAATACTGCTAAGAGCATGGAGTGCATCCCCGTCTGCTGCTCTTAGAATGTGAAATGGTGCAGCTGCTGTGGAGAACTGTGTAGAATTTCCAAAAAGAACAGCAACACATCTGTCCTCTGATGCAGTAACCATGGCAGCACACGTGGAGCCATAGCCAGTGGGAGCAGCACGCAGAGATGCCTGCCTCCTTGCATTTATTGAAAGGTATTCGGAATGTGCAAGACATCAAATTAACCAGGATGTCCACAAGAGGATGGATGCCTAAGTAAAAAAAGACTATACTTACTATGTAATATGATGATTCAGCCATGAATAGTAACAGCCTCCTATCACTGTGACAACCTGGTGAACTGGTGGGCATTATCAAATCTAACAGGTCCAAACGAAAGACAAGCAGGACATCCCCCACCCCTATCCCCTGTCTATTTGTGGAAATCGACAGATGTAGCTGTAAAGACTAGAATGGTGGCTGAGAAAGGGTAGGGAGGCACACGCAAAGGGAGAGTGGTGAGCAGGTCTTGGGGAATTATTGGGTAGAAAGAATGAGTTCATTGTTCCCAGGCAGAGCAGAGCATCAGTGGTTTCACAACAGTCTTGTCTCGGAGAGAGAACATTTCAATGCTCCCTACACAAAGGAATCATAAATGTTTGAAACAACAAGTATATCTGTGATCCTGGAATGATAAATAGACATTGTATGTGTTGAAGTGTTAAACTGTAGTCTGCGAGTATTCTCAAAGTATTCAGAAAACAGGATCTGGCATAAAGTCATACTAAGTGAAGGTTCGTATTTTTGAATAAGAATAAAAATTTCCCAAAGGAGAAAAGCAGAGGTAGCATCTGCTTTTCCTTTCCTAACTGGAGTCTCCACTTGTGCAGTCTTGTCACTCTGTGCTCACTGCCTAGGCTGTCTCCGTTCCCTATGCTCTTTCTGTTGGCAGACTCTGGTATTCTGCATAAGGTGCCTAGAAGACAGAAGGACACGTTTCAAAAATAATGTTACAAGGTGTCTATGGAGTGATTTCACTAAACCTTTTAGGTTAAAAGGATAATTAGAGATATTGAACAAGCAGTAACATTTATATCTCTAATATATAAAGATATATTTTTATGTTTTACAATTTTATTTTATGTATATTGCATGAATGGATACCTGTGTAGCACGTGTATCCTTGGTGTCCACAGAGGCCAGTAGGCTTCAGATCCCTTGTAAGTCAATTAACAAATGTTTATGAGTTACCATGTGGATGCCAGGAATTAAACCTAGGTCCTTTGGAACAGCAGAGAGAGAGAGAGAGAGAGAGAGAGAGAGAGAGAGAGAGAGAGAGAGAGAGAGAGAGAGAGAGAGATATGTTCCTGTACCATATCTCTGCAGAAGCCAAAGAGGTCAGAAGAAGTCATTAAAACACTCTTTGGGAGTTGGGGATTTAGTTTCGTGGTAGAGCGCTTGCCTAGCAAGTGCAAGGCCCTGGGTTCGGTCCCCAGCTCTGGAAAAAAAAATGCTCTTTGATCTGCCATGTGATTGCTGGGAAATGAATGCTCTACAAGTGTACTAACCACTGATCTATTGAGCATCTCTCCAGCTCCCAAGAGATAAATCTTTTAAGCAAGAGAAACAAGGTTCAGAATAGTATATGGTTTGCTATCCTCTGTAACAAACAAAGACAATAAAGTTACCTATTCAGAAACAACAGCACATGATAACCTAATAAAAGTGATTTCAGAGGGATATAAACACGAGGAGAAGCAGGCATAATTTGACTTTGAGCCAACATAAAGCACTACCTAAAAACTAAACTAGATTAAATGTTAAAAAAACAGAAAACAAAAAAAAATAGCCTTTTAATTATCTTCAGTGTGGAAATACATCTGTTACAAAGGCCTCTCATTTTAATCATAGCAGCAACTTAGAAAAGTTTTCTCAAAGATGTTAAGTGACTACATGATTAGTATTTAATATACAGACATCCTATTATGCACAGAATCCCCCATATTTCTAAACATCCATATTCTTCAGGCCTCCTACCCCACATAGTAGAAATGGAATTTGGAAACGTGCTTTGTTAGGAAATTTTGATTTGTTCATACAGAAATATGTTGATCATACTTTGAATAATCATCATGAAATATTAAGGTGTCATATATCAAAAATCTTTAAGCTATCAAAACGTCAACAGATAAAGGAATATAACAAAAATCATGTGTAAAGATAGTAACAGGAGCTGGATGCTATTTTCAAGTTGTCTCCACTTACTCATTTAAAAACGTCCATGTTTACAAGTCCAGTTACTTAACATTATTGAACAATGTTATGTAATAAACAGCAATCATAGGTTTATAATTCTAGAATAAAAGGAAGGCCTTCTATTTAGTCAGTGTTCTCTAGAGAAGGAGAAGAAATAGGGTATGAGAGTCAAATACTGTTTCTGACAACAGTCAAAGTTCACTCCAATTCAGGAACTAAAGATAAGAAGCAGTGTTTCTCTCTGTACAGAGAGTCCTGGTTCACGACCTTTACAAAGACACCTGAGAGCTGCCTGATACCCTTTTACTGTGTTGCCTTTTAACCTAATAAACAGAACAGGTTGGTTCTGCTGTTCACATCTAAGAGCTTTGGGTAATACTTTAAATCTTAGGTTTGACTAGAGAGGTAAAGCTGGTCAGGGATATTTGCTGAAGAGAGACTGAAAGAACCAGGAGAACAAACAGAAAGTTTTGCTGTGAGATTTTATCTCCTGGAAATGTCAGGTGCTGAAGCCACCAACATAGCCACCTAAACATGCACTGGACAAGGACAAGAGTAGACATAACAAAGTGGAAAGGGAGAAGACCATGTGGCCTAAACCCTACCCAAAAACCTACAGGCGACTGAGGAGCGCTGAGTGGAAAACAGTCCTCCCCAGAGAAGAGAACGCCGATTGTTTATCCAATACAAGACCCAAGACCATACACAGAGAAGTAACATTACATAAACTACAGGAGTTGTGTTTGTTTGTTCGTTTATTTATTTATACACACATACAAACACTCACTATATGTCCACACATGTACACTACCATTGAAAACAATGAAAGAGAGGATATGAATTTTAAGGAAAGCAGTGGTGTATGTGAGAGTTTGGAAGGAGAAAAGGGAAGAAGGAAATGATATAATTATCATCTAAAATATATAAGAAAAATTAGGTGATAGGAGTTTATCTAAGGGAAAATTTAATAAATGCAGATGCCCCTAACCTGATAGACCAACCACAATTCCTGTTTGCTCTAAATTATCCAGGTACATTTAGTGAGAAGAGAAAGCCAAAGGCAATAGGGAAAGGAGATCCTACAACCCCACACTGGGACACAGACACACAATCCTTGATTTTGTGCCCCGCATTCTGCAAAAGCATCGAGAGTGCGTATTTCTAGAGGAAATCATTGAACAGCATAGGAAATGTCAAGGGAAGTTAAATACATTCCAGTTTGTGTGGGAGACCTGATGAAGGTCTTCTGAGCATTGAAAACGTAAGGTGTTTCAGGAGAGACAAAACTTTAAGCTTGTGCTGGTCCCACAGAGCAGCATTCCTACTGGACATTTCCATAACCACAAGGCAAGTGTGTCACAATTTAGGTCAGATTCAAAGGTTCTGTGCTACATAGTCGCCCATTAAAACAAAGGAAACAACTGGAAAGTCTCACAGATTTCTTAAAGCTTAAAGGATTCACAAGGCCACTCCCGGATGTTATATGAGCAGGAAAATACTCCTGGGGACAGGGGACTCTAACCTGGCCAGGGTCCTCCAGTGCTGCAGAGGCTGCAGTAAAGTGGCCTCTGCATGCATTGCCTAAGAGTGTGCAGGGTTTCTGTGATGCTTCTCCAGCTTCTGTAAGTAACCCTCATGTAGCTTTTTGAAAAAGAAAAAAATGCTGCTTTTTGTTCTATAATTCTTTGTCTTGATGATGATCTTATATTTCTACTTTGTGAATTCTTAGTGGGTTCTTCTTTTCTATGTCTCCTAAGGATATCTGCTCTGGCTCAGCTCAGCTTCTCCTGGCTCAGCTGTCACTACCTTCTGTGTCTGCTAGCCCAATTCTTCCCTCTCTTATTGTCACCCTTCTCCTCTCCTCTCCTCTCCTCTCCTCTCCTCTCCTTCCCTCCTTCCCTCCTTCTCCCCTCCTCTCCTCTCCTCTCCTCTCCTCTCCTCCTCCTCTCCTTCCCTCCTCCCACCCCTCCCCTCTCCTCTCCTCTCTTCCTTCTCTCTCTCCTCTCCTCCCTCTCCTCTCCTCCTCCTCTCCCTCTCCCTCTCCCTCTCCTCCTCCTCTCCCTCCTCTCTTCCTTCTCTCCTCTCTCCTCTCCCTCTCTTCCTTCTCTCCTCTCCTCTCTCTCTCTTCCTTCTCTCTCCCTCTCTCTCCTCCTCCCTCTCCTCCCTCCCTCTCCCTCCCCTCCCTCCCCTCTCCTCTCCCTCTCCCTCTTCCCTCCTCCTCCCCTCCTCTCCCTCTCCTCTCCTCCCCTCCCCTCCCCTCCCCTCCTCCTCCTCTCCTCCTCCCTTTCCTCTCCTCTCACCCTCCTCATTCTTCTGTCTTCTTCTCTGAACCCACTCTTTTGTCTCCCAGACCCTACTTCTGCTACTCCCCAATCCACCTACTCTCTTCTAGGCCCTGCTCCCCAATCCTGCTCCCCTCCTCTACCCCTGCTCCCTAATCCTCCTGCTTTCTTCTAACTCCCATCCATGCTCCCCAGTCTACGAGACCACTCTCCTCCTACGCCCTAAGCCTCTTGCTGCCCACACTTAGCCTCTGTTGGCTTCTGCATCCTCTCCTGTTCCCAGAAGTCCAAGAGCCAACCATCACTGTAGAGTATCTGATTATTTAAAGGGCCAGGCACATAAAACATTTCATACTGCACCCTCATCCACATCCCTCCTCTAAGCAACCCCAATAAATTCAGTAGCTTTAAGAGTTGAATTTGGTGGAATAATTTTCTTTTTTGGCTTGTGATCTGTGTGCCATGTGGGATATATAAATATTTGTTCTTATTTCCCAGGAACCATGAAAGAATACTTAATAAGTAAAGACATACAAGAAAGAAATAAGACCATTCAGCACAAGCCTGATGATAATGGCATAGAATGTTAAAAAGAACTTTATGGATCATTAGGAGGGAGAAATTTGTTAAGGTATGACTTCATAACACAAGAAACCTAATTTCATTTAAATGAAAATAATTAATTATAATTGAAAATTTGCAATTTATGGATAAACTATGATCTAATGAACCAGGCAAAAATACAAAGTACGTGGTATCACAGTAGGTAAAGTTCTGGAAATAATTAGACTAGTTTAAACTGTGTAAACAGGCTTTGTTATTGGACAAAAGTTTATGTGACTTAAGGCATCCCTGGATCATAGTCACTTCTGTTAATAAGACTGGTGTCTTAGTCGGGTTTTGTATTCCTACCCAAACATCAAGACCAAGAAGCAATTTGGGAGGAAAGGGGTTATTCACCTAACATTTGTCCACATTGTTGTTGATGACCAAAGGAAGTCAGGACTGGAATTCAAGTAGGTCAGGAAGCAGGAGCTGATGCAGAGACAATGGAAGGATGTTACTTGCTGGCTTGTTCTCCTGGCTTGCTCAGCTTTCTTTCTTTTTAAAATTAATTATTTCACACTCTAGATTTTATTCCCCTCCTAGTCCACCCTCTGAGGTTTCCACATCCCATACCCACCCCTGCAGTCCCCCTCCCCGTCCCCATCCCCGTCCCCCTCTCCACAAGGATGTCCCCACCCTACCCATCCCACCAAACCTCTAAACTTCCTGGGGCCTCCAGTCTCTTGAGGGTTAGGTACATCTTCTCTGACTGAACCCAGACCCATGAGTCCTCTACTGTATATACGTTGGAGGCCTCATCTCCAGCTGGTGTATGCTGCCTGCTTGGTGATCCAGTGTTTGAGAGATCTCAGGGGTCCAGGTTAATTGAACCCCTGGTCCTCCTACAGGGTTGCCCTCCTCCTCAGCTTCCTCCAGCTTTTCCCTAATTCAACCAGACGGGTCAGCAGCTTCGGTTCATTGGTTGGGTACACATATCTGCATCTGACTCTTTTAGCTGCTTGTTGGGTCTTTTGAAGAGCAGTTGTGTAGAACCCAAAACTACCAGCCCAGGAATGGCACCACCCACAATGAGCCCTCCCTCCTTGATCACTCATTGAGAAAATGCCTTACAGCTGGATCTCATGGAGGCATTTGCTCAAGGGAGGCTCCTTTCTCTGTGATAACTCCAGCTCGGGTCAAGTTGACACACAAGACTGGCCAGTACAAATGACAAGGTAAAATAATTTTCTAAAAAAGTTTTGAAATAATGTCCTCTGAGACATATTGATATGATATATGCTTCACTTAAAATTGGGCTTACACTTAAAGTCAAGTGAATGCCTAAAACTTACTTGCAAATTGAAAGACATCATAATTATTAGTACCAAGTCACCTTCCTAATTTTGCCAGAATGATTTAAAATAAAAAATAAAAAGATTTGTTATTCAGGTTTATCATTTTATATTTTTTGAGACCATGTCTCATGTAGTCCAAGATGGCCTTAAGCTCCTGACCTTCCTGCCTCAGCCGCACAAGTGCTGGGTTTCAATCACGATCGTGCCTACGCTCAGCTTCTGAAAGCCTTACAGAGCAAGAGTAACAAAGAAGAAAGAGGAGAGAGGGAAGGGAGGTACGAGAGGAAGCCTCCTGAAGTCATCCTCCACGTGTTAAGCTTCCTTCACATGTCAGCATCCAGGTTCCCTCCACCTGGTAAGCCCTGAAGACTGTAAAAGGGAAACCAGGATTGAGCCTGTTCCACAGTGAGGGTGGAATCAACCCAAGAATAGAAGTGTCTGTGACTTACTGCAGTCCTTCTGTGATGGAGTATCTTGGGCCCTTCCAGGTTAGCTGCAAGCTTCCTTTGGAGGCAAAGGGTGGACTGAATATGCTTTAGCCCATGTAGAGACAGGAGAGATGAAGAGTAAATGTTAACCTATTAATAGCACCAGAGCTCAGGAGTCAAGAGCACACTATTCTCATAGTTTTCAATTCTGTCTGTGATCCTCCTGAGAGCTAAATTGTAGGAACCAATTTGAGTCTGATTATATGGCTGTGAAATAGATATACTTTTGTATCTGTTACGTTTTTAGATGACTAAATGAAAAAAAAAAAACCCACTAGACTAAATTTTCCTCATAATGGTGGTTTTTTTCTCCCCAAACTAAAGTAAGGTATATATACACTCCAGAGAGAGGCACTGGGGGCAGAACAAAAGGAATGGCAAGATCAGATGAGCTTTTTGTGGTTTTGCAGGGTTTATTTTTATTTATTTATTTTTATCTGAAATGTCCCATACATTTCTACTTAAGATGTTCTTTAGGATTCCGTCTATTTGAGAGGTTCTTAGCTTATTACTTTTAATTACTCCCAAATAACATAGCCCTAAGTCTTCCCACTGTAGCTTCTCTGAGAACCACCCATTCCTTTATTATGAGGCAGAGGCTGAGTTTGCTCTCTGTGTTACCCGAGAAATCTCACAACAACTACATTTTTTCTCCAACTGTGTTTTAGAACTTCTGGAGCCCAGTGCATCTGATGTGCAGACCCTGGTCACTGCAGCAGTAACTTGCTAATACTCAGATTCCTGCTGGTCACCTCATAGTTAGACTTCTCCTACACTTTACACACAGGTCGCCATGGCCCATTCATTTGTCCCAAGGATAGTTGCCTTCATACTAAAAATCCTGACAACCTTTTCTTAAACCTAGACATATAAAAAGATTATGAAGCATTATAAATTTTTTTTCCAAACCAGAAAAATGAAACATTTAATCAGCACTAGCAAAAATGATTGATTTACCAGAACAACAATAGTTCTCCCGGTCCATGCCTTTTGTTTCAAACACTCTTTGGAGAGATGGCCATTGTTTGTATACACCAGCGGATGGCCCCATACACATGTGCACGTGGACTACACTAATTGGGGCTCTAGGAATTATTAGTAACGAAAATCACAAAAGCAACCAAAAAACATAAATGTGGAAGTTGCCTTAGGCAGGGCTATTATTGCTGAAAGGAAATATCACGTCCAAGAGCAGTGTATGCAGGAAAGGTCAGCACAGAGCCATCCAGAACAGAAAAGCAATAGGGTTGGCCACTATGGGGGTGAAGATCCATGGGTATGACTAATGTACATTGTACAAGTGTATGAAATTTATTATGAATAAACAAACAAAAAATTCACCAAGACCCCAAATGATTCGTCCTTTTCCAACACACATGTACTTCACAGACATATACAATAAAGGATCAGATTAATTCCTTCACTATACTGGTAGGCTGATAGGGTGTTACCTCTTGACTACAAGAAAGAAACACTTTAATCATCCTGTTAAGGAAGGTTTCCTCCAGGCCACAATCAGCTTAATGAGCCCCTGGAGTTATTTTTATCATTGATAATGAAGATAAAACACAAATTTCCATAGTTTTATGAGGGCTTTTTTTTTTTTTTTTCTTTTTTGGTGAATGGCTCTGCATAATGAAACCTACACCTAAATCCCTAGCCCGTTTTGTCTGTCTACTTCATCTAGCTTCCATTGTGCGAATTTGCATTTCACTCAGAGGCTCACGCCATAGCACTGGCAATTAAAAAGAAATGTATACATCATCTCCACTCTAGTGGTGCAGAGGCTGAGTAAGCTGCCCCACGATCAGACATTTTTCTCACAAGGCCAATCTTTCAGTCCCATCCCTACGTTTTCAGGAGGCGCTGTTTTGAGACACCCTTGTACAGAGGAGTCCTTACCTCCAGTCTGTAAGTGACTGATCCGTGCCGTTCAATGGAGCAGGCAAGAGCACCAGGATCGTTGTGAAAACACGGGACATCTGAGGAGCTGGGCGAGTCACAAGACAGACAAGAGTCTAAGAGTAAGAAACAAGATAAAGCCTGGAGGGTGGTGAGCAGAGCCGAATAACGAGGGCCACCTACCCTCTTGAAAGTAGCAAATCCTAAAGCGAATTTGGAGGTAAACCGGAAACAGAAGACTCCAAATGGTAGCCTTGAAATTCCTGTCCTAAAAGCTGAGGTCTGTCACATAGACAGGTGACAAACTCAAGCTCAGGAAGTCTTGAAGAGTAGAATTTGATATCTGTGTGTCTATATGCGAGAGTTGGTGAGATAAATATTCAGAAATGAAGTTTTAGGAATGAGCCCGATTTTCTCCGCGCTCGCTCCTTTGGTCATCATATCTAGCCTTACTGCGTTCTATCCTGTCAGTGCATGGCTTGCTGTGGCCTCACCTTCAGACTGTCTGCGGATACTTAAAATGTATCCAAAGACTGGAACATCCAGAACTGGTAACAGTACCTTCCCGGGCGCTCACCCCACAGCTGTTTTCTTACCTGTGAAAGCCTTAGGACTCACTTTTTCCTCAAGTCTGACGTCTTTCTTCACCCTGTCTTCACAGACTGTGCTTGCTCTCTGGTGACTTTCATTAGATTTCCTTACAGATGGGTCACAATATGCTCACTTTCTGGCATTTTCCTTGTTCTTTTGCGTCTAGTTGAATATTTATAGACAGAAACCACAGATTGACTCACAGAACAAACAACTGCACGTTCACTTCCGTGTTTGAAGCTGCTTCTGGCTTGATCTGATGTTCCAGAATTTCTAGATGAGCTTTCCCCAAAGCAATCATGTTACATGGCAGCAGGATGACTAGGGTGCTTAAGGAAGAGGTTTTAAGAGTATGGTGTCCTAAACACCTGTGTTCACTCAAGTTATATATTTAACTAAGTGATGCAAGAGATTGAGATGTAATAACGATCAGTTTCTCAACTGATATCCTCACTGGGATGCTTGTGTATTTTCCTTTGAAGTTAAGATAAAGTGAGAATTCATTAAATGTTCTCCAGACCACAACAAGATTTTGCCTGGTGTCTTAAAACCACTTTCCAAGCCCCCTGCTACATTCTCCAGCTGCATTTATGCCACAGAATACATCTTATTAATGCTGTTTTGTGCATAAAATATGTCACCTATTTCTCAGATAGCATTCTCTGCTTAACAAACTTGAAACTTGAACTATGTCTTCTACTTCCACATCTCCAGATATTGATTTGATTTTATTTTTTCATTTTCTTCTGTGTGTGTGTGTGTGTGTGTGTGTGTGTGTGTGTGTGTGGTGTGGAGAGAGAGAGAGAGAGAGAGAGAGAGAGAGATCATGACTTGCATATGTAGGTCATAGGACAACCTTGGCAGTCAGTCCTCATCTGCTTTACCACTTAGTACCAACATTTAAATTTTACATCTAATGATTTTCACTAGAACATTGGAACATCGCATTCAAATAGAATATAAGTTCAGGGGTAAAGAGATTATATATATATATATATATATATATATATATATATATATATATATATATATATATTTCAACTTCAGGCTCCCAAATTGAAAAGAGTCATAGCAGGTATTCAATAAAAAATGTAAAAAGAAATAAGAACAAAGGTAAAAGAGAAGAAAGATAAGTTAAATCAATTTTAAATATCAATACAGGCTATTACAATGTTAATTTCACTACTTTATAAGAAAGAAACCATTTGAGAATACTACATATTGTTTGATTCTAACCACGTGATATTCTCCAAAAGGCAAAAACTATTATTAACCCATTTTGAAGTTGTTAATGGAGGGTGGAGATGAAGAGTTGTGTGATGGCTAAATTTGATTGTCAACTTGATACACCTGGGAAGAGAGAGCCTCAGTTGAGGTATGGCCTCCATCAAATTGGCCTGTGAGTATGTAAGGCATTTTCCCTACTGATTTCTTTTTCCCATGGAAAATAACTTACCTGAGTGGGTGTTGTAATGCACACTTTCAATTCCAGCATTCCAGAGGCAGAGCAGTTGGACTCTGAGTTTGAGGTCAGCCTAGTTATGGGGCTGTTGGTACAAGGATGCCGGTAATCATGAGGTAATCATGCATTTTGGGGAAGGTGGATGGAAGGGAATTCTGCAATTTCTCCTTCAGTTTGCTACAAACCTGAAAGTACCCTGAAAGATCAAATGTTTAGGAAAGTGACAGTACTGTGTTCTCTTCTATGATCAATGGCCTCCCTAACCACAGGAGGTGGCCTAGATTCACAGTACCAGGCACTATTTGATGCTTGTTGAGATGGCCAGAAGTCCAATTGGTTAGACGTTGTTTGACAAGAGTGTCACTCATGTATTCTTAGGGATATCTTCTTATGGTTGCCAATGTTGTGGTTCAGAGGCATCATGGGTAGTTGGGACCATTTAATGACCACTTCCCCCTGAGCAGCTTTGAGTAGCACTTTCTAGTTTGTTGAAAGGTAGACCTCAGATCCAAGTCAACAGCTCCAAACCCTATGTGCAAGGTGCACGGCATCTTCGGCAGAGGGGACATGCATCCTACAGGGTGAGTCAGCCTCTGCACAGCAGACAAAGGGCAGTAGCAATGGCTCATGTTGTTTGTGGGGGTCTCCCTGACTCCCCTAACCAATGGCTCAAAACAAGATTCACGGTGCCTGGTGATGGGTTTCTGTCAGACAAGTCAATGTATGGCTCTTGAAGTAAACATTAACATCCCAAACAGTGTGGTGTGTGTGTGTGTGTGTGTGTGTGTGTGTGTGTGTGTGTGTGTGTGTGTGTGTGTGTGGTTTTAGGCCAATATAAGGTCATACAATTTGTTATGGCTATTTCAGCTATCTCTGGTGTTAGTTACTTACTTTTCTCCTCTACATCTGTTTTGTACCCCCTCCTCCTCTCTAATTAAACTCCCATTTCCTACTTCATATCACCTGTGCCCGTTATTCTCATTGCTAAATACGCATCCCTTGTGTTCACAGCTAAGTGTAACTCGCAGCCCTGTCTCTGATCTTTCCTGGGCAGAGAGCAATGATCAGTGCAGGTAGCCACCCCCTGGTCGAAAGGCAGTTAACAGATGACTGTGAAGTGCTTACCCAGCTTAAGCATCCTCAGCACAGCCCTCCTGCCTAAGCTTAGGGAACATGACAGAAGAGGGGCTGCAAAGACTCTACGAGGATCCAGAGCTCTGCTGCCGTGTGCCTTTTAGATAAGATAGGAAACTACATCCATGGAATCTGAACAATATGGCTACAATGGCAGCATCTGTACATAGAGTAACACGGATGGAGGAAAATCATGGGGCCCTTAGATAAAGAGCGACAGACAACGAATGACTCCTAAGAGAGGTAGTTCTAACCTTCCTCATGGATGAACCCCTAAGTAGTCATCTAATGCCAAGTGGTCAGGCATAAAAATTATATGTACAAGTAACAATAAACAGACTTAGAAGGTTATATTCATATAATTACTCACACACATATGTAAGAATAACAATCAAAGGAAAAGAGGGAATGGATTTGTATGGGGTAGGAGAGCATGGGGGAGATTACAGGGAGGAAAGGGAGAGGGGAAATGATGTCATTATAATTTAATTAAATAAGTAGAAATCTATAAATGCTACATGTGATGAAATATAGTTCTATAACTTGAAATACATTTTTAAAACCTTTAAAGATACTGTATTAATCATTTTAATATTGCAGTATTGGAAACACATCCATCTGTTTGAAAATGATGTGTAACTCCTAGCAGTTTTGGTTGTTTTTGTTTGTTTGCTTGGTTTGGGCAATATGGTATTCATTACTTGAATATTATTTCAATCAATCATTCCACTTTTACTCTTACTGCTTAATAGTAAGTTATTTCATGCAAATCATCTCAGTCTAATGTTTGTAAATTGGACTAATTTCTTATTGGCACATGACACAAATTAAAAGTCTTAATGTATCATTTATCTTCCCTCAGAAACAATTTTTGAAACAGTAAAATTTATCTTCATACCATATTAGGAAGTTAATTACATAAAAATATTTGATGTGTAAATTGTGTTGCCTTTAGCTCTATTTTACTTAAATACTTAAGTAAAATGTGCGATAGTTTTCTATATGAACTACAAGAATATGTTTCATAAATATTTTCACAAAGTTATTTTGATATATAGTTTCCTCAAAATAAGAACAATAAAGCCATGCACTGAATCTTGAAAATGAGTATATTGATGTGATTTGAGAAACCATTCGTTGTTTCATGATGTACCAATTTAAATTTTCTCAGAGCTTGGAAGTAGGGATATTATTTCTACAGGATCTAGTTCAGTAGGTGTGTATTGTAGAGCTTCATTATACTCTTCACATGAGTTTTGTAGAAGAATTTTCATTGAGAAATACGTATATATTAACAGCACCTATGCTGTAATAATCAACTTAGAGAACCCTGAATATCATGTTATGTATGATTAGACATTTATAAAGTGCCTCAAGTTGACACTCAAAAGTTCAGACTTATTTATTTTATGTAATAAAAGAATAACTCCATGAAAATTTGATGCAGTATAAGGAATTACCCTGAAAACTTGGTTTCCCTAATTCAAAAACTTCCAGTTGAATCACACTTTCCAGTAGAAATATTCATAAAGCTGTCAGCTGGTGTCAAGTCAGTTGCGTGACAAAGATGATGTAAATTTTCAGAGAGTAAGTTTACCAGAACACTCTCACACTAACTTTTCTTAAAGCCACATTTTAATGTTTTACTCTTCATATTCACATCCTAAAATCTCATTCCTGTGAGCAATGGATTAATAAGAACTCTAGCTACATACTCTTAATAATGATTAAGTTAATTTAATTCTGGCCAAAATTAGGAACCAGAGTTATCTTACAGAATTCAAACTCATCAAAGGTGTCTCTATTGATTTTCCATTGGACAATAAAAATCATGGCAGACTCACAGATGACATGGTCCACACTGAAACACCAGATTGCTCAGATGCCAGGAAATCATAGGATGCTATTCACAGTTATCAATAGGAAGAGAGTGTTAAAATTATATAATGAATAAATAACTGGCAAAGTATTTGTATTGTTTTTCTGGAATTTTTAATTATGTTCCATAAAGTAATATAATAAAGTGCAGAAAGTCTGAGATCTAACTTCAGAATCGTATTTTGACAGGATATTCTAAATGAGTGGATTTAATGTGATGGATAATATTGGTTGTCGATTGGATGGAATGTAGGATCACCAAGGGAGAAGACTCTAGGCAGGAATTCTGCCTTATGAGATGGCGATGACCCTGTGGGTATAAAGGATGGAAGGTTGTGTCCTAAAAGTGGCATTTGACAAAAAATAAAAACTGTGTTGTTTAATGTTGACCGTCAGTCTGTCACCTAGAGACCTAAGGGCATGCCTTTAAGGGTTATCTTTTTTTTTTTTTTGAATTTTTGTTGGATAGTTTATGTATTTATATTTCAAATATTATCCCCTTTCCAAGTTTCCCCCTCTTTCATTCCCCTCCCCCTGATTCTATGAGGATGCTCCCCCTCCCACCCACCTACTCACACCTCACTACCCTATATTGAGGAATGGAGCTTCTCCTCCCATTGATGCCAGACAATGCCATCCTCTGCTACATATGTGGTTGGAGCCAGGGCTCCCTCCAAGTGTACTCTGGTTGGTGGTTTAGTCCCCAAGAGCTCTGAGGGGTCTGGTTGGTTGATATTGTTGTTCTTCCCATGGGGTTGCAAACCCCTTCAGCTCCTTCAGTCCTTTCGCTAACTCCTCCATTGGGGTCCCCATGCTCAGTCCAATGGTTAGCTTCAGGCATCCTCATCTGTATCAGTAGGGCTCTGGCAGAGTCTCTCATGAGACACCAATATCAGGCTCCTGTCAGCAAGCACTTCTTGGCATCCGCAATAGTGACTGGTTTGGTGGCTGCATATGGGATGGATCCGAGGGTTATCTTGAATAAGGTAAATGAAGTGTGTGGATCTAGGCTAAGTTCTGGAGTGACTAAAAGTAATAAAAGTGAAACAAACACCAGCATTCATCCCTCTGCTTTTTTACTGAAGATCCTGGATGGCCAGCGGCCTCAGGCTCCCACAACCCAGACTCCACCTCCTACTAGATCTGAAGTAAGCCTTCCCTTCTTTAACTGTTTTAGGCTTTGTTTGTTTGTTCTGCCACATTAGTAGCACACTAACGAATTCCCTTATCATTCTAAACCATTTTCCTATTATATATAACATGGTAATAGCCATGTGTATCCTTGGTAACTCAGAGACACATCCAATAGTAAAAAATAATGTAAGAATTAAACCACCATCCAATACTAGCTAGAAGGGAAGTGGGACCTGTTTTATCTGATTTTAATGGCGTTTAGTAGATATAGGCTGCCTCGGGCCATGGACTACAACAGATGATTCATTGCAGTCCCTGTGGTACAACATTTGACATATGAAAAAGCAGACTGTGCCTTGCAGCCTATCAATAAATGCTCCTGAGTGCTTATGACGGAGCGTTGGTGGTTTGCAAACGCAGCTCTTACCTGAATGTCAGCGCTGGAAACCACCAGCAGCCAACAGTCCTGATCCAGGTGAGAAGTTGTTCCTGTGGAGAAATCCAAGCAGACTGCCCACTGCTAAAGAACTAAGTGTGAGAAGGGAGAAAACATGTAAAGGGTATTTAAACAACACTGAAGCAGAGTACTTTGGTCGCTTAGTTCAGGGAAATAGTTTGTTAACAGGGCATGATAATAATTAGTAAAAAAAAAAAAAAAAAAAAAGTAAAAACTTGAGTAATGTTAAGCCCCACCCCCATGTGCCAAAAGCTTCATTGCAAGCATAAAATTGGCAGGCAGAGGATAGAGAGAGTTAGTACAGAGGGCAAGTGACTGACGGTTTGTATTCAGGACACATGAAACATATTTAGGTTCCATGGCCACCAGCAGACAGGCAGCACAAAGTGAACTCAATAGTATTTTATAGATTTTTTTTTTTGTCTGACATTGTTTTGGTTTGGCAGTTTTATATCTTGCTGTTCTTTTACTTGCTTTCCAAATGTTATGTTTGTGGTGTGTGTGTGTATTTCTTGTGATTTTTTTGAGTATTATTTTTATTTTTATTTCCTTTAGCCTGTTTCTTTTCGAAACAGGAAGGAAAAGAAGAAGGCATGGGTTGGATGGGCGAGAAGGTGGCGAGAAAGGAAACTGCCACCTAAGTATATTGTACGGATTCTCAATGACTTAATACCTAGAAATTAATAAAACAAATTCACAAAATAAAGAGTGAAATGAAGAACTGAAACTTTCCAAACACAAACACGCAGCTGGCCAATGTACATATAAAAAGATAGGACCTTGAACTGAGTCAGTTCTTTTGGGTTCTACATCAAATCTTACCATGCAGTAATTAATGACATATTCAGTTCTTGAAATGGCAGAGGACATGTAGTGTTTGGATGGAAGTTAGCAGGACTTCTTCGATGCCTGTAGGGAAATGAACTGTGAAGCCACTCCAAAGCGGTGCCTGGTGTGATCTATTGGAATGGGAAATATACAAAACCTCAGAAGTGTGGATCTGTTCCTAATCTGTAGATGAGCTACGGAATTTATTCATATAGCATATGTGTAGTCAGCAATAGGATCACAAATGTTAATAACAACACAGCAGGAGGAAAATAAAGTTCCATCAATAATAAAGAAGGTCCTTGTCTCCTGCTTTATTTGTACAATGGAACGAAATATGTCAAAAATGTAAACAGTCCTGATATGTCACCGGATAAATAATAAATGTTAAACAAAAGAAACTAACACTGAAATAAAACTTTATACAGAAATAATTGGTTTCCATAACTATTTTAAAACTGTCATATTGCTACATTTAGGAATACACTGTGGCTGTACATACCTAAAGGAATTCGAGGAACAGAAAAGGGCAAAGGAGAATTTTCATGAACTCACCATCGTTTCCTGACCTATATATTTAATTCTTCATGTAATGAAATTGTGAAGCTATACATTTTTCATATGTCTACCCTTCTCCATATACAAACTCAATCACATCAGAACAAGTAGATACAGGAAGTAAGATTTATAGACAAATATGTAAAATAAAGATTTTTTAAATGGAAACTAAACAGACAACTTAGAGCAGATTGACAGACCCTCAAAGACGCATCAATATTTTCTATTAGTAGAACACTTAGAGCACATTTTAAATACTATATAAACTGTAAACAGCTTGGCAGATTGAATTTCTGATGCTTGGTCAAATCTCTGATTTATCTCCACAATAACTTTTGTAACAAAATTTACATGCTAAGACCATTTCTGAGTGGGCAAAGTAATCTAAGTTGTCATCTAGTATAATAAATGATTATTGAGAAACAGAACGACGGGAAAATGAACAGATATTGCCCCCCAGAATGGGTTTATGAGGCTAATAATAATAAAAATATTATCACATAATATAATAGTAATACAATATTATTTCTAGTTCTCAATGCAAATGGGAAGTAATAAGGAATTGTGTTTTTACGATTAAATAGCCTTTGGTGGGAAAATGTTAGGTTAGGTTGTAAATGTACAAAGTAGGTCAAATAGTCAGCAAAAGAAATCCATGAGTGACAGAGGAACCCACATCATGGTGTAGTGCCAGGGAAATGTTAGTGATCCCTCAAAACCAGACAGGAGCTGATCTGATGCAATTCAATTCTATTTGAGCTAGCTTGCCTCCTGCCCCCATGCACCACCATCATGCAGGATGGCTTTGGTGCGTGTGGGGAGGGGAGAGCTCCGAATGTCTATCTGAGCAAGGCCTTAATAGTAAGCAGCAAGTTGGGGGTGAGTGTGCTAGCATCTCATCGGAAAGCTACTGTGGCCTTTAACATAACTGCTGGGTGCTGGGAATCATATTAAAACCTTAATTTCTGCTCCCCTCTGCATTGGTGGTCATTCGGGGGAAGGTTTGTAACCTGGGGTGCAGGTTTGTTGGGGAAATAACCTGGAGACGCTGGTCTCTTTGAGGGTCTTGTTGGGGATTAATCTTGAGACTGGAGCTAGGCTCAGGTTTCGTTGGGGGGCAACTTGGAAACTAATGCTAGGTACCAGCCTTTTAGTTTACCTGAGTTCAAACTTAGGTCAGGTTCTCTAAAATGAAGTCTGAACTTAAAAAGATTTGGCCTTTCAATGGCCTTCCCCCCCAAAAAAATTAGGTAATAGTATTTTATGTTCCTACGCCACTTAAGAGAGAGAGAAATGTAGGCTGTTACGAAATGTCTGCCAATTTCTTTAGGAATGGGTGTGTGTAAATATCCCCAACATGACTTCCACGATTGTATGTGTAAATGCTGAGTAAGGGTGTGAAGTGCGACATGCTGGTAGCGTGAACAGTAAAGGACCTGGCGGGAAATCGCTCCTAGTACCCAGGTTATGGCTTCTCCTACTCTCTCGAGTTCCTTACGGGGTTTCAGCTCCCCTGATGCTCCTGAAATACCAATGGGTTCTATTGCTCCTTCCTGGTTCTCTGCTCTTTCACGAGGTAACCTCATCCTCTCTAGTGACTAAAATTATACATCTATATAATTAACCACCCCTACACAGTCCATATTTACTTCTGTCATTTCCATCATCTTCTGGGCGTTTCTATGGAATGCTTGAACTTGACGTTTATGAAATGTAATGTGTAACTTCCCAATGAAGCTATGACATCTTATATGCTTGGGTCTGAAAAGAGCTTTACCACCCATGCGTTAGCCTGAGTGGAATTTGGAAACTTTTGTTAGTTTCTTACTCTCTATCAGCAACATGTCACATTGTTTCCACAATGGTCGTTGTTGATGTCATCGTCGTTGTTGTTGTCATCGTCGTTATCATCCTTACTATTTTCGCTAGTCCCTAGATGAATTTGTCCCCTGTAATGCTTCCAGTGTTCCCAGCTGAAAAACCGAGTCTGAATAGACAACACAGTCACCAACTTTAACATGCTCTACTTCTTCATAATTCTTGTCCCTGTCACTTCAGCAATGTTTAATGCTTAACAGCATGTAAAAACCCACGTTTAAGATCTGGTTTTGTACTTTATTTGCATGTATATCTTCGCTAGAATACAGATTTCTCAAGAACCAATATTCAGCACATTATCGTGTATAATAAATATTTATGGAATGAATGTATTTGCATGGCTGCTTGCTGAAGACCAATTATGCTTAAAAGTAGGGGCTGTTAACCTGCGATCCATAAAGAGAGCTCAACGGTTGGTTTTTTAGGTTAACTGTGACTTAAGTCACCATTGTTTTAAAACCAGAAAATTATAGACTAACCTGTAACCTTGACAGCAATAAAATCATAGATTTTTCATAAATTTAAACTATTAAGGTTATTTGGATGTTTTAAGCCCATAAAAATAACGTCTATTGGTTCCTCCTATAGTAGCTGTTTTCCTCAGCTAGCGTGTTCTTTCCTCATACATAAAGTCATGTAACTGAAAAATAAAATATCTCAGCAAAAATATCCAGCACAGCGTTTTTGTTTGGAACTCTTTTGTACTTGATTTTATTCCTTGAAACTGCAAAGAACCAATAAAATGCTAAATCGTCCACTCTACCATTTGCTTTGAAAACAAAGTGAAACAAACACCCACTGGGAGATTTATTATGATCCTTCTGCCTGAGAAATAGCTCTGGTTGCTCTGCAAGGGATAGCAAAGAGAGACCATGTTGTGTGAGTGTGTGTGTGTGTGTGTGTGTGTGTGTGTGTGTGTGTATATGTTTGTATGTTTGTGTATGTATATGTGTGTATATGTATATGTGTATATATGTGTGTATGCGTGTGTATATGTGTGTATGTGTGAGTATGTGTATGTATGTGTGTATGAGTGTGTATGTGATGTGTGTATGTGTGTGTGTATGTATGTGTATATGTGTACATATGTGTGTATGTGTATGTATGTGTGTATGTATGTGAGTATGTGTTTTTATGTGTGTATATGTGCATGTGTATATGTATGTATGTGTGTATGTGTATGTATGTGTATGTGTGTATATGTGTATGTATGTGTGTGAGAGTTTATGTCTGTATATGTGTATATATGTATGTATGTGTATATATATGTGTATAAATGTGTGTGTTTGGGTGTTTATGTGTGTGAGTGTATGCGAGTGTATTTGTGTGTGTGTGTATTGTATGTGTATATATGTATGTGTGAGTGTTTGTGTGTAGGGGGTGTAGAGGAGTATAACTAAAGGCAGGAGAGAAAGAGGAAGTGAGAGGTGTGTTTAAATGGAAAGCATAAGAGTACAGTGGTGAGGAATTTAACTGAGCGATTATGAGATTAAAGCAAAGAATGAGTTAAAAGGAAAGTAACCTAAGATTAATGTTAGAAGATAAGAATTTATGTGCTAGGAGTTGAGAATTTTCTTGTGGCAGATAGAGGAGTCCACTAGGCTACAGGATAAGAACCTTCTCCTGTAAACTACTTCTGACCAGCGTCTTGCCAAGGTTAACAATCTGCTCAGACAGGAAAGCAAAGAAAATCTGAGGCACTTAGGAAAAATATGAGCAAAAATGATGAAGCAATTTTTTAAACCAATGTATATCTCCCTGCTACATAATTCAGTGAAGTATCACCAACCCCACGTGGTGGCACCTCACTGACAAAATCCATTGTTCATGATGCAGAATCTCTCTAAGCAGACCCATGAAGGAACCAGACTTTCAGAGGATCCTAAGTTGCTGATCCACTCGGCTTTCACTATCCAGTTCATGAATCTGACACAGCCCTTCTTCAAAGTAGAAGAAACTCTTGTTACACGTGATGAGAGAGTTGGTTTTGAGGAAGCTTGATCACGCAAAGAAAGAAGTGATACAGAAAGGCAGGTTAGTTTCTGCCAGGTTACCTTCCCTGTAAGGGACAAGCAAAGGGGACTTCCTGTCATGTTCCTAGAATGGCTGGGACCTTTCTTATTGGTGGCGATGACCCTCCTGCTTCTAGTAAAATGTGGGTTCCTTGGGGGATTCTCTAACTTTCTTGACACTTCAGCTTTGTTACTTTGGACCGTGCCCACATGGAATCCATTTATGCTTGGTCTCTTTGGATCTTGTAGAGGAACTCAGTCCAAAACCAACATCTCCTATAATTTTATTTTTAAAAAGCTATTTCTAGATCTCTGAGTTTAACTTAACCTGCTTAGTATAGTCAACTTTGGTTTCGTTATATGTGACCTGTAGAATTACTTTCAAATGTCCTGCTCTCAACTTTGTCACATGTTCTGTAAACATTAAAGTCAGTTTTAATAAGTATTTTGTGTATACTTGCTTACCAGTGACCAGCAATGAGTGCCCTTGGATCTTTACGCTATCTCTTTTGACCATGGCTAAAACAAAGAACTATGAGGAGAAAACAGATTTACACAGTAAAACAAAGGTTCTTTCCAGAACCATGGGACAAAATGAGAGGCTGTGTAGTAACTTACTATAGAAGATACTGTGCACGATTCTTGAAATATTTTTCATTTAACACATCCCGATGCACGGATTACCCTGTGTTAGTTATGGAGTGTAAAGTGAGTTGACAAGCAATGCCAGCAGAATGTAGGGAGAAGGAAGATTTTAATAAAATCAACACAGAGATTATGATTCAATGTGACGTGTTACACACACCAGATGGAAAAGGATTCTTGGTATGTAACAGGAAGAACTAATCCGACACGTGCCCTTCATATTAGTGGAATGACATTTTGGCAGAATATGACATCTCTGGAGATAGGCACAAAACAGAAGACAGGCAGTGTAAACTGAAATGTGAAAGAACTCGATGCCATCGGAGACGAGGGTAATGGCATGGTGCTAGCTGCATTTGGTGAGCTTTGGTAAGCACTGGAGAGGAGGTGTCAAGGGGCAAAGCTAGAAGAGGACAGAGGACTTGAGTTAGTGAATGAATGAATGAATAAATGAATATCCCAGTGCCATTGCACAGGTTAGGTTTAATACAGGTAAGCTGCATGGTTGTTGGTCATCATCATCATCATCATCATCATCATCATCAGCAGCAGCAGCAGCAGCAGCAGCAGCAGCAGCATGCATGTTGCCTATCTCACTATTAGAAATGGCCCCCATGGATTACATTATTTTCTGAATTCTAAAAGCAGGTAGGCTAAAATCATTATCTTAGTTAGGAAAAATTAAGAATGAATTGGTAGCTAATATCATGTTCCAGAAATAATTTAACTTTTCAAAAAGGTAGAGACCTGGCCTATTGTAATGGCATCTCCCATAACCCCAGCAGGCAGGCGGTGAGAAGACTGGGAGTCTTCACACTGGGTATAAAGTGTGACCTATATCGAAAGTAGTTCCACGGCCTCTTAAGAGAAGCCACACCTGTGTTCTCAGGCGTCTCTGTCTTCCTTTTCAGTTTCTCTCTTTTTCTTAACCCATGTTCTTAAGCCTATTAATTTTTTTATTAAACCCAAAGTCATTCTCTCTGTCTCTGTCTATCTGTCTCTCTGTCTGTCTCTCTGTCTCTGTCCATGTCTCTCTCTCTCTCTCTCTCTCTCTCTCTCTCTCTCTCTCTCTCTCTCTCTCTCTCTCTCCCTGTGTGTGTGTATGTATATGTGTGCAAATGATATTTAATTTCCTATACATAAAAACTAATAAGATAAAGAGAAAAAGTAAAATGGCATGAGCTCCTCGCCTCATCTCATAGAATCAACGATACATTTTTTTATCTTCCTATCTCGAGTTTTGAACATTAGAGGTGAAAAGATGATATCTTCTCTTTACCCATAATATACATCATGCCTAACACTCCTATCACAAAAGACAGATCAAGAAGAGAAAAAACAATCAGTTTTGCATGGCAAAGGAAGCTTTGGAAATGAGGACTCAGAATTCAAGCAGACTTACATGCTAGGTCTGATGAGAGAGGTGGGTATTCTTGTGGTGGTGCGGACACAACGAATTAAGAGAAGCATTCAGATATGGCAAGTGGAGGAACCAGCAGCTCCTGCTTCTTCGAGCTTCCTCGTTTTCTGCTTGGACTCTCAACTTGGAGTTCCTTCCACCTGGATGTTGGACAGGACTACAAGTAACTTCTGACCTGTTTCAGGAAAGTTGTTTCAAAGAGTGATCTTTTGAAAACATATGTCTTCAACATATAATTGTGCATATTTACAGTGATGGTACAATGTATATACTCTGGTTTCTCTTCAGAGCTGTATGTTTATAGAGTATAGCGTGACACTTTGATACCTGCCTGTGATATTTAACAATTGGGCAATCATACCAGATATCTTTAACCTTGACACTTACATTTCTTTGTAAGGGCTTTAAAATCCCAGTAGCTTTGGTAGAAAAATGTGTGGTGTGAAGGTCTCACCTTCTTACTGAACATTCTGCATTTTCTTATTCTCTGCACGTTGTCTAGCTGTGTTAATTACTTTCCACCACAGGAAGAGGTTTCTCTGACGGTGACTGGGAGAGGCATTGGTGTGTGGGAGTAGCAATAAGCCACTACTCGGTATTTTAATCAATGCCATTTAGCAGAATAATAGTAATAGGGGCCTTACCTTCCGACCCATGAGTTATTGACCAGATAATGGTGCCTGTGTGTTCAGTCTTTCTTAGTTACTTTTCTATTGCTGTGATAAAACACCGTGACCTAGAAAATTTAGGAAAGAAAGCATTTAATTTCGGATTAAAGTTTCATGGGATTAGGGTCCATGGAGGTGGAGGAAGGGCAAGGTGGCAGGGAAAACAGATACTTTACATTTTGATCCACAAATGCTGGGCAGAGAGATGTACAGATAAGAGAGAGAGAGAGAGAGAGAGAGAGAGAGAGAGAGAGAGAGAGAGAGAGAGAGAGAGAGAGAGAGAACAGTCAAACAGTTCTACCAACCAGGGACCACAGATTCAAGTATATGAATTCTCATCTAAACCATTACAAAGGACATGAAACAGGCTTGAAATCCAATCCAAAAGTAGTTGGTTACCCTCCTAACCTCTGTGCCACCGTTGTACTAGCGGGCATATCTTGCTGTGACAGACACTGTTGAGGTTTATTAGATTCACAGCTGGCTAAGACTGATGATTCCTTCTTCTGATAGCAGGCATAGCTACACAGTGCTGTTTCTCTGGTAGCATCCACTGCTGTGAAAGCACTAGGATGAAAGTTAGCATCGGTTTCATCATCAAGTTCTGTCGAGGAAACAAGAGCAATGCCAATAGTCTTTAGTGATTACAGATCCATGGAACACTGCCAAGTAAAAAAAAATCCAACAGGTAACATGGTCTCTCTTGGGGGTATTGTGTCCTCCTTATGGGGTGACTTCATTTGAACTTCTTTAAATGTGTATGTGTATATATTTCAGGAAACTGTCTACAGTGGTAGATCTTTATATGGACTTCACAGAAGTCCCTTAGTACTGCTTATCCGTATTCATATTCCATTTTCATTTTTGCCCTCCCATCCTCCAACCCATTTAATCTTTCAAGTTCCATTATTTTCCTTAAATGGAAAGTTGGTTGTTAAGGGCACAATCTTAACCTAAGTAAAGAAGTAATTGGCTTATAGACATTAACTTATGTTACGGCTTGTGAGGAAACTAAGAAAGCACAGAAACGATGACAATGGTGACCTAGCATCAAGCTGTAATTCCAGTCAGATGGTGCACGTGTTAAAGCCAGCATTCCTGGGAAGCTACAGTAAGAGGATCATGAATTTGATGGCATCTTAGGTTACATATATAGAGAAACCCTGCTAAACAACCACAAAAGCAAAACAAAACAAAAAAAAAAAAGGAGGGAGGAAGGAGGGAGGGGGGGGAGGGAGAAGGAGGGAGGGAGGGGAGGGAGGAGGGAGGAGAGAGAGAGAGAGAGAGAGAGAGAGAGAGAGAGAGAGAGAGAGATTGAGCCCTATTATCCACAGTTAGTGAAAATGTTCTTGAAAATGATTCGGTAATGAAGTAGAAAAGCAAACAAGAGTGTGTCAGTGTCATGACAGAAGCCAACTGAGGAGAGTGTCTGTCATAGAGAGCTTTCACACATTAGTGAATCCACTCTACACCATCCTCCAGAGACTACCTCCAGTCTTTCATATGCTTTGATTGAACGGTCTCTGGGAGAAGAGTTAGCATGGGAGTTTCCCAAGGTTCCTTAAGGAATCTTCCTGTTAATTCTGTCAGAGCCTCTTAGGGCCTGAACCTCCTCCTTTTTATTTTAAACCAGTTTTTAGCAGGGCTTTCAGAGATGGTATCAGGGATTTGTTGTTCTTTGTTTTTCCAAAATACGAACACTGGTAGAAAGGCCGTTTAGGGCATAATTCAAAGCAGTTGAAAAGAGAGGCTGGCTGGGCCTTGGAGAGTCTATACAATCAGTGCTGCTGGGCCAGCCAGAAATGCAAAATGGAATGATTTGTTTCCAGTTCCAGTCTGAGAGGGATTAGAAACCATTGCCTGGCTTTGAACCTGGATGGTTTTGTGGGGTTTTCAGATGTCTACAGATTAGGTTCAAGTCTGTTGTTTAAAATGAAAATGGGAAAAACAAGAACACACACACATATATACACACAAACATATATAATATATATGTACATATGTACATATATATATATATATATACATACTTACATATTCACATACACACTGGGAAGAGAAGGACACAGAGAGAATTGGAGGCTTGTGGAAATCAACTAAGAAGCAGTGATATTATTCATAATAAGGCATTTGGAAATGAGAGAAGATGGGTCCAGGGGAGATTATGGGGGTACAAGTATCAGAATAAAGGAACTTGTTCGAAACAAGGGGAAAGGTAAGGTCAGCTGAAGTCAGTGATTTGTATGGGATATCCCAAGGTGAGATTGTGAATCCCTGCTTTTATTACTATCCCCCATCACACGGAGCTTCTCTGAACCACAAAATCTCTAAATTTACATCGTAACCATATTTTCGTAGCAACTGGAAGGATCTAATACATCCACACACACACAATTTTATTCCTCGCCACTTCATATCTCATTTTTTCTCCACGCATAAGCATTTGTCTTTTCAGATCCATTTTCCCTTTAAATTACAAGTAATTTACTAATAACTAATAAATTGCTAATAATAAAAATTTACTAATAATCCATAGTATGTGCTAGGCACGCCTGTACTGATTCAAAGACGTTAGCTTTCAATTTTCACAGCACCAACCTAGGCAATTAGTATTATGATATACAATTCTGAAACAGTCAGGTTAGGGCCCAGGCTGAGACTCAGAGTTCTAGTGCCTAAGTTGCAGAACCAGGGTTTGAATCCAGCTAGGCAGTGCCTCTTGGTACTGACCACTGATGCTTTTCTGCTCTAGAAGAAGAGATCCTTGCCCCTTCCTCAGGAGGAAATTGCTGCCTGTTGTCTCATTTAAATGGCTAAACTGCCTGATCGGGATGTCCACATGGGCTATCTCCCCTCTTTGATCTGTAGTCATCTGTATAAATGTTGTAACTTGAACATCTCCTGCTTTGCAGAGTCTTTTAAAGTCTTTCTCTGTGCCTACAACCTAAGAAAATGTAGCCGGAAAGCAGATTAGATCCTCCACAAATCCTGAAATCAAAGCTGAGTGGACTCCATGCCACCGACTTGCTTTGCGGTGGAGCTTGAAACCTTCACACCTCAGCTTCCTCTAATGAGGAATGGAAGGACATCTCTTTGTGTTTGTTATGAAGACTGATACCCATTGGGTGTCTATTGTTTTCCTTACTTGTTGAACATAACAAACTTTTCATAAATATGTGTGGAAAATTGATTCTGTCACTGAGATTACCTATGACTGTGTCCACTGAAAACTATGAAGTAGCCCATCTAGTTAAAGTCACAGAAGATGTGTTTAAAATGTCATAATAATCAAGCACTTTTCTCTTAGTCTATATTGTGCAGTTAATCACCTACTTGTGGTTTGAACATGAAAAAAACAAGTTTTATTTTTATCTGATGCATAATTCTTATGCATACAAAATTATGCTCATAATTCTCACATGACGGCAGACAGAGAAGGCCTCAGCTCCGCTTTATTTGAAAGTTTGCCCATAATATTACAGTATTTCCATCTGTACAATGAAAAATAATTCAAAACCCCTCATTAAGGCTAATTATATTTATAAGATAGGAAATTAAAATGAGAAATATTAAGAATAAATATCTAATAAGATCAGTTGGGACTGAGAACTAATTATTTCATGAGTGTTTTATTGTTCTCCATAGAAACCGTTTTCTTTGCAAAGAAGTCATAGAAGATAATTTCATCCAACTTTGTGCTTTATTCGCTTTGTGCTCTCCTAAGGAAATGTTCCTTGAAGAATGCTCTGACTGCTGGCACAAGATAAGGCAAAATTGGCTTTCCTTTCTCAAACTACAGAGAGGTACCACAACATGTGACCTGCTGTCTGTGAATTTGACACAGGACAGACTGGGAAATGTGTCAAGAGCTACACAGTGGCTATCATTGTGAAACAAACATCAGATGCGCATCATTCTTTCTTAAATATGATCTCCAAACCAAGAGTTGTGTTTCCCAGGGTGAGAGGAGGTTTTGTTTGAAATAAAAACAAGTGCCTTTTAAAGCCCATAGCAACTTTTAACATGCGGTCTCTATTTATCCTTCCCTTTCTTTTATGAATAAAATCGTATGCATGATGTTCAGCAGATTATCTTGAAGCATGTCCATAGCGGGGAATGATAAAATCTAGCTAAGCCATATGCACCATTCCATGTAGATATTGTTGCTGTAGTAAGAACCTCTAATGTCTAGTCTCTTCGTATTCCCCAAGAATACATTGTCATTAGCTACAGTCACCTTCTGTACAACAGATCTACAGATCCCCTGGACTTCCTCCTCTTAAGCCCCCACCACTCCCTGTCCCTTTCCTTTCCTTTCCTTTCCTTTCCTTTCCTTTCCTTTCCTTTCCTTTCCTTTCCTTTCCTTTCCTTTCCTTCCCTTCCCTTCCCTTTCCTTTCCTTTCCTTTTTCTTTTCTTTTCTCTCTTTTCTTTTCTTTTTTTTCCTTTCTTTTCCTCTCCTCTCCTTTCCTTTCCTTTCCTTAAGCATCTTTTTCATGACAACCCCATTCACTCCTCAGGATCACAGTCCTCCATCCCATGACACCAACATTTTTAGGTTCCATGTATGAGTGCAGTCAGGGATACTAGCACCTGGTTGACTAATTCAGAGAAAGCTCTTCATTTTTCTTTCAAGCTGCTGCAAACAGCCATGCCTTCCCACTGAGTCTTATCCCACTGCCGGGGACAGGATCCCGAGGACGTGATGTAGAGGCCCATTGGAGTGTTCCTTTGTCTTGACTTTCAGGCCATTCACTTTTGTCGAAAAGAGCTTCCCAGAAGAAACATAATGCCTTGTCCTCACAAAGGATGAAGTGCAAGGTGGAGGATAAAGTCACATGCAAGTGGCTAATTCAGAGGAACATTCTAGTCATTCGGGGAATCCCGATTAGGGCTTGAGTTATGATTCATTTACATTGCCTAAAAATAAACTTTTCTATCCTTAATAATACCTTACTGCAAGTTCTAGTAGTAAAAGCGCTTCCTATTAAATGGACTTAGAATTTAATGAAGCAGTAAAGCCACTGAGATCTAACGGTTATACGGAGACAGCGGAGGATACGCTCAGAGTTACAAGAGTGTTAGCATAAATTCATTTGAGCTCACCAGTCCTGCAGCCTCATTGTGCTCATTCGGTGCGAGAGGGGAAGGTCTGGGTCTGAGAACCTTGGAGCAGTGACCTCTGAGGAAGAAGGAGCTAGCTTGACTGATTGGAAACGGGAGAAGGGAAAGCCCCTGAGCAAAGTAACCTGTGAGCTGGATGAACACATTATGTTGAGCTGCAGTGGAAACCTCTCAGGTGAATGTAAGCTCCTCCAGACCTGTCCAGGGAGTTTCCCTAGGGCTGCTGAATAGGAAGCCAGCCTGTGCAATGGAATAACTTGTCAAGAGAAAGAAACAAAATTTGCAAGAGTCTTTTTCTTCTTTTAATATTAGAAAAATACAAAACGAAATGAAAATCCCAATCAGTAGTTGTCAAATGCTGGAGATGGAGCTAAAGAACTGATTGCTGATCACAGAACTGTTTACAGGGATGTGCACATTTACCCAAACTCAAACCTATAACACCTACAATGTGCGAATTTTCCTTGTGGGAAGTCACACATCAAAACCCCAGGAAAAATGTTAAAAATGGACATGCTTCGGTTAGAATGGTAAGACTATTATTTTAAGTAAAAAAGCACATACACATGGGTGACTTGGTCTACTGAAAGGCATAGTCTCCTTCACATGGTATTAGATGAATGTGAGTTTAGAAAGTGAGGGGGCCTGAGGGCTCTATGCTTAGCTTGTCAGGTGCATGAAGGTATACATGTATTTTAATAGGTGAATGATACATAGATTATACAGATAGATACGCTAGATAGTTATACAGGATAGATGTTATATAGATGACAGATGATGTGTAATCTGCACATGCATTTCTTTACTACTGATATCAAACCAATTAGAATGCCGAATTGTGATTCTCAAAAACAAACAAACAAACAACAACAACAACAACAACAACAACAAATAACCCCAGAGGTACTGTGTAGAGTCTCCATGTGACACCTACCAACCACAAATACCTCAGGCTGTGGCTATAGTGGTAGCTGTAAATACCATGTGGACTATGCCACCAGTAAACTCTGGGCAAACTGGTGATGTCTTTACTTTGACAGGGTTAAGATATTAGAAGTGCACATTTTCCTTTATGTTGGAGGGAGAATGTCATGAGGACCTCAGGGCCACTGAATTACCAACCGTGTTCCAGAGGAATAATGTTTCCTAATGTTCAGGATGCTTACTTCCCCTCCAGCAGGATAATGTATCTTACCAGGACCCCAGTGTGCTAGCCACGTCAGGTAAGCAACCTGTCAGGATTCTGTGATCAATGTCTTAGATCAGTATGGGATTCGGGAAATGCTCAGATGAACACATTTCTTTATGATCCATTATAAATGAGAGAGTGCTGGACAGTTTTGATGGTTTTGAAGCAAAACTCCAAACACAATACTTCTGTCCTTTAGATATGTCTGGTCGCTCTTGCCTTCTCTTTTGAATGAATCGATTCATTCAGAAAAGAATCGACTCTCCCAAGCACTGACTCTAAACTTCGAACTCATGGCTGTTCTAACCTACAGCAAAGACGGCCACTGTCCCACATGGAGGCAGTACCCAGGCCTACTGCTTAGCGGAGCGTTCATGATCATTCCTCGGAGATGATCCATTTTCTGTGGCATCCACGTCGGTGAACTTACAGCCACCGTGAGACGGTTAGAGTGGACCCAGATTCCTTAGCTCTCCATAGTCCCTATCACCACGGGACACTGATTGGCTTCACCCTCTTGACAAAGTGTCTCTGAGCCTAGCTCAGAGAACTCATTTTTTATGCCATTTTTACTATGATGTCTTTCTTACCTTAAAGAAAGTAATGGCTTAGCATGGGAGTTTCTCCAGTTGTCTGGTTGGGATGGCTGTGTATCTGTATCTTTTCAACAATCTGTGCATTGAAACTCTCTCATAATGGCGATGGTTACTTGGAGCTAAAGTTATACAGGAAGGCAATTTGTTGTAGTGAGGCCATGAAGGTGGCAAGAATTAGTGCTCTCCAGGAAAACTCAAAGCTGGCCAGCAGGCTCCTGACCTGGGCGGAGCAGCTAGGAGATGACAAATCAGAATTCAGTCTACCTGGCCTGCTGGGACACTACTGCCTCTCTGGCAGAAGTGGGTATTGCTTAAACTACAGGATGGATTATACTCCACCACAGCAGCTGGAGCAACCGGAGTCATTAGCATGTTAATCTCATAAAAGAGCGGCCACTGAGTGATCACAGAGAAAACCAGCTTTCTGAGCTGGACCTTGGCTGTATCACACTGACCGTTTAGAATCCAGATACCCAGAGTCTACAAAGGGGCATGGAGGCATGTAGCCTCGAAGGTACAATCTTCCTGCCTCAGCTGCACTCCCAGGTCCATCTGGATTCAGAGATTTAAATTCTAGGAAAGGAGCATTTATGATGAAAGTCTGCTATGGACCTGAAGGGTTGAGCGCTGAAGTACGCAAGTTTAGCAAATGGGTTAAATAGTTCCAGAGCATAGAAAGAGAGAGATAGAAACAAGTCACACAGTAGCCCAGGAGGAGAGGGATGGACAGATTAATTTAAGAACTGTATGGTTTCCTTTGCTTCCTGATCTTTAAAAATAAAATGATAACCAAAACGAAAAAGAAACAACAACCAGAACAACAAAACCCCAAAATCATCTTAATTGCAAATACCAAAGAACATAACCTTGCTGTAGCTCTACTTTGCTTCTTTCAAATGTTTATTACTCTTTATTGCCAATAAAATAAACATGTTTATAGCTTTTGTTAGATACTTAACTCTTATCTTCCACAATTTCCATCTATACTGTTTTGTTCACCCCTCGGTGGAAATGGGTTGTTTTTGCCTCAATTTTTACTTTTGGAACCATTAACTTTCTTAAAAACTTTCTTAACACTTAGTGTGTGCATGTGTGTACCTGTGTGTGTGTGTGTGTGTGTGTGTGTGTGTGTGTGTGTGTGTGTATGTAACTGGTCTTGTTTGCCAGGTATGTGGAAGTCAGAGGACAGCTTACAACTGTAGGTCTTCTCTGCTGTGTAGATTCTGAGGGTAGAACTCGGGTCACCAGGCTAGGTGGCAAGCATCCTTAGCCTCTGAACTTTGTGGATAGGTCATTTTGAAGTTAACAGCTTCGCAAAGTGTCTTCTGATCACTACCCATACCGTCATGCTTAAGTCTTATGGAAACAGTGTTCCTATTTTGTAATTGCAGAAATTGAAATTAAAACTCTGCCCTTGCCTACAGACTGACTAGCGGAGACACAGTAAGACATCCTGAATGTGGATCTCAGGATCCTACCTTACTGCCTCTGTCTCCAAATGTGTGTAAAGTGAATAGCCATGACTGCATTTAACGGAGTATCACATTATGAAATCAGGACAGCAAAGGCCAATTAAATGGGCAGAAAATGGAGACCCAGTTCTCAAATTCAAGCACTTATAGTGCCACAAGGTTTTTCTATAAGTAGAGAGGTCAGTCTTTGAGTTGTGTAAACCTTCAGTTCAAACCCTTCCTTCCTCTTTTCAACTTCCTCAAGAAGGGCATGTTGGGGGGGGGACTTAAACCAACATCTGTGGGGTTTATCATAGTCTTTAGCATTATTCTTGCTCAAATAACTAAATCTTGTCTTGAAAACTTAATATGAGCGACATAAAGGAAAGGAATCATTTACAATTGATAGCCAACAGCTCCCAGCAACTTCCACACTTTCTGTGTCTTGTGCTGTTTTCCTTTCCTGTAAGTTTTGTTTTCCTTGGAAGGATTAGGCTATGAAGCACACCTTTCTCCATCCTCAATCAAGCCAGTACTCATTCCTAAAGGAAGTCCTTAAGTGAATGAATAACGAATGACTGGATGGATGGATGGATGGATGGATGGATGGATGGGTCACGCAGCCTTTTCTGTCCTAGCTCTTTTCTCTGCATTCTGCAGGTCCCTCTCTGCATCCTTATCTAGAGATTGCATAACAGCCAGGTCTCTCAGGCTACCTCACACCTGCCTCCTTGGGTTGGGCGCCAAAGTGTTAGGCTGGAGCAAGTCTTGGCTGCTCAGCCACAATAGATCGCTCCGGGTCAGAACTAAAACCCGAAGTGGAGTAGCCAGAGCCACAGAACCCGCGCAGACCAGCGCCAAACTGCTGCGCCCTCAGGAGCATGCTCAGTGCGCCTCCCTTCCCCGCGCCCCCAGCCCGCGCCCCCCTCTCGCGTTCACCCCCCCGCACCGCACCCAGGCGCGCTCCCGGGCACCCCAGCCCGTCTTTGCTCCCGCACCCCTCCCCCGGGCCTCGGCTGGCGAGGACACGTCAGGGGACATAAATAAATAAATAATTCCATTCAGCGGATGACAGCGAGGCGAGGCGGCTGCAGCTGGGCGGGGGGACCGGGAGAGCGGCGGTGCGCACCGGGTGTCAGAGCCAGGTAAAGGCGGTGCTCCCAGGGAGGATGGGAGGAGGAGGACGACGACGAGGCGGGAGGAGGGCGAGTGAGGTTACTCAGGGACCGCAGGTGGGTGTGGAGAAATGGCAGCCCGGTGGCGCTCCGAGTGCCGCGAGCCCTTATATAGACAAAAATCCCGAAGCCGAGCAGGCTAGAGCTCCGACGGGAACTTCAGGGTCCCCGAGGTTCGGGGATTCAGAGATCGCAGAGTGGAGGCCACCAACTGCTGGCGCTGCTCCTGTAGGCTGTGGGCGCCTCCCCTGGGCACTGTTGAACATCGGGCGGGCAGTGCCACGCGAATGCCCCTGAACTGCTCGCCAGCATCTCCCCGGACCCACAGAATCTGGGGTGGTGTCCTTCAAGTGGGTGTGGATGGGTGGGGAAGTGCATGGAGGGAATGGCTGCCCTTTCAGCAGAAGATCCGCGCCTGCAGAGAAGGAGAAGGGAAGGTGTTCTGTTTCGGTCCCGGGAAACCTGGGGGGAGGCCGCTGGGCTGATGCAGGAGAAGTTTGTGGCCTGGCCTAAAGGTTAGACTGTCTTCCAGGGACCTGAGAAGGGTCGGTGCCACTCTGTGGTCCTCTGGGCTTCCTGGGCTACTTCATCACGCTGGGGACACCAGTCTTGGCCAGGTAGCACACAGGTGGTTGTGAGCTTCAGCCAGCTGGCTTCTGCATCCTTTTCTTCTTCCACTAGCTAAGAGGTCTGCAGATCACTTTGGGAGGGGCAGTAGTGCTCTAGGTCTCTCTCACTTCCTGGCTGGACCACTCTGGGGGAATTACACGCGCGCACACACACACACACACACACACACACACGCACGCACGCACACCAATTTTTCTGCAGGTGTTTCTTTAACTCACTTTTGGTGGAGAAATAAGACAGGGCCGCATTAAACTGTGAAGTGGCAATACAAAAGCAATACAAAAATCCATGTCTTCCTTCCTCCTCAAACCAAAAGGAGATGCAGTGAAGGAATAAAAATAGCAGGAGCGATGCGCACGACTCTAAAAAGCTCGGCAAGAGGAAACTGTGGGCACAAATGCTTTTTTTGGGCACTCCAGGCTTCATGGCTGAACCCAGTCAGCTAGGACAGGCAGACTTTCAAGGCCTTCCCAGGTTCACTTGACCGTGCTCTGTCACCCAAACTACAAGATGGTGTGCAAACAGAGAAGGCAAGAGGAAAATCAGAGTTGGGCGTGGGCCGCAGAAGGCAGACAAATGTTGAATAAATTAAGCCATATGAAGACAGTAAGGCAATCCTAACCCAATATTCTGCTTTTAAGCCCATCTACACCGGAGGGTATCTGAATAATTTTAGTGATGGGGGAGGGGCGCGGCAGAGGGCCGCTAGCTGAGTGTGCACTGCAACAACTCATAAAGTAAGAAACGCAGGAAGCAAACTGTAGGGGAGCAGCCGAGGACTCAACTCCGAGCTCTATCATTGTGCAGTGCCCCCTTCCACGTTTTATTCTTTACTTTTATTTTGAAGCAAAGTCTTGTTAAACTAGCAAGGCTGGATTCTGTGTAGCTCAGGGAGACTTTGCATTGGCCCTCCTCCCTGGGAACAGGGGTCAGAGGCAAGTGCCACGGCTCTGAAGCAATCTGCCACGTTACTAATGTTTTCTCATGCACAAATCAGTACACATTCCTACAATGCCCAGTTTGTCTCTAGACACACACATTTCGTCTATAACATCAACCCTGTACTTTGGGCTTCTAGCCTTCCAACAGGGAGGGAGGGCAGAATGAATCTACCTGTCTCTAGATGGTTCTTTTGACTTCATACTCATTCATCAAACACTCTGGAGAGACACATAGGACAGAAGGAGACAAAATACAGAGTAAGACCCACAGACCACAATGGTTTCTGTATTCTTGTAAGGTGCAGTATATTATTCATAAATTTGTCTTCATTTTCTTTCTTTATCTACAAAATGAGATTGGTTGTACCCATTCTGAAGCACCATTGTGGAAAATAAACTATGACAGACCCTTAGGACATATGTTAGCTAATTTTTGACTCCCCAGCCTCATTCGTTTCAGTTATCCTTCTAGCGTTACTATGATGTGGTCTCAAGAAATTCACATTCTGAGAAACACATACACACACACACACACACACTCACATACACAAACACACACACACACTCACATACACAATACACACACTCACATACACAAACACACACACATACACAATACACACACTCACATACACACACTCACATACACAAACACACACACACTCACATACACAAACACTCACATACACAAACACACACACATACACAAACACACACACAAATATAAACACACACAAAAAGCAGGGGGTTCTAGTTATATTTTTCAGTACCGCTTGTCTTTCAGTTTTTTCCACTTCCTTCTGTCCTCTATAAATGAGACCTATATCCCAGTTAATCCAAACAGACTTTAGCCATTGTAAAAAGATTTTGTCAGATCTGCCAAAAGGCTCCTTTTGGAAGTGGCGTACCTCAGGGAACCTAGGCGCTTGGCTCTGTACTCTTGCTCATTGTGAGTGATCCTGTGTGAGTTGGTAATAGAAAGACTCCTCCTTCAGGAGTCCCTCTCTCAGACTGTCTTTGCCAATGAATTGACTGCCCCCCCCTTTGAGGAAAGATATCGAGTTGCAGTTTCTTTATATTATTAGATGAGAGTCATTTACGCATTCCTGGAAGCTGAGAAGTGTAGTATCCTTAGCGTCTTTAGGATGCTGACTATCTTAAGGCGTTCTGCTACTCTTTCCTACCAACATAAGAACTTTATAGGGTAGACTTGTGTACACTTATATTTACAGGCTCAGGGCTTACTCTATTGGCCTAGCTAGTGTCTTAGTATGAGGTGTTGTTGCTCTCACACAACATCTGATACTGTATAACAAACTAAAAAACCAAAGAGGCTGATTTGCCTCATGATACAGTCGCCTGGAAAACCCAAACCTCACGGTCCTGTCATGTTCTTAGAATCTCCTGGTAACATGATAACATGCTAATGTAGTTGAGTAAACAGGTACATGCAAATGTGGCCAAACCTGTGGGGCGGTCCTAAGTTTTAATGAACTGCTCCCCACTGACTTCACTAATCTCATCAGAAGTTCTTAGCGCAACACCATTCCGTCAGAAGTTCAGGGCTCCTCGTGAGATTTGTTGGGGACAAACCAGATTGAAGCCATAGCAAGTGTTCTGTGAGAGAGCTGGGACAAACAGCTTCCTGATCTCTAGGTCCTGTGTAACACAAAATTGTCTTGTATGAAGTTAACCAAGGGCAAACACTTCTTTCTGTTGTGTTCATCGATGCATGGCACGTGGCAATTCTGAAAGACAAATTATATAAAGAATGAAGTCACAAGCAACAGAATCAGACATGACATGAGGGGAAGAGGAAGGAAACTACAAAGAGCAGCACTCTGACCCTCCTCTGTCTCCAGCACTGACTCAAGCAGGGACTACCATGGGGATTCTGCCCTCCAAGACAGGAAAGCCATAACCCTTTGGAGGAGCTCTTAGCCTCATGGCCCCTTCGGCCATCAAGTCTGTAAGATGTAGTTGTGTGAATTAGAGAAGTCTTTTCTCTTGGATGGTGAATTAGCAAACAGGGCACACATACCTTAAATATCAGTGTGAAACCCACCCAAAACCACTCAACACACACACACACACAAAAGACTCCTTCATGGACTCTGGGTTTAAGTTAATCCTAAGAGAGAGGTTAGCTTTGTAGCCAGGTGAGAGTTGAACTTGTTCGATACTCGGAAGAAGATGCTGAATGTCACAAGTGTCAGGTGTCATAAGTCAGACCTGAAAACTGGCATGGACACAACAACCTCGAAGACTTCCTCACACCTCCCTCCCTTTCCCACTGTTGTTGTGGTTTGCCCTGGAGTTATCTGCATTTTGATGCTAATTCCACTGCCCCAAGGACAGCTGCCTAGTCAAGTGCTCAGAACTCAGGTGACTTCACCAGAACCACCTCCCCATTGAATCTGTAAAGTACAGGTGAGGGGCAGGTACAGGGTAGAAGGAGGTGTATTATTGGAGGAGAAGGAAGGATGGGTGGGAGAGAAGTTTGAAGGACGAGGAGGAGACGAGGAAAGGGAGAGAAAGGAGAGAGAGAGAGAGAGACGGAGAGAGGGGAGAAGCCATGGCAGGTGATGTTAAGATTCTGCTCTGTGTATTTACAGGTTGTTATTAATGTTCTCAAAGGATGGATGGTACTGGGCTTTGTATGTTTAAGTGGGCAATTATATCTTATCAATTGGGTCAAAGATTATTGTGTTGTGTGTTCTTTAATGTGTAGATTTAAGTAATGTAATGGAGTGTGGGGCGACTGGTCTGGGCTGCCGTGGAGTTGGGATGTGTTTCTGCCAAGATATCTAGCAGATATCTTGGGGCACTGAGGTGTAGACCCAGCGGGGTAAAAGACCAACATTACCGCTTTATTTTTATATTTTTACAACAACACACTGTGCCTCTGACTTACTTCAGTGGTTAAGGCCCCTCCTGGTTTCCATGTCTTGACCTCAGTTGTCTTCACCAGAACTTTCTTGAGATTGACCCAGGAGTCTCTTCAGTGAGATATTCCATTTTACCATAAGCTATATTTATTAGAGAAATCATGTGTTTTTCTGGGCTTCGTGGTCTTGGGAATGGAGATCAAATATCTGACTCATCTGGGATGAGAGCAGAGATCAAGGCAAGGGCTCAGAAGACTGGCCAGCCTGTATTGTGATTTTTCTGTCCTGCTTTTATCCAGTTCGGACTAGCTGTTAAATCTCTTCCAATCTTGGTTCCTTCTCTGTAAAGAGAAGATAAGAACACATTTCGTATAGATTAGAAAGATTAAGTGGCATAGAGTTTAGAGCTAACACATGCATAGAAATAATTTAAGGCATTGTAGCTAGCCAATATTAATATTGGCCTTAGGGCTCTAAAGGTTATTTCCAACTTCACTGGCCTATTTATCTTAACAGATTGGAAAAGCCAGCTAGATGACATATTGGTGGTGCATAATTAAACCTTGAATAGGCTCATTTATTTGGCGCCCTGTTTTGTGGCAGGCCTTCTCAAAACTGTTTGGATCAGCCAGGTATTCAAGTCCATCACTGCGGTTCTTGGGAGGGAGAGTCAGACCAGCCAAGAGTGCAGGCCAGTTTCCATTGCGCAATGGTTTTGAGGGCCATCCTGGGCCACGTGAGACACTTCTATAACGAAAACGAAACAAATCAGACCCCAAATCACCCAGCCAACCAGAAATCAGCCAACGAACCAACTAACTAAAGAGTCAAAGAGAGGGGAAAAACATTGGTTCCTTGTGTCAGGAAAGGCATTGGGAAAGAACTCTGTCATGGTATTTATTGAGCAACAGAACATTTAAAAGTATTTCAGGGAAGGCATTATTTGCTCAGTTGGTCCCTTAAATGTTGGACTCTGAAGGCTAGGGTACTGTTTGGGAGATCCACTGATTTACACTCAATGTAATGGATCAGCACAACCATTTGTAAAAGATAAATAGCAACAGCCCCACCCATACTTGAAACCAGCTGCTGTGTGTGTGTGTGTGTATGAATATATACATATGTATCTATACTATATATGTTTACATATGTATATATGAACTGAGAAAAACAAAAATATTAGAAAAGGAGCCGGGGAATGTGTCTTAGAATGCAAACAGCCTAGGGTTCCACTCCCGACATTATAAAGAAGTAGAAATAGTTAATTACAAATTAAACGCTGAGCTTAACAACCATAAAACCAGTCCAGGTAGGGCTGGACTAATTTATACTTGGGTTCACCAGAGACAGCCCCCATATATTTGTAAATATCGGTGTTGCTAAATGATGCACATAGTTTGTAAATAGTTTTCCTGACCTAATAACAAGGCTCTTGCAAGCACTTCCATTAATATTCATTGAACTCCCTACGGAGTTTCTGAAAATCCCACAAAGCTTTTGAGTGACAGCTACACCGTGCCAAGGGAAAGTTTTTTCCTCCAGTTTTCTTTTCTGTTAAAGGTATTTATGAGTATTTCCATGGCAATGTTCATGTAGTTTAACTGGCAGAAACCAGTTATTAATATTTGGCAGTATTTGTCATTTTAATAGCTTTAGGTGGAAAGCATCTTATTTAAGCAGATACAAGTGAAATGTTTGCTTAGATAATGATTTATATAAACAATGGTATTCCAAAGAAGATATTTTAAATGCTTATTTTCCCACTAATAATACTCCAAAACCATATTAATCAATTTAACCAGATTCTGCTTAAAGCAGCTTACCTGGCACCATGGTGTATTGGTCAGCCTTATACTGCTTTTCTGGCCTACCTGAGGCAGTCAATTTGAAAATAAAATCTGTTCATTTAACCCCCAGTCTTAAAGGATCACCTACCACTGGGACGGTGGGCATTTGTTTCTATTTGGTGAAGGTGACGATATAGTGGCATATTATGGTGGGAATGTCTAAAAGACAAAAGGGCCACACCCCACAGGGGGGTTGGGATTCTGTAATTTTATGCTGGTATCCTCAGTTACTTAAGGGCATGTCCTTATCATAAAGCTCCAAGCAATTGGGCTGGGCTAGGGTTGTAGCTCTGTTGATAGAGTGTTTGGCTAGTAGAGGGCACAGCATCCTGGTCTCAGTTCTCAGCACTGGATTACCTGGATGAAGCAGTACATGTAGACATAACCCGAAATCTACCGTATGTAGCCCTGCTCTTCCCCCAAACTCTGGGGCTTAGAAATGACCACACTTGTGCTGGACAGCTCCCTAGGCAGGACTAAGGACACCTCCAGTATTCTGTAGCCTCTTTTCTTTTCTTTCTTTTTAAAACTTATTTACTTTACATCCCTCCCACTCCCTTTCTCCTCTGATCAGGTGCTACCCCTCCACCCCCAGGTATCTCCCCATCCTGACACTTTGATTCTCTGCAAGGCTAGATAGGCACTTCCTCTCCCACTGAGGCCAGGCAAGTCAACCTAACTAGAAGGTAGTATTCCACAGACAGAAAACAACTTTTGGAATAGCCCCCTCTCTGAGGAAAAAAAAAAAAAAAAGAAAAAAAAAAAAAGGAAGGAAGGAAAGAAGGAAGGAAGGAGGAAATAAGGGAGGAAAGAAGGAGAGAGGGAGGTGGGATGGAGGGAAGAAGGAGGGAGGGAGGAAGAAGCAAGGAAGAAGGGAAGAAAGAAAGAAGAAAGGAGGAAGAGTGTTTTCAGTGGCAGGCACGGCATACTTCAGCATCTCCAGTAAACCACACTCATTCGTTTCAAGGATACTTACAAAGGGAGCCTATTATTGTAAGGGTGGTTCCAATTATGACTAAATCCACTCTGTTCTTCCGAGATGTTTATTCAGTTTTTAGGGACCAATAAAACAAATCTCTTTCTTGGTTGAGTGAGCAACTATGTCTCTATGGTGACAGTTTATAAGCCTCGTGTTTCCTCTGTCTAGTTAACATTCTCCATTCCTCTGTTTGCTTCTGTGAGTTGGCTGGGCTCCATTTCATGAACACTACATTCTTGAGGCACTGAAGTTTAAGAAAGTCTAGAAGCACAGATGACTTGAGTGATAATGGTACTTATTTGAACAATTTGAACTGCTGTTCATGACATATTTAGCCATCAGTATAATCTTGTGAGGTGAATTAGGAAGTCCAGGAAGCAGGAAATCAAGGTATGCGTAGGGTCTACTTCTGAAAGCTCTGCTTAATGATCACAGAACTGAGCATTATTTTCTTTTGTCCGTGGCCTCAGGGGAGTGAATTAACAGGGGAAGAACCCACTGGGAGGGATGAAGGAAACTTCACTTTAAATTGTGATTTCAGTCGGAAATTAGGTGACTGTTCTGGCTGGTTTTGTGTCAGCTTGACACAAGGTGCAGTCATCAGAGAGGAAGGAGCCTCCCTTGGGGAAACGCCCCCATGAGATCCAGCTCAATTAGTGATTGACAGGAGAGGGCCCAGCCCATTGTGGGTGGAGCCATCCCTGGACTGGTGGTGGTACTGGGCTCTATAAGAAAGCAAGCTGAGCAAGTAGGGGAAGCAAACCAGTAAGCAGCATGCTCCAGGGCCTCTGAATCAGCTTCTGCCTCTAGGATCTTGCCCTGTTGAGAGTTCCTGTCCTGACTTCCTTCGGTCATGAACGTCTATGTGTAAGTGTAAACCATATAAACCCTTTCTTCCCTAATTGGCTTTTTGGTCATGGTGTTTGGTTGCAGCAATAGAAACCCTAACCAAGACAGTAACCAATACAATTTTTGCCTTTTGTACATTAATGATTTGGGGATATAAATGTGTGTGTGTGTGTGTGTGTGTGTGTGTGTGTGTGTGTGTGTGTGTGTACACATACGTGTAATAACAAGGCTTAGAGACATGAGACCAATGAAGTTGTTAGGGAAAATATGATAGATAACTTATGAATAAAGGTGGGTATTTTGTGTATTTGTGTGTCAGATGGATTATTGTACTTTATTCATGATTTCTGAAACCTTTAGAAGTGCTGTTTTTACTCTTATGTCATACCTGAGATAATTCATTCATGGGGTGGAACACTTCGCTACAGTTACATATCTTCTTGGAGGAAGCTCTCTAGATTTAGACTGTTAATCTCAAAACGTATCTATTTGCATTTACAAGCATACAGTGCTTTGATGGTTTTTAAGACAATTTGGAAGCAATCAGCCCTTAAGAAATGTTTAAAACAAGAGACCAGCAATGGACATCTAGTAAGTTGGGCTCTCATCACACGGTTATCAAGGATGGTAAGATTCTCTTGTTATTTGCAGGGGGTATTTTGATCTGGAGAGATGATTCAGGGCTTAAGAGCACTTGGTGCTTTTTCAGAGGACCTGGGTTAGCTTCCTGGCACCACTTAGCAGCTCACAACTGCCTGTAACTCCAGATTCAGAGTTTGACACTCTCTCCTGACCTCTGTGGGCATTTCCTGCATGCAGTGCTCATACATATGCTCAGGCACTCGCGTGTGCACCTGCACACACACACACACACACACACACATGTTAGTAAATATCTAAAAATATTAAAGGGAGCATTTGAAGGAAGTGTAAGGAACTTACTGATATCCTACCATATTAGAGCTTATGGAAGAAAGCAAGTGAAGTACCATTATGACCTGACAGTAATACCAGACTCTCAGTTCCCTCATAAGGGATGGCAGCAGCCAGGGAGGCCCTACGCCCTTTTCTGGTGGGTTCCAGTGGATGTCTGAACAGAGTAGAGAGACTTTGAGAGAGTTTTTGGCACATTTAAAGTCAGAGATCTTTTACCCCCATACCGTGTTCTCCTGAATACTACTGTAGATTTTCATGACGGATGTGAATAAAGTTGGTAATACTTTCTCAGTGGATTCTCGTATGAGTAATTAAAATGCCCAAAAGAGAAACAGTTATGTCGTTGAGGCAAGCTGTTGATAAGTCTAGAACATGTCTCTCAGTAGTCTGTCAGGCAAGCTGATGGAAATCTAGAACTCGACTCTCTGTGGTCTGTCTTGTGCTGTGGCCTTCTCTTTCAGGGTTACACCATTTTCTCTATGTCTGTAAGGTTTCCTCTTGGATCAGAGGCTGGGAGTGAACACATAGATCTCCATTGGATTTTTGACTTAGCCACGATTAAGCATTTGAATAAAATCTATCTATCAACACTCAGAGCCCCGCTTGCTCATCTTCAGAAGTCAGGGAAGCCCATTTCTTGGTTTGTTAAAGAAGTGAGTAATATCTTTAAGCAATGAATAATTGATTTGATCATTTAATTTCAGTTCTATTATTTTTTGGTGTGTCTTCATGAAGAACTTGCTTTGTCATGAAGAATTTTGTTCTTTACATAACCATTTGTGAGTTTTAGCACAGCAGTTCATAGCCTAAGCCAAAGAGAGAGCTCATGATCGAAACAACATATGAATTCCCAATAATAGATATCTTTCCGATGTGTGAAACCTTCTGGTTTAGGGAGCATAGAGCAGGATACTCAGCTATGAATATCAATGCTGCCAAAAACCAATAAAACAATAAAAATTCAGGGTGAAGTTTCCACTTAGTATCAGAGTTCGTAGTCACATTTGGATATCTCATGGAACAATGAGAGGAGAATTTCTTAGTCTCTATCCAGATAGATGTCATTGTGCATAGCACATTTAAAAGCTACCACAAAGAGGAAGACAATTGTAGCACCATAACTTATAGCTGTTTACATCAGAGTGTAACATATATAACAGGATCATCGACATCAGATTAGTGGCCTCTATGTGTCTGCTCCCTTCTCATCACCATTACCATGTAAGGCAGATTGTACACATGTATTACATGTATGTACAGGTAGGGGGAATAGTACTCAGCAAGATAAGATACCCATCAGAGTGCCCGAGAGTCACTACCTCAGCAGATATTCCAGGGCAGGGAAGATGCTAATGGCATGCTGACTCTCCTCCCACATCTGAAATCAGTGCAATCCAGTGAATTACTAAGGGTTCTAGGTGAAGTCATTTTCAATGAGGCCTGGGGAAGTCAGTCCTCTTCTAGCCCCATCTCTCCCATGATACTATAATTTCCGAAACATTATGTTTACCAATTATGAATAAAATCTGAAGTAGAATTAACTGTTAAAATGACTAGCAGATTACGTATCTGTCCTGAACAGTAGATGACAAATTATATCTTTGGGGATAAGTCTAGTGTGTCATCTGTTGTCTTTAAGGCAGCCACACCAGTGTGCTTCCAGATGTTCTAGACCACTCCATCTACCAGGAACACTTGCATAGCCATGGATGAACTTCCAAAGTCTTAGAAGAAAGGCGTTTGTCCTAGAACTTCAGAGGATATATAAGTCTAAGGATGGCGGTGTCAGGTGCTAGTGAAGCTAAGAGATACTCTATAGCCTAGCATGGCTTCCTGTCATGGACTCTGCTCACACTCCCAACAACCCAGTGAAGTCATGGCTCAACAAACTGTAACCCAACAACCAGATTCATATGTTAACTACTCAATGTACAATACATCCACACAATTAACTTACAACCAATTGATAAGAATAGAAACCACCCATCTAGATAAGATATAATTTGCTCATCTAGACACACAAAATCCTGTACACATCCATCCCTTAAGAATAGTCATAACAACCTGTAAATTTGCAGAGAGAAATCTTAATATCCGCCTCCATGTTCTCTCAGCTGTTCTCTCCCCTCGCTCTGGTCTCCTCTCCCTCTCTAAAACTTTACTCCCATTCACCCTTCCTTCTCATCCAATGACAGGCCTTGTCCTATCCTGTACCTGCCTTCACCTGCATAATGGCATAAACCTACATCTAACCTCATTGAAAAGTACAATAGCTCAGTGAGGTGGAGGTCCTTGTCACTATTCTACAGAATGAAGCACTGGGCAAGCAATAGAAAGAAAGCATTGGCACAGATCTACAATCTAGTAGGGAGGTCTTCTCATAGAGCATGGCCAGGAAACAAATGAAAGTGTTTTGTGAGGGGTTGGGGATTTAGCTCAGTGGTAGAGCGCTTGCCTAGGAAGCGTGAGGCCCTGGGTTAGGTCCCCAGCTCCGAAAAAAAAAGAAAAAGGAAAAAGAAAGTGTTTTGTGGTTATGATACAGATTGGAACACTCTTTCAGAATTTTTTTTAAAAAGGTGATTATTCTAATTCGTTTCTTCCTGACACTCAATTCTTTTCTAGATGAAGCATTGCATTATGTATTTGGATGTTAAGTCAGCTTATAATTCTGATGCTTCTGCAAATTTTTATTGAAAATACTGGCTCTTAAGGAATGAGGTCTCTGGTTTCTTGTTTGTTTTGTTCTGCTTTTCTGCCTTGATTATTCTTCATAGCTCTCAGGACTTTGCCTCTTGACATCTGAGTATTTGTAATTTCTTCTTTCTTCCTCTTCTATGCGGTGTAGTAACCCTTCCTAATAGTCATGTAGGTTCCACTTAACTATTGTGTGTCACTAAAGTGCCTGATGTATTTTCCTAAAGCAAGAGCTGCTTTCAGAGGAAAATGAAGGAATCGATGAGACTTGCTGCCAGTGTTCCCTGCATATCCACAGGGGACGCATTTCCAGACCCCAGTAGATGTTTTAAACCAACAGTAGTATTGATCAGTGTTTCCTCTACCTACATTTCTCATATAATTTTTTTGCCTTGTCACCTCTAATAAGCTCTTTGTGGCTCCTCTTCGGTGTCCTATAAACCACCAGCACCACTTCTCCTGCATGCCTGAGCATTATTCAGCCCCGTTAATGTTAGTTGAATGCCATCTGTATTCTGGACTACTCACTGCCCCACCCTGCTTGCCCTTGGGGATGGGAGGTGAGGTGGCATGGGCTCCATGACACAGACTCCAAGAGCAGGTGAGAACAAGCAAGTAGCAAGCTAATCTGAATGCAACAGTAAGCTCCTTTAATATCCTCCACCCATGCTCCATTGGTCCCCAGAATGCATCTCTTGTAAACAGCAGTTTCCAATTGACTGGCATTGTCAACATCAGGAATCCTCAGTCTCTCAGGAAGTCCTCAATTAGGTCCTCCTGCAGGAGATGCTTTTGTGGTTGCATGGCCCCCAGTGTTTATGTAGAGGTTGAACTGCCATTCCCGCTTCAGTTGAACATACTCACTCTAATGCCACCATAGCAACAAGTAGCAGATACCTTGTGGATACACTAGACCAAGATACTCTGTGTCCTGGGCTACAGGATTTCATCAGGCCTCCTGGAACGATATCCAATTCCAAAGGCCCGAATTTCTGGAATTTTGCCTTTATTACTTTCAGATTGCACTTGCTCAATAGAAACTGAAACTTTGGAGTCTAAAACTAGTAGATCCCCTCCCCCTATCTCCCTGAACTTAAAGAGGCAGATGTCACAAAACCATTAACATCTCTTTATTAGATATGACAAAATAATCCGGAGATCTAGAGACAGAATGCGTGACTTGGAGGAAGCCGTAAGGAGCCTAAGAAAATGCTAGTGTGTTGTCCCCTATGGGACACATTAGCATCTCTGTGGAGAGTAATCTGGCCACTGTGCTGTGGGGAGAACATTAATTACACACAATAATGACCTGCCACGGAGGACATGCAGATATCAGATCTGAGGCTCACATAGCGATCACTTCCTGTGTCATCAGTTTTCAAGTAACACATACCACTAAATGAGAAAAACAACCCACTGAGGAAGGGCCTGAGTATTTATTGTCTTTATTGCATGGTTGGTAATAGCATCGATTGATTAGCCCATCTTAGTAAGCACCTGGAGGTCTGTCTGTGTTTGTTTCCTAGGGTTCCCCACAAGGGGAGGGCATGCTCCTAAAAACGTCTAATTTGTTTAGAAATGTGATCATAACTAGTACACTAATATTTATTAATCATAACTGTTTGCTAAGATACACCAATATTTATGATGACATTTCAAACATACACACGTGTTTTAAGTTTCATTTTTTTAAAGAGTGAATGTCCTATTCAGCATTTTTTAGTCTTAAATTATTTTACATTGTTTTAGTAATCCTCTTTTCTTTTAGGCCTTGTCTCTACTTCATAGCCTCTGTGATACATACTCAGAAGATAATGAGTTATAGTCCACGACAGTTAATGATTTTTGTGTGTAAGTGTGTGAGTGTATGTTTGGAGTGTGTACATATGGAGTACAAGCACAAAGGCCAGAGGAGGATGTCACATGTCCTGTTATTCTCTACCTTATTCCTCTGAGACAGGGACACTCATTGACCATGGAAATGGAGCCATGCTGGCGGCCAGAAAGCCCCAGTGATTCTTGTCTTCTCTCCAGGAAGCGCTGAGGTCAGAGGTGCTCCTGAATCACAAGGTGTAACTTTTCAGTACTCTCTTGGTGTCTGAAAGTTTTCAAAAGGATCTACACTTAGATTTTTTAGAAGTAGAAAGCGAGAAAGAGAAGCTGGTTAACAAATTTGATGCTGTGTGTAAGCCAAAGTTTGGGGAATGGGGCTTTTATCTGTAACCTCACATAACTCTGCTCGCCTCTGGCACTATCATTGACTCTGTTGTTAGCACAATCCAGTCGTGGAATGTGTTAAAGAAACACCCAAGCGAGTTGTAACCCCATCCTCCACCCATCCTGTCTTCTGTGTTCATCTATCCTGTAGGATCGGCTCCCCCTTCTTTGTCCATGTGCCATAGTAGAAAATCGGGGGCATTGTAAAAGAGGAATCACCTGCCTCATGGACCTCTGGGTATTCCTGTGCAGTTGACTGAACTGTTCACTGATGCACAAAGACCCATCTTGACTCTGGTTGGGACTATTCCTGGACAGGGGAATCTTCCTGGGTGGTCATGGAGAAGGTCAGCTGATCCTGACAGTGGGTGCAGGTTGACCCTCTGCGTGAGGCCCTTGCAGCTGCTACCATGACTGTACAAATCCACTCCTGGTCTTAGCTTGCCAAAGTTAAGTTCTGATATGGACAAAGAAGTTTGTATAAATGATAATATTTTCATAAACCCTTCTGTACTCAAAAAATAAAATAAAAATAAAGAATATCTGCTTCCTAAAAAGCTTCCTTAATGCCAGATAGTCACAGAGGAGACCTGCTGGGTCCTGTTCCTGCCCCATTGTGCAGCCTGACCCTGCTCCTACACTGACTTGACTCAGTGAGTTCTTGGCATTAACTCTAGCCAAGTGTCGGTGACAGTTCTCTGAAATGCCCTTCAGTTTTGCTGAAAGGGGAAACTACATATAGCAGTCACCAGAAGCTAATAGTTTCAAGAAGGCAGACCTACAAAGAAAAGCATAAAGGACACGCAACAGCATGGTGCCTAAAGTTGCTGGTTTGTGACTTTGCCACCTCAGGTCTCTAACCTTTAGGTATAAATAAAGCAGACATTTTCATTGTGCCATTTTCCACCGGGTGTGTAGTAGAAAAATTCGGGGTACGTGTTGTTTACTGGGCACAGAAGCACCTTGATGAGACCTTCATAGTGTCACTATGAGGATTTTTTTCTGTCTTTGCTTCCAAAACAAACACTTTATCATTATCTTGAGCAAAACCGAATAGAATCGGATAACCAAAACTATGAAAAATCATTTCAATACCTACATTCTGGGTGGGCAACTGAAATAGTCTAAATCTGCATCTGTTTCCTGTATGCTCCTTCCCCTCAATTTATTCCAAAACTGATGGACACGTTGCTCTGCCTTGATGGAAAACATGCCTCAGATATTCCTTATGAATATAACGAATGCACATTAGTTGAATTTTGTTTTATTTGACAGTTGTTTTGGAGCACAGCCCAGTGTAAATGGAAGACTCTGCTAGTTTGACTGCTTAGCTATTCAGTTCTCTCTGTTTGGCTGACTGTGCGAGCCTCACGAAGGGATGCTTAGAAGTAGGATGAAGAAGGACAACGGGGCTCCCTTTATGCTGGAGAAAAGTAGAGCTTGCAGCAAATAGTCTCTGCATTCCTAGAGGCAAGGCATTGCTCAAATTGCGTCCTTCCTTCCACCACCCATTTCTTAGAAGGATGTTTCTGTCCCGTCCATTGCTTAGAAGATAAACGGAACTCACTTCTACTAAGGCCTAACAGAAGGTTTTGGCACTTCAGCCAATTAAGAACAATATTCTGCCTAAGAATTTATTTAAGACCTTGTAAGTTCCTGTTTTTATCAGTCATGGTACAAAGGCATTATTTGGCTCTAGGGCTGATTTAGTTGACAACTGATCGACAATTTCGAATGAATAGTACTTTGGGTTAATATCGTGGTATGAAGACAAAACCACTTCAGTGTATGATTGTTATCCTTAGGCTTGTTTCTCTATTAAATGGAGAATAAGTGTTTAACATCTATGTATTATAATTTTACTCAGAATCTCTAGTCTTATGAATTCAGCTATATCATTAAATAATTCCTTGCTTGGGACATCTATACAGACATTTACAGTGTTTTATGAGATATGTCCCTTCCACGTCACCCCTCACCTTTAATATTTTCATCAAATGCCACTTGGTAAGAGTAGTACTTAATTCATCTACAGTTTAAAGATTTCCAAATTTGCGTGTGTGCACGTGCACATGTGTTTTATAGAACACCATTCAGATCGGAGCTTCTTCAACCTTTTGCCCTTGTGACTTTTCATCCTGGAATATTTTTATGCAGCCCTGGATACTTAAGTTTATAAATTAGTTATGGAGGCACAGATTTACTAATAAGTCATTTATTAATGTGAAAACAAAATCTCACGCTAACAGAATTCATGTTTTCTTATTATTGCATACTCAAATAGTGACTGAATATAAAGAGGATGTAAAACCATGTCAGTATTTTCCAGGGTTGCTGGATACCTCCATGTTTTAATTGTCAGTTCTGAGAATGATGCTTCAAATGAATGCATAACATAAAATGTCAAAAGCGAATTTAAGGCCATTTCAGGAATTTTTGTCAATCCTATTCTAGATCCAAATTCAGATATATTCATTCATTCTGTCTCTCTCTCTCTCTCCCCCCCTCCCTCCCTTCTTCCCTTCCCCCCCTCTGTCTGTCTCTCTCTCATTTATATGTAATTTTATGAAACCCAGTTTGCAACTAAAGCAGTAGTTTTAAAAATCAAACACGGAATGCCACAGCTTGACCCCAAGCGACACTGGCCAGCTTCCTCCTTGCTGAGGGATATATGCTGATTACTTTCCAGTTCCTGAGATAAAACATCATGACCAAGCAAGCAACTTGCAAAACATCATGACCCGGGAACTTGTGAAAAAGAGAGTTGATTTGGGTTTTGTTTCCAGAGGGATAAGAGTCCACCAGAGTGGGGAAGCTTGCCAGCAGTCAACAGATAGGGAAGGCAAAGCAGGGAGCAGAGAGCCAACAGGAAGTAGCCCTCAAAGCCAGCCCCCATGTGACATACTTCCTCTAGTAGTGACTGACCTCTCAACCCCTCCACAAAGGGTGCCATCTACTGATGACCAAGTTTTCAACTATCAGTCTCTTTGAAGGACATTTCTCATGTAAACAGTCCCAGAAGGAAACCATTAAATTTTTGTTCTGGAGCTGGAGCGATGGCCGAGCAGTTATGAGCACTTGTCCTTGCAGAAAACCCAGGTTAGGTTTTCAGCACCTGCATGGTGGTTTACAGCTGTGCACCTTCAATTCCGGGCGATCCATCATCACCCTCTTCTGTCTTCTTTGGGTACCAGACATGGTTTAGCACATATATACACATGTAGACAAAACACACATATGCAAAATTAAAGTAAGTAGGTCTTAAAGATGTTAGTCTCAGTTTTCATTGAAACCATCATGTTTCAATCAAAGCAGAAAACTTCGAATGCACTAAAAAGCACTGCAGTTAGTGACCAATGACAGACACAGATGTGAGCCAAGGTCTTTGAGGCGGTGTTCCTTGACGGTGTATGACATGTAGCATGTGCAGGCACAAACTGTACTTGTTCTGCACACACTGTGTGTTCAGAATAAAAGGGCACAGTAGACTTTCATGATGCAGCCCCTCAAATTAAAATGCATTTTGTCAAATTAATTTTTATTATTCACATTCATTAGTACTTGTTGCCAAAGTTTCCGCATCCCCCACATTTAGTTACAGGACCCCATTATGCTCCACCATGACCCACAGCTCTGAGCTAGAAGCTGTTGAGTTGAAGGACCCTTGTCCCATAGGTAATCTGGACAAATCTGATGATTTTCTAAATAACAGACTGCATGTTCACAACTCAAAACCTTCAACTATCAAGGGCTTTAGAGTCCATCAAAAATTAGGCACCCATTATGCCCGTCCTCATAATGAAATGATAGGCTCTGTGGTTGTATGACTTATTCATGTTTATTTTGGCACAGCGGGGAGCAACAATATCAAAACATTAAGTAGGCTTGTTGAGGCAAGAATAATCTTTGAGAACTAGCCTCACCATAATGAACTCAAAGTAGTTATTTGAGTTCGACCTTGGATGGAAGGGATTTTAGTGCTGCAGGGCCACAGTGGCTCTTTCCTTCTTGATGGACTCACTCTATCTTCCCAAACCTTGGGATGTGGGGGACAAAAGACAATGAGTAAAACTGACTTACAGTGAAGATGCATGAGGGCAAGTTTCAGACTTGCAAAAAATTCTACCAATCAGCCAAAATAACACACCAGAATTTCCCATGTTCCAACATGTTCCCAGTGTTCCCATGGGCTCTAACGCAGAGGAAGACAATGAAAACAGACTGCTGTGCACAGCCATTCTCTTAAGGTAGATTGTCCCCTTCCAGCTAAAAGTACATGACAGTAGTGTGAGTCACCCATGTCTATACATTTGGCACGCCCGTTCTCTGGCATCACCTCTTTCCTTCTCAGATACATAGGATCCAAAGGAGAACATTTATTTTCAAGTTACAGATTTGTATTAAGACTTAATTAAAATCTAGCACCATGGATCACTTTATATAGTCTCGCTGTGCAAAACTGAATTATGAAATCCACAAACCTTAAAAGCGATTTATCCTAGTATTTGCTCAGTATGGCTCACTAGTTGATTTCCTTGTGCTTTGAGAGAAAGGACCTGTGGCTTGTATTCTTTGTTACCATATTTTTATTACTCTCGGTACTGGACCTGTGATTTCTTAGAGACCAGTTATGAGACTCTTTTCCTGGCCACAAATCCATGAGGTAGCCTCGCATATCAGACTCAGCCCAGGAGATTTAAGACAGCACCCTGCTGAGCTGGTGGCTGTATGGCATATACATGGTGACAGAGCCACTGGGTAAGGGGAGGGTAATAGAGCATGAGCACATAACAAGTCCATTCTGATAATTCTGATAGTTCTCAGGCACCATTCTGAACACTCGGTGTGCTATTGTGTCTAATGCATGCACCTAGGGTTGTTGTTGTTATCTTTTTCTGTTTTTTTGCCCAGAAAAAGAACCAACACAATAAGGCACAGCATGATTCATTAATATCCATGAAGTTTATAAGTAATAGGGATACTGTTTAGAGCTAGATGGTCTCCATACATCAACACCTATGCACATCAACACCTGTGCACATCAACACCTATGCCATATTCCTAGCATCTGAAATCTTGGTGTCAGAAAATGCAGATCCTTAACACTTAGCTAGCTAATAGACTTCCAGGTCGGCACACCAGTGGCAGAGAGGCTGATGTCATAGCATGCCTATTGTTAACTGATACACAATATAAGTTTAGAACTACAAATGCATATTTAATCATAGTTTTACATAGGCCTTAGCTTTAGAGATGCTAAGCCTTAGGCCAGTGTGACTCTTTTTTATGCTTCAGTGAAGAGTAGAGAGCTCTGTAGAAATGACTGGCCCAGATGGACGTGACCTACGAGTAATGAACCAAAGGAGTCTCAGCTAGACAGGTCTGTTTATGACATTGGCCTCTTTGTGTAGCGTTGTTTTCTCCCACCTATAGAATTCTTTGTGGGGTGGGAGGGTCTTATGCAAGGCCCTCATGCAAGTGTACTGTGTATGTGTGTGTGTGTGTGTGTGTGTGTGTGTGTGTGTGTGTGCGCGTGTATGTCTAGGAGAGATGAAGTTGCTGAGAGAGACGAAGATGGGAATTTAGACACACAGAAAAAGTATATTCGTAGATGCACATATGTGTATATGTGTGTGAAGGTCGGAGGTCTCTGATGGTGTCTTCCTGTATCATTCTCCACCTTTCCTTTGAGATAGGGTCTCTCCATGAAGCTGATGATCACCTGTTGGTTGGATTGGCTGGCAGTAAGCTTCAGGGATTCTCCTTTCTCCTGCCCAGTACTGGGGTCACAGATACTTACAACTGTTGTACCTGACTTTTTCTCAGTGGTTTGGAGATCTGAACTGAAGCCTTCTTGCTTGTGTACCTGGCACATTATTGGCTTGCCATCAGCCCCTTGGAAAATTTCTTCATGGCCAGTGCTTATAGCAAAATGTTTGGAAAGGCCAGAACAATATATTTTTTACATTGATTGATTGATTGATTGGTTGGTTGGTTGTCAGCTGCCATTGAGGATTCTGGTTTCTATATCCCTTCATTGGGGGAAGATAAACAATATTTTCTACAGCTTCCTTGAGCAGAAAAGAAAAGGCTGGAGATAAGGTCAGAAGACAATGGGGCAGAAGAAGGTCAGACGAAAAACAGTCTCTGATACTTTCACTTGGGAAAAATCATTTTGTGACCTGCAGCAGTATTTTTATTTTTCTTCTTCTCTTTTTCCTTAAACTACCCTGAACAGTTTGATTTCTCAGCGCCCAAAATTCCTATCTGTGAAACAGGGTTGATTATGTCTGTTATTCTGAGTTTTGCCAATAAAAATGGAATCTCTGAGTGCTAGACATTCAGTTTTCAAATTGTAGACGCAAAGCAAAACAGGTCAACTTGGAAAACTATCTCCTCCTCCATATAAGGGCTTCCTCCTTGGAGGAGTTCGGATAACTATTGACTTTACCATGAGGTATATTAACGAAAGGCGAAGACAGCACAGTGTTGTCAGCCTGCATCAGAATTAGCATTAAGTAGGCAGACATGACCTTGCCCAGGGTTGAAGATGAATTTCCTGCCTGCAAATCTCAGAAGTGATGGCGTTTGTTTTTCCAGTGCCATCAGTTTGAAAAGCTGATGACTAAGGCCTTTCTGTTCTCGGTGTCTGCCCCTTTACCTGGATGACACCAGGGCAGGATAAGGCTGTATGTCTACATGGAAGAAAAAGGAAACAGAAAATTGGTTAGAGAAAATTAGCGAGGCCCTCACAGAAGACGGGGAACCCTCAAGCGTTTGGGAATAGGAATACAATGGGCAGGAGCACCCCTCAGAAGGGAAGCACCCAGGACTATTAATGGAAAACAGAATTGCATAAGCGATCACCCCTCTACTGTGGAAGGAACACATGCTTTTTGGTTTTTTTTTTTTTAATTCCCTGTATTTCCTTTTAACAGCTTATCATATATGGTAATTACCCTCCTCTCTGTTAACAGCTCACCATCTACACCACTTTCTAAGGGCAGCGCTGTAAATGTCTTTGTTTGATTTGCAAACCTGTCCTACTGTGAAGCCCAAGTGCACTTTGGCATGAGACAAAATGTGTAACTTCCTCTGCCCGGAGATGCAGAGCTCTCTGGACATGTGCTGCTTAATGACGCCGGGAGGGGCTGTTAGCCCACTAATGCCTGGGAATCAGACCCATGGCATCGTAGGAGCTGGGCAAGTGCTCTACTGTGGAGCCATGCTCCCAGCAGAACGTCCTAGAAGCAAGGTTCAAACCCAGGGCTCCCCATTAGTTTTCTCTCAAGTTTAGAGATCTACTCTTCTTCCAAGGGGATTGTAGGCCTGTGTTTATGACTGTGAGCATCACAGTGTCCCATCCTTCTGCCCTGTGGGTCAGTTTATGGAAGCTCCTCACATAGTCCACTGAAGATTATTGGCATTTTGGAATTTCCCACCCACAGGGAGTACTGGAATCCCGTCATGCCCCATCTGGTCATCTTCCTTTTGTAACGGAGTCCTTGCTCCCTTGCCCAGGTGCTGAGATCCGGGTATCTTAGAATAGATCACGTTTGTGACTAGTCTCTGTGCTGCCTGGACTTAAGGCTATTCATTACCCATCAGGCCCCTCTTCATCTACTGGGCCAAGTGTGGAGTATTGACTCTTACTTATAAATATCAACCGTGGTATTTATATTTCCTCGAACATTTAGTCTCAAATGCCCAGTTCTCTGGGACACCCAATCAGTTCTAGCTCTTGCCTGAATTTCCAAGCTGTGGTTTCCCGTTTCTTTTTAGATTAGAGAGACTGTCATAGGGAAACAGAGCATGTGGTTCACGCCTGGTTTTGTTCCAGATGAGATCATTCTTTTAATTTTTATCATGGATATCCGTTTTCTTCCATAAAGAGGCCACGCAGGTGCATGTTTTCAAATGTTGCCTGTTAGTGTTTGACTGGGATGGACACAGAGAATATGAGAGTACGCCTGCGCGTAGGTATAACCTGTCCGCACTCCTGCACCACTCCCCACATGCTTCCCTTCCGTTCTCTGATCATTCCAGTTGAAATAACCAGGAAATCAATGCTCTAGTCCTATCAAGCCCCGCTCTTGACGTGAGAAGATTGTGAGTGCAGTTTGTGGTTCTCATGTTCGCCAGTCTGCGTGCAGAGCAAGGGGAAGGTAGATCGTTAAGCGAGCTAGAAAACTGTCTTTTAATGAAGCATAAGCTAACGTGGGAGGCACCCACTTAATTACATGTTCAAACATTACCCTCAACCTACTCAGATGTTGCTGGGATGCCACGAAGGCCAGGATCGTTTTTCTTCTGGTTTGAAAAATTTAAGTCGTTGTCTGCCCTCTTCCTTAACTTAGGCTATTTAAAACAAAACACAGAAGTTTGTCAAATGCTTCATTCACAGCATATATTGATAAAACAAGCCACTCTCTGAAGACTATAATTGCCTCTTCCCATCATCAAGCATGCAACAGATCTTCTGTGCACTTTGGAGGCAGTTTTTATCGTTTTGGCCTTGCACATAATCTTATGTATCCTACATAGTAGACATCCATGCGAAATGGCATTATGTTGGATTAAAACTACGTCTATGCAGTACATCTTCACAGATGGCTCTGAATTGTAATAGGTGAACTTACTGTTATTGCTGTTTGTGGTTTTCCTCTTCCAGTTTGTAAGATGTAAAAGTGGCGTCCCACCTGTCTTTCACTACTGTGTACCAAACGTTTGAACAACGAATCATTTTTAGCAGTCCTTCTGGTGGGCACCTTTTCTCTTGATGGGCAGAGAAAGTCTAGTGCCACATTGACCTGTGGACATTTGACCTAAAACAATAGCCTATGTGCACTGTGTGTGTGTTTGTGTGTGTGTGTGTGTGTGTGTGTGTGTCTGTGTGTGTATTTGTGTGTGTGTTTGTGTATATGTGTGTATTTGTATTTGTGTGTTTGTGAATGTTTCTGTGTGTGTATTTGTGTGGGCAAATGTGTGTGCATTTGTGTATATATATGTGTATTGGTGAATATGTCTGTGTTTGTGTCTGTGTGTATGTGTGTGTGTGTGTGTTTTCCTTTGTCTCAGTCTGTTCTTCAGTCACTTTGTCCAAGTGAACACCAGTGTCTCTAAGTGTCATGACCACCACAGCTTTATGATGAGGCTGGCTTCATCTTCGGTAACGTACATGACCTCTGCCTCCACCTTTGCTCTGCTTTAGAAATCGCTTTGCCTCCCTTGGCTGTTATTTGGATCTCATGGAGGTTTTTGACTCCAGCTATAAAAGAGAATGTAGTAATGAGATTTTCCCTGTGTCACCATTCCTGTAAGATCTGTGTTTCCTGAAACCATGATCCAGGAAATTCTTTTTTTCAGGTTGGTCAGTTTATTTCTGGAGTTAATGTGTGTAACGTTCTTTCTTTGTAATATAAAGTCACTTGTTGAAACTAACTAAACGTTTTTAAAATATGAAAAACAAAAACAAAGTCTAAAAGATATAAAAAATAAAAGGAGCAGACAAGGAAAACTGGGTGGTTAAACGGACCACCCATGTTCCCTACCTTAGATATCTCATGCACCAAGTTTGTTGATCTTGGAGGTTCAAAGCCCAAACAATAAGTGCAGTAACAACACCATGCAAAGCAGACAGAGTGCACATGGTGATGAGATTTCTTGTGACTATAACTGTGTAGCACTATGCCATATAGGCTTAGAACAGTACACAATAAATACCTGCATGCTACACATACACACACACACACACACACACACACACACAGAGAGAGAGAGAGAGACACAGAGAGAGAGAGAGAGACAGAGAGAGACAGAGAGAGACAGAGAGAGACAGAGAGAGACAGAGAGACAGAGACAGAGACAGATACAGAGACAGAGAGAAGGGGGGGGAACCTAGCAAATCCAGATGAACCAGTCTACCTGCAATGTAAACTTGAGTGTAATGGAACAGAAAACATGACCTGAGGGTCTATAATCAAGACGCATTCTGAAATGGCTGTGGAGCCCAGCACAGCCTCAGTTTACAACGCTTGATAATGCCCCAGGCCCTGGCAGAAAAACATAAACTCTTAATGAGCAGCTCAACTTAGCTCACCTTTTAACAATTCCCACAAGATAAAGATCCAAACAGTGCTCATTTAAAAGACCTGAAGCAAGAGCCGGGGAAGCTGCAGATAAAAGTCAAGTCCATCAGGATGCTAATCGTAACATTACCACGCAGTTGGAATGTGAAAGTATCTCACACATCCACCGTGCACACTGGTTCGGTTTCCTCACAGATTATGTAAAGTTCTTGACATAGAAGCTGAAACGGCTTAGCCGCACTTACAGATGGTAGTAACATACTATCTAAGAACTTTTTATAGGATGATCAGAAATTGGCCAACAGAACAGTCTGGATCTCAGCTCCAGACTTTACTAGCTCTGCATCCTTAGAGAACTCTCCCCACTCCTTTCTAACCCACTTTTCATCTGTAAATGAAGATAATGACTATCAGAGAAATCCTTCCAATATGGCATCCATTCAGTAGCATCAGCCGTTTTTCCCTATGAACTTGGTAGGGCTCCCTCCTTGTGGACTAGATTCATGTGACATAAGTACATCCAAACAGGTCTCGTCAGTGCCATCTAGAAGCAAATGGAATGATGGCTAGCAGTGAACAGCTGCTAACCCTTAATGCAGATGAGAAGTGGAAACCAAACAATACAGCAGTCTGGGTCAAACTGTAATGAACTAAGCGTGTTTATGTTTGAAAATAATTGAATGATGGAACCGTTAGCCAAAGAGGCAGATCATTTAAAATTTACATCGACAGCCAAAATACATGTAAAACTTCACTTATGAAAGTTTTCCTCTTTCAATTGTATCAAAAATTTATTTATAACTAATTATCTACAAAGTGATTTGTCTGTGAGTACAGCACAGGTGAGATGTGTGTGTGTGTGTGTGTGTATGTATGTATGTACACGCGCGCGTGTGTGTAATGTGTGTGTATATATATATATATATAATATATGTATGTTACAAACACACAGACATATATATGTATACTAACACATATGTTACTAGCACATACACATATATATAATAGTGTACTAGTGTAAAGAAAACAATTATGGCCATTTAAAGAAATGAGCTTTTGTGGTATGAAAATGACTGCTACAACAAATGCCTGTTGATCCTTTAAGCATCCGAGCACTTTGTGTCTGTCTGGGTTTTTGAAGGAAGAACATGTGACCGAGAAGTGAAGGGTCAGGCTAGGACTGATTCCCCACAAATGAGTACAGCTAGTGATGCTCACTCCCGGCACTTATGCAGCATAAAAATAAAGAATGAAGCAGCCGAGAGTTGGTGCTGTCCATTTGCTTCCCCCATGAACACCGTGCCTTCCCACGTCCATCTCATTAACCTCACTGGGCCACACTGTGGTCACCAGCCTTACAGATGACTACTAATGAGGTTCAAGGACTTTGGCGACTATCCCACAGTTGAACAACAGATGCAGGGTTGGTCTGGACATGGACACAGGACTCCTGCCCCAGGCCTGGGGTTCTCACTGTAGAGGGAGGGTCCACCTCACATCATAAATGAACAGCCATTGCCGTCAATGGGAACACCACTCCCCCGCTGAGGTCAGGGTGACTCCACCTCACAAGTCTGCTCACTTTTTCTTTGATTATTTTTCACTCTGGACTTCTGAGGCCACAGCTAGTGGGAGATTGGTCAGATGAAAGCGAGAAGCTTGTCAGTTGCAGACAGAGGGGCCTTAGATTGCATTGTATGCACTGCCGCTGAGTAAAAGGGATTCGGATTTTCATCTGAATTTATAGCAAAGAGTCAACACCCACCAAGAGACCATTCCTTAACATTCGTAAGTATTTGTAAATATTAGTTAATGTCATTTTTCTACTTACTAGAACATGGATGGAGTTGTTCGAAGTACTTGACCTTTAAATGTAGAGTGTTTAAATTCATTCCTGTTATTACTTCGTTTTCACAGTTGAGTGGTCTTGTAAATAAAACTTTTCCCTCATTAGAAGTGCAGCCAATCTTGCAGCTCCCCACAGCTCTTGTCTCTTTTGCTCCATGCTATGCCTCACACATTGATCCGGAACCCAGGGGAACCCATGCACAATTGGAGAATTAACCCAGAAACAATTTCCTGTATCACTGTGTTGTAACCTCCAGGATGAAAAATTCCATTCATTTCTTTTGCACTTAATTAGGAAAAAAAGTTAAATGAAGTCTTCCAGAAGTACTTAAAATTTAACAGAACAATATTTAGATTTCTCAGCTGGTCAAATCTCTCTACTTCTTTGTTGAATGGTGTTATGAAATATTCTCTCTCTCTCTCTGTCCCTTTCTTCCTTGATTGTGTATGTGATATTTGTGATTACTTTTGCTAAAGAGAAACTTCAGCCTCAATAATTTACTTTGGATATTCAAGTAGAGACATGCTCTGTGCCCACAGGTGTTCCCAGGAAGTAATATTGAGTGTGACACCTCTCTATGGGTAAATTATAATCTATTCAGTCCCCATTCCCTTTTATGCACATAAAGCCTTGTCTTTCCCCTATTTCCTTCATAGGGATCTCTTCCCCCCAACTCAGACTTTTGACTTTACCCTTTCGCAGTAAGACATCTTCCTTCACTATTAGGTTACTCTTGCTAAGCTGATGGCGTCACTGGGCTTTGGTTCTCCCTATACAGAAAACCATTTCTTCATCTCATTAGTAAATGCACTTGTTTTCTTTGACTTGGGATTGTAGCTCCAGCAAAGACACGAGGCCTTCTAACGCTACCTCAGGACTTGTGGAGGAAAATAGACTCTTCACTTGACCTTTATTTGTAGGAAAAGGTCAAGTTGGCCACCTGAAAAGGGTATGCCTCAGCAACAGGTTCTCAAACGTGAGACAGACAGATGGAGCTAACTGGGTCAGAGAAGAAAGCAGATACCAAGATTAACAAAGTCTAGTTATGCAATATTGTGCTCAGTTCCTACTTGGAAGATGAGTAGATTTCTGGAATTCACCATTATAAATATCTAGATGATTTCTTTGGTGGTTATACTTAGTACTAGTTCCAACTTGAATTTGGTGTTGATTAAGCCTAGGATTAAGTTAGGCTGGGGCATGGGAGCTGATAGGACACGGCATGTAAGGAAGCACCCCACTTAAATACCATGCACACACAGACTCTATGTCTTCTGGACAACCCCCTCCCCATCCTGTCATTTTGAGTCTAGATATCTGGTCCAGCACAGTGCCTGTCCACTAGAAACCATTGACATCTTCCCAGTTGTGAGGGGCACACATGTTTCTGAGATGTCTAAACAGCCGCTGTGGGCAAACTTGTTCCTGGTTAAGATCTGGGAATATTCCACCTGGGAAAACAACGCTTTTCACTTTTGTCTGGAAGCTACCAGGAGGGACACTCAGCAGGGAGTCTGTTTTACTATAAAGAGTAAGCACTTACTATAGGACTCTCATTGGCTAAGAAGAGTGAAAAGGACTTGGGCAGAGAGCTGTTGGGAAGACTGCTGTGAGCTCAGGGAGGTAGAAGGAGATTGGCATTCACGCGAGACCTATGTTACCTTACAGGGAGGAATAGATGCTGCTGATGGCAGTACACCTGGCTAACAGGCGATCACTGCACTGAAGTAGACTAATCAGTGGGATGTACGCCTTGGGGTGGATATGGCAGAATTTTAAAACACTTTCCCCAGTTCTGAGGGAAACACGACAATCCTCAATGTATTTGCAGCTTTATTATACAAAATTATTCTGTCTACGTCAACTTTCTATGGCTCAGGTCTAGTTTGTGTTCCTTGGATTTAAAGGAAGCTGAACCCTCACAGGGGGTTGTTTTTAAGCTGCATCTAGGAAACACTCACGGGCTTCACAAGTTGGTTAGTGCAGGATCCCAAAGTGACATCAGACTGTATGTTGGCCACAGTGGAAAGGAGAGCAAGGTTGCTATTTCATAGGCTACTTCCATCCCTGAAATCCCACTTGCCTTATGTTCAGTTGTGCCAGAAGCCTGTTTCGCCATAACTTAGTCACTTATTACAAAATTGGCACAATCTGAACACAATAAATTAAACTGCTCTGTCTGATGGCGCACATACTCCTGCCAGGGGGTGGCTGTCCGGGGGTCACATGATTCCATGCCTGCCACCCCCTGCTCCCCAGGTTTGTGCTGTTATATAATGCTTCAGAGCTGCATGCGGATAGCCTCGAAGGGTGGGCACAATACCTCCAACTGGGGACACTGTACAGACATGAGCAGTCTGAGATTTGACTTACACCTGTGCAATGATGCCTTGGGATTCCAACATTCGTATTCCTTATCTTCATAAAGACAAAGTTCTCAAAGATATTCATAGTAGCAGAATAAAGGAGATTTTCTGCAATGTGTTGTATTAAGGAGAGGGGTCATTGGGGTGGGTCTACCAGTGTACGGCACTGACTGTCTTTCAAGACAGTCCGGCAAGTGGGAATTTGTCAGGGGAAGAAGGGGACAGAAAAATGTGACAGGATTCTTAATGAAGAATGGCCATGGTGATAAGACAGTTTGATGGTGTATAGGAGGTGTGGAAGAAATGATCACTGACCGCCCTTCCTTCCTACCTTCCTTTCACCTTTTTTTGTATTCTCCTCCCTCCATTGTTCCTTTCTTCTTCCCTCTCCTTCAGAGATGTGCCTGGTATAAATTAGACTGAGGAAAGGCACCAGGTCCAATGAATGGGTATTTCTTGCCTCTTGTGATGTCTCCTCCCCTGCCCCCATGCATCTGACACTCTTAGAACAAAACAGCCTCTTCAGAATTCCTTCTGCTAGCATAAGAGAAAACTGCAGAATACCACCAGAGCTCTTTTCCAGAGGCCTGAGGCTAGAATATTCTCTGTCCATTATTTGTCACTACTGTGGAGTCATTAGCTTTTGCCATTAGAACTCTGCTCATACTAAAGGTGTTGCAGTGGATGTATGTGCTTTAGATTCTCATTACAGGCTGCTGACCTCTCCCCATAAATCTGAGCTTGAAGTTACCAGCTTTCTACTTGTTGGCCCTAATTGGAAAGTTCTCTGCTATATACAGGTACAAAATGTACGATCAAAGCTTGAATTTCTGCCCCTTATTAACATTGCCTCTGTGACTTATTCCCTCAATTCTCCTTCCATTGGAAATTTAGCCGAAACACATTCCTCAGCTTTGAATACAAGTGAGCTTAGGTAGAACCCATTACATACTGTGGAATCCACTAATCAGGAATAGTGATATGCCGGCCACCAGAGAATGGTAAAATGGCCTTTAATAATTAATTACTCACGTGCCATTTTTTTAAAATTGGATAACCTAGAAAAATTATAAAACTTTCAGCAGTTGGAAACTTCCTTTAGTGTTTGGAAAAAAACCCAAGTACTGAGCATATAATATTAAATTGTGTCAAGGATCTATAAGAGGTATGTAATAATTTCATAGAACTTGTCCTTCAGACAGACTCTATTGGGAAAAGATGGGTGTGTGTCTATAGGAGGAAGAGTGGATGTTTCTAACTTCCTTCATCTATCAGAAGAAAGTATTTCCTCGATATAATCTTTTGGATTACTCATCAAAGTCATATGTTCATGCTGGGATATTTTTCCAGGAGGCTATCATGATATCCCTCTCAAGAAAAAGGGCTATCTGTGCCCTGTATTCAGAAACCCTTTAACAGCAAGATGTCCCTGTTCTGGGTCTTCACATATGATGTTATTAGAATCAGTATAATTCAGCAACAGTCACCTTAAGTGTACACTTGGACGTGTTGGCATATGTACACATTTAAATAATTATGTCACTCGGTTCATTTAAATAGCACTTTAATAGAATTGTTTGGGATATTCTAAAGAGTTTTATTCTCCTAAGAGTCTTTATCTCCTTGTATTAAGAGATATTGAAGCAGTTTCGAAGAAGAGAATCTTGAACTTCATGCTCTAATGAGATGGAGTAATCACAACTTTGAAATGAAGATATGCACAGAATTATTTTATGTCTAAGAAATTAAACATGACCACTCAAATTAAACATGACTACTCTGTGGCACATGTGTGCTTAACTTCCTATAGATACTACATTAGAGTTTTTAAGTAACCTGTGAAGTGTTCATATTTGAGGAAGAAGACACCGATTTTTAGTGGTTATTTTGGGTTTTCATGATCACACAGCTAGCTCATTAGTGGTTGACACAGAAATGCAGGTCAGACTCTTAAAATATTCTATAAGTAACTGTCTCCAACCTGGTGAGTATAGTTAAAATCTTCATGTTTATATGCTGAACATTTTTAAGAATCTATAAAAAAGCAAAAAGAACCCATTTAGTTGTGTTGATCAATAGTTAACACATAGAAAATATTACTGGGTATACTTGACAGCACCTATTACTTATGTAAATATCAAACTATAAGGCTGCCATGGTATTTCCAATGGTCTTCATGGTTTCTGTTCCATTCTGCTATCATCTGGGATGTTCTCTACATTGGTTTGCACTCTACATTGTGAGTTACACTAATTAACTTAATTTAAGCATCAAATACTAACTAATATACTCAATTGCCCCTCTAGCCACATTCGAGCATTGTGAAGTATCCACTCAGGAGTTTACATGTAGCAAATTTTGCAACTTTTTTTTTCTTACTTAGCTTTGACCCAAATGGTTCTTTAAAAAACAATATTGACCTATTACGTAAAGACTCTCAGCCATTTCAAAATTTGGTTAAGGGGTTGAGGACTCATTTTTCACAATGCTCTTGGCTTTATTACTCTTTGAATTATTCATGGTTTTCTAGAAACATGCACCCCACAGAACGACTTTATACAAAGGACCTGTGTTAGAATGGCTTATAGAACACTGTATGGGAGTCCAGTGTGGGCAGCCGTCACTCTGCAGAGACCCTGCACTAACCAAGGTTGGGTACTTTGGCAATCCCAGCCTGGTACTGAAGAACTGCAGGACTCCTGGAGCAGCCCTGGTTCTTCAATACACAGGGGAAGATTGAAGTTGATTCTGGCATCAGCTAAAGAAGGCACAGGCATAGGGCAGATAAACTTGAAACCAGCACAAAGGCACTCTCCAGCAAGACACAAAACAGCAAACAGGCAAAAGAGCAGACACTTTCCCTTCCTTCTTCTCAGCCACCATTGGGAGGGCCAGTTCCATTCCGGTTGGATGATTTCACATGCAATCAAGACAGCCCCTCAAGGGCACCCACAGGCTCTCTCTTAGTTGATTCCAGATCTAGTCAACTTGACAACCGAGATCATTCATCATGCTGTCTTTGCACTTTTCTGGGGACATTAATTTTCAGTGTGCTCCATCAAGTTTCTGTTCGCTACAAAACAACACATTGCAGTAGTCCTGACATAATCTTCCCCGTCTAAAGTTCTTATATTAAAAGATACACAGAGCACAATCAATATCTGTGACAGACTCTGGGGACAGGGAACATATAATCAAAGGGACTAAAGCAAAACAAAACTGCTGTTTCCAACCCCGTGACACCGAATGTGGAGACTTCCTGCTTCAATGGGCTCTGCGATTCCCGGCCTACATTCGGTAGATGTTGTGCCGTTTGACTCCATTCTGGTTCACAGTTCACAATATCAGTCCACGAGAGGACCGCACCTTCATACACAACTGTGAGTCTCCAGGTTTTCTAATTCTGTCAAACTTTTTTGAAAATCAAGCATTCTCAGGACTCCCTCTTACCTTCAGTAGTTCCCTAGATAAGCTCTCCAAACTTGGAGAGCCATTTTACTGATGTCCTCCCATGCTGCCAAAGGACAAAGACCAAAATGGCCACTTGAAGAGGTGCATCATGGGTGACGTGAGGTCAGAGAGACTTATCCTCTGCCTGTGTTCACAACCTTCCCAGGAGTTGGTGTGACCCTAGCTGTTTCCTTTTTTGTTCCTGATTTAAACTCAGAGGTGTTACTAGGGGAAAACAGAGCCATCACTTTAGCAAGCTGATTAAAAGGAATCTCTGATTTCTTTTTCTCTTTTCAGCATTCGAGTTGGGGGAGGAGCACCCTTCACGATGACGACTTATGTGTTTTATTTAAAATTTTGCAAACATCTCTATTTTGTTGTCCACAGTGTAAACTTATCTTGTACTGTTGGCACGCTGAAAGGAAAAGTTCAGATTTTACTTTTCTGAACAGTGCGATTATTTTTGCTTGCTACAAGAAACTAAATGGAGTTCTGAAAAAAAAAATACTTCCAAAAATACTCTTAGATTCTCTCTCCCTAAATATCAAGAGGACCCATGCCACTTCTGACTGCTAAAACCATTTATCATGCCAAGTGTTTGAGATTGTTTAAGATTCCTTTCGATGACCGCCCCTCCCCCTTCACCATTTGATTGACAGATATAATGAAAGTGGCTGGCAGCCCCTATCAAAACTAAGCTCTGGCACGTATTAACAAGCAAAAATAGCTACGTTTCGTCTAAGCAACCTCAAAAGAGTCCAATGTTCTAAGTTCCTTTTCCAAGACGTTACACAAAAAAATAACATAAATATATTTTGATCTTAACCCAAAATTTCCTCAGCAAGCTAACAGCTCATACGTATTATTTGAAATCCCCTCGTACGACAATGTAAGCTTTAATGTCCCTAGACATTTGAGCACGGCAGCTGTTAGCACATGGACGTGCTGGAGTGAACTTGGTGGAGAAGCACATGGAAAGTTACTGCAGAGGCAGCCATCTTCCACCTCTGCCTCAGAGACCTTTCACACCGGCTGAAGGAAGCATTTCTTCTTTTCATTCCTATGTTCCTTTCTGATAAATTTTAAGTTCAGGAATCCATTTAATTTGTCTATTGTGTTGGCAGAGCAGGTGTGCTTTTAGCAGCCGCCAAGTTTTCTAGGTGATTATTAATCATAATTAGCACTCTTTATTTATGCGTTTGAAAACCTTTCTGAGAAGCATTTTTTTTTCCAAGAGAGATAGTGTGCCCAACAGTATAGAGCTCCTGCCTTGTAGGATATGGTAAACTTGTATCTTCAAGTGAATAGTATTAGACACTCTAAACCTGTAATCACACAGTAATTTTGAGGTACATTCTTATATTTTGCCAGCATAGAAACAAATTAGTCTGTTGTGGTTTTTGATTAGAAAATAACGCTCCTACTTTTACCTTTGGGACAATCATTCTGTGTAGGATTATTTTTTCTGATTTGGGGAGACCGTCCCAGTAGAAGTGGATATTCACATACTTTTCTTCATCTCAGGCCTCAGTAAAAACATGGTTGGCTATGCCTGCCAGTGTGCAGGGTGAGTAAGACTTGCTATAGACAGTGTTTGTGGATAATTTTTTCTGGATGTCATTAATATGGAAATATTCCTTTGGTGGGAGGATGTGTAGTGACAGTATGACTCCCCCACTGTGAGATCTCAGACTATATCTGTGGACCCAGCAATAATGATGCCCAGCCAAAATCTGCAGATATTGCCTAATATTGCTTATATAATATACTAATATTTCTTAAAAGGATATATTTATGTATATACATATATTTGCTTAAAAATATATATCCATATATAAACATATATCATGTAAATATATATGCAATCTAGTAAATTTAATTTTATATATAATATGTATATTATATAATTATATTAGAGCCATGTATTTACTATATATTATAATTATATAAATGTTATATTACATATGTGCATATAATTATATATTATACATGTTAGAACATATATATATTATAATTATACAAATATAAAAATATAAATGTATAAATATGAGTATATATAAATATATAAATAAATATAAAAATAAAACTGAACATGTATAAATATAAATACAGATAAATAAATATAAATAACTACATGCATGTAAGTATAAATATATATTTATATATATATATATCCTTCCTTAAGGCTTAAATTAAGCCTTTTCTATACATATTCTACCAGATAAAAACCTTTTAAAATCTAAAAAGAGTTTCAAAAGAGTTTTTTAAATCTGTCTCCTTTATTTTCTTTAATTAATTTTTTCATTTCCTTTACTTTCCAGTTGCAGCCCCTCCCACATCTCCTCTCAGTCTCACCCTCACAAATTCCTCTCTCTTTTACCTCGTTCCCTTCTCCTTTGAGAAGGGGACCTGCCCTTGAGGTACCATCCTGAGCTGGAACATCGAGTCGAAGTAGGACTAAGTGCATCTTCTCTCACTAAGGCCACACAAGACAGCCCAGCTAGGGGAAAGGAGTTCACATGAGTTTTTCTCAGTTGCTTTAGAAGGATGTACTTCCCCAGGTATTCTCCATCCCTCTGCCTCTCACAGTCTTCCTTCTTTCACTTTCTCAAGGGGAAGAATTTGATGGAGACATCTCCTTTATTTAGAGACATGTGTTCCAAGGTCCCTCTCTTTGTATGATGTCTGGGTGTAGGTCTCTATTTGTTCCCATCTGCTGTAGGAAGAAGCCTCTTTGATGATGGCTGAATAAGGCACTGACCTATAAGGACAGCAGAGTATCATTAGGGGTCATTTTATTGTTTATTTTTTCATTTTTTTTTAGATCAGTAATATTTGGTTTTGCCTAAGTCTCTGAGCTATTTATCTAGTCTTTGGTTCTTGGTCACCTAAGGAATGTCAGGGATGAGTTCTATCCCCTGGAGTAGACATTAATGACAACATTGGATGGTTGCTAATATAGACCCTGTCCCACCATTGCACTAGCATATCTTGTAGGCAGGATAGATAGTTGCTCCAAGAGACAAATATCTGGGTCAATGTTTACATTTCTCTTTTGGTAGCATGCAGAGTGTGTTCCCATATCAAAGATACTAGAACAAGTAGATGAAGGCTCTATGTAGGCACCAGCTCGCATGTTTATCGAATTCTGTGGGTGTGGGTTTCGGCAATGGGGCCCTACCATCAGTTCAGGGAGAGCAATCTATTGTCTTGGCAACAGCCTGATTATTTAGAGATTTCTATGTGACTCTTTTGACTATCAACTCAATTGGATGTGAATGTCCTGGTACTGAAAGTTCATTTGGTGGCAAGAGTTGGGGCTCTGTCTCCCTCATTATTTGGAGACTTCATTGGCATGGCCTTCATATGTTTTACCAAGTTTCCAAAGCACTAGGTTTTCCTACTGCTCCTCAAATACCCCTCAATTCTACATGATTTTCTCCTTATTGCCTTTCAACCCCATCTCCCAAACCCCCTCCACCTGATCCTCCTATTCCTGTCTTCATCTAACCCCCATCCATCCATAAAATCTACTATTTTCCCTTTCTAGGGAGATCTGTGTTTTCCCCCAAGTCCCTTCCTCTATTCCTAGCCTCTGGGTCTACAGATTATAGGTTTGTTATCATTGATTTAATGGCTAATATACACATATAAATGAATGCATGCCATATTTGTCTTTCTGGACGTGGTTTACTTCACTCATGGTGATCGTTTTTCCAGTCCCATCCATTCAGCTGCCAATTTTACGATATCATTTCCTTTTAACAGTCAAGCAATATTCCCTTGCGTAAATGTATTGCATTTTATTTATTCATGCTTCTGTTAATTAACATTTAGGTTGTTTCTGATTTCTGGCTGTTATGAACAGAGCAGCAATGCATATGGTTGAACAAGTGGTAGGGTGAAACATCCTTGGGCATATATGCCCGAGAATAGTATAGCTGGATCTTGAAGTAGGTGGTATCTATCTTCCTGAAGAACTGTTATATTGATTTCCATAGGGATTGTGCAAGTTTGTACTACCACCAGTAATGGTATAAGATGAAATATCAAAGTAGTTGTGGTCTGAATTACCCTCTTTAAGAATCATCTGGACTCTTCCTCTTCTCAGTATCTTTCCCTGTCCTTCAGTCATCCCAGGCTGACTACATAGTCTTTCACAGTCTTTGTATAAGATCTATCATGCTTCTGTTCAGTTACCACATTTTCTGGAATTATTTGCTTCTGTGTTTGCTACTCCAAAATTGCGAGCTTTTTGATATTTCAGGGCCTTACTGCATTCATGTTTGTGACTCTGCCCCCCGGAAACAGTACCTGGTATATAGTTGAGCCACAGAAAATATCCATTGGGTGGCTATTTGAGTAAATGCTATGGATTAAAATCAGGTCTGATTCTTTGTTCAGAGGGCAAAAACCTCAAGGCAGTTTTAGTTCAGAAGAGAAAGCACAGTTCAAGAGTGAGTCCTTGAAAATGGGCAAAGTTGCTGAGTCCAGAAGTATCTGAAAGGGAGCTGAGGAAACCCATGGAGTACTCCTCAGAGAACTGACATATCAGTGAATTAGGACTGTTGTTACATGGATAGAATGAGACAGCTCCCAGCATGCTTGTGAATGATGTGGGCACAATGTACACAGTAAAGCATGTTAGAATTTAATTGAAAGGAATTTGTTGAGAAAGCTGGTAATAATCGGAAAAATAGGCATGAAGAAGTTGAGAGATTCATTTAGCTACTGTGAATTATTGATGAGTTATCAGTTCCCATATATGTCCAAAATAGATTTATATTGTCAAGTTTTTAAAAGATAATATAGATTAAAATAATTCCCTTGAAAGTGACATAAATAATAATAAGTGATCTCACCTCCCATCTGTAGATCCTGCTCCCTGCCATAGACCATGCTGTATGTACATGCAGAACCTTTACCTATGGCCCTGTAATCAGTCACATTGTACAGATAAGGAAACAGAGGGCTAGAAAGTTCAGTCCACTAGTTTGTTTTTTCTCAAATAACATTGAATATCAAACCTGGCATTAAATCTGTTCTAATTGAATTGGAAACCTGTGCTTCACTATACTATGACTCTGAGTTTCTGTGAGCGCATGGTAGTTTCCTGCGTCAGTTTAAGATTATTTAAATAGGTGTCAGCTTAGTTCTCCATATGTTCCTTGTTCCATTTCTTCATTATAATTAAAATTCTGGTCACTGTGAGAGGTATTATGTCTATGTCATATCCATGTGCCTTGTGTGTGTATGTTTGTGTATGCATGAGTGTATGTGTGTGTATGTGTTTATGTATGTGTGCATGTATACGTGCATGTTTGTGTGTATGTGTATATGCATGTGTATGTATGTGTGTGTATGTGCATGTGCTTGTATGTGTGTGCATGTGTGTGTATGGGTGTGTGAGAGTGTGTGTGTGCATTGGAAGATATGGAATTAGAGATATAGATAACCATGTAATATCAAGGATAGCAAGTGCTTAAAAGAAAACAGTAGCCTCTTTCCTTAAGTAGATCACAGAGTAACATTCTCAGGTGCTTTCTTCACTGTGGCTAAGAGTAATTAGATTTACAATGTAGCTGACTGTAACCTAAGAGGATGCTTAAAATAGCTTTAGAGAAGTAGTACCACACAAGTGTAATCAAACCCAGAAATTTGAACACATTGGCCTTTCTGTAGCCTTTTCACTGAACGGAGGGGTTTGTGGTGAAATTTTGAATCATTGGAAGAAAGTGTGACATCTAAACAGTCTTTGAAAACTGTATAAATGTCACCGCTACATCCAGCGTGACAGGGAGACTGTGCAGTTATCTAGATGACCTACATCAGCTCACAAAGAAGCATGAATATCCATGGTGATGATGCCTTTACTGCCTTTTAGAGAGCAACATGCCTCCTGCTTCAGCTCATGAAGAGGTATTATGCTGGAAATATGGGTAGGGTATTGCCTGGGTAGGAATATTGACCTTCAGATATTGATGATATTTGACATAAAATAAAAATGTTTATAAGATATGAAAATTTCTTTCAAGACAAGCAAAAGCTACACACACACACACACACACACACACACACACACACACACACACACACACACACCAAATAAAACACAGCAAAGTGTGGATTTTCATCAGGTGTTAACACCTATAAACTGGCTTTATCAGACATGGGAAGTTAAACAAACTTACTTTGAACTTGTTTTATAATATACATAATTAGCCTTTAAGAGATTTTTGAACTGTAGAAGAATCAAGGAACTGTTTGTGTGATGTTTATTCTCCCCTAGATGAACATGAAGAATGGTTTGACTTCTCCTTGACTCCCTTCCTGTCTAAAATCTCCCATAGTCAACAGAACCTGGCAATTTCCCAACAAGTAGACAACACTTGTAGTCAATGGCGAGTCTCAGAATCATGAGACTGAGTTTGGGGACCATTGGGGAACAGCGAATATGCTTTCATTAAGTGTGAATGTCTGTGGAAGGAGAGCAAGAATTCCAGCCACTGTCCTCCATGGACTCTGTCAGTCATGCTCTACCCTTAACCCTGGGGACCACATCAGCATTTGAGAAGTTCAGATTTGAGAACTTTGTAGTTGAGCTACAAAAGATGAAAATGAAGTAAAATCTTCTAACACTTAGAGCCAATCTAGGATGCCATGTTTGACCACATTCATGGCTGGAGTCCATGTACCTTTAGCTTGAGCCTTACCCCTTACTGCCATTCCTGAAATGTTCCCATCCTCCTCTGAGTAGATCTCTTGACTCTGCCTTTAAAAGCCATTCTGGCAAACGGTAGCCATGGTGAAGGTGGTACTTGTGACGGGAAGGCATCTGAAGACCTTGAGAGAGTGACCAGTGCAAAAGTGTCATCCAATGGTGACAATAGAAAGCCAGAGAACTACACCCAGCTATGAGAAACTACAGGTCCTGGTTATGAAAAGAGTTTCAAGAAGCTGCCAGGACTTTAAAGAACAAGACTCTCAGACAAGTTAAGTCCAAGGATTGGAACAGCGCCTACTGGGAGCTTAACTTGATAGAGCTGAGTCCTCTAAGAGTCTGTCAGCATACAAGGTCTATTTAAGAGTTGTGAAACGAGCAGCCACTGCCTGCCCTTGGCTGCTGGTGCTGCTACAGCTCCTACTTCTGCTAGAAACCTGGAGTTACAATGGCTGCCACATGTTAGGACTGCTCATGGTTCGAACCCAGTCTGGGAGCTCCCAATGTTAGTATTATGAACCATTAGTCTATGGCTTTTAAAATCCAAAGCAAAAGAGTTCCTAACTCATAGATTAGAGCTTTGAGCCTGTGAATCTACCAATCTTGTACTTAGACCTTGGGCATCGTTAGCCTGGGGTTGCTGGCAGTTCTTACCTATCCACTCTTCCTCTTCCTATTTTGACAGCGCAAAAGGACCTTGTGTTCAATTGGTTGGTACCAAAATTAGAATTATGCTGAACTTTCTGTTGAAGTCCTGAATATGTGGAGAAGAGAAGGCAAGAGACTGGGAGTTGCCTATTAATTTGGAAGATGTGTCAAGGATGCAGCCAATATCAAGGAGATTCTAGAATGACATTGGTAGAAAAGACATTAAAGACTATGTAAAAGACAGGGAATCTATAGGTTAGAAATACAGTATCAATGTTGAAGACTCCAGTAACAGAGGTAGTCACAGTGGCCATGAAGTTCAAGTTGGAAATGAATTACCTTAGAAATAAGAGACAAGCAGAGGTCATGGATTTTTTTTTAAACGAAGCTACTGATTGCAGCCTGTAAGTATTGATTGCCATCATTAATTACAAGAGTATTTTTGGGATAGTGAAAAATGGATTTTGAAGAAATGATCTAAGAGAAGATAGATGAGTCTCAGTGTTTAGGGTGAAGCGGCTTTAAAATAAACCTTGATGAAGATGGATTTCTTCTCATGAAGGAGAAGAGACAAAAATACATTGGCCACAGAAGGATTACCCAGAAGGAGCCTTTGCAAGTGCTGCACCAGACCTGAATGAATAGAGTAAAAGGAAATTCTAACTCAGTTTTTCGATGATGTTAAAGAGTCCTGGTTGAAAGGCGTTGGTCTATTTGTTTATTTGTCTGTCGGTTTGTTTTTGAATGGAAGTGTACAGGGTAGGAAAGGCTGGGAAAGGTACTCAGAATTGTATGGCAAAGGAGAGAGAGTGACCCAAATGGGAAATGCACAGGTGGATGGATAATAGGCCTAGAAGTGGAATCTTTGGAGGAAAGCGTTTATTTGGGTCTTGAGAGCATATCCAGAGAGGCATCATGGGATCTGGGGCCTTCCTGGTTTTAGATCTTTAGCTGTGTGTTATTCCTCTGTTGCAAATACTGCTGTTCCCTGGTTTAACACACACTTTTCTGTGACAGTTCTTGGAGTACTGGGCTTTGGTTACTTGCTAATCAGGTCAGTAGAGCACTTGGACGAAATTAACTGGATTTATGCATCTGTTTTTTTGGGTTTGGTTAATATTTGATAAATAAATTCTAACAGACATGAGTGCATGTTCATAATATTTTTCAGTGTTTTATTTTTGAAAGAGTTATACTATATTAGTTTAACATTTAGAATTAATATATCACATTCTTTTTTACTTATTTTGTATGTCTCTTTGCTTTCTATTAAATTCTACTTAAGTTCTTTTGTCACATATCAAAAACAATATCATCTCAGCATGTTGGTAACTGAAAAATGAACTAAGACATTTGAGTTTGCTATAGAGAATTACTTGCTCAGCTACTTATAGTTTGCTTTTAAAGAGGGTACATGACAGTCTTAACAGAATTTGCACAGAATACTCAATAAAGTTTAGCATGAATGTTGTGTATGTCATGGAGCCTATTCATGTGTTTGTGTTGAATAGATTTGGTGTTTGTTTATGAAGAGTTTCCTCTAACCGTTCAGCTTTGTGGTCAGGATGAGAAATCTCAAGACTGGATCAGCAACCCTTGTCCTTAAAGCTCCTCGTCACTGAGGACTTAAATTCCACGTATCTATGCTCCCCTGCCTCTGAAATGGGCATGTTAGCGTTGGCAGAATTGGAAGGACTGGAGTGGTCAATTTTACTTCTCAGTAGTTCTTTCAGGTTATATTGAACAAAAATCCATCTCTCTGTACTTCTCACCCAATTGCTTCAATTCCTGATCACAGAATTACATTGAAAAGTTGAAAATTCCTTAAAACTGAATTTCCCCCACGAGTGCAATTTCTGTTATTTTAGCAGCCACCTTGGCTTTGAAACACAATCATGAAATTTTTTTACTTCTTCAAAATTTTCTTTTCCCAAGGACAACAACTGAATAGAAACGCTGTAACAACCAGGCAAGCCCCTGGACTAAAATCAATGGTGAGATTCAGAAGCAAGCATGCTTTCCTCTGGCTTCTGTACTCAGCTGGGAGCTGGGAATGGCCCATGGAGGATGTGCACTCCAACTGAACCCAGCAGGGGACTTCAGAATGGAGCAGCTTTGGTTCAGGCTCAGCCCTACACTCTCTAGATGGAGTTCTTTGAGGTCCGTTCTTCAGAGCACAGCAGCACACTCATACACTGTATTCATGTGTACAAACAATCTATGTAAGGGATAGGGTATACCGTTGAATTCAGAGAACAGAAGGTGATATAAAGTCTGCTTCTCCCTTCATTTCTGGATGGTTTTTCCTCATGCATCCCCCACCCCAACCACTCTGTGCTGTCTACTCCCCTTGCATAATATTATCACATCTCTACTTGGTGAAATTTTAATGAGACAAGTTGATATCTGCAATGTATTTTGGCTTTGTGGTTCTTAATGGTTACTATTATTTTGTTTTTCAGTAAAACAGATTCTATTTGCTTTCTGTGCCTGTAGACTCTTTTCATCTTTGACATAGATGGGAAGGTGGACCATTTACATGCCTAGGTTAAAGATATGTGAATAAGATTCACTCATTCAACATTGTTTTTGTTAAAGCTTTGAGATTAATTTAAAATAAAAAACAGTTTGGAATAACCTTTTCTCTATTTTTATTCTAAGGGAGTGGGTACTCTTCTTTACCTTATAGTTGTCTAACGATATTCAGTTGTCTTATGGGTCTTTAGAGATGTTATGTTAAGATACTTACCAAAGAATACAATAGAATTCCTTGGAGTTGACCCTGGACCTGGTTCATTTGCAGCCACAGAAATAGCTCTGTGGTTGCAGGTCTTTATAATCTGCCTCCCAACTGTGAAAGGTCACCTCTAGTGACTGGATAACCTAACTACGGTGAGTTTGTTTCTGGGTGTTAAGATAGGATCTGTTGTCTCATACCAGCCATTTAGCTGCCGAAGGAATGTTATTCTTCAACCTTGAACAGCGAGTGCCCTTGAATTCTTCCCACTCAGGCTAGTCAGCTGCAGATCAGCTGATGTGACTTATGTTTTTGCCCTTGACAGGAATGACTCCCTTTAAATTCCCCTTCCGAATCGTACACCAGTTGCTTCCAAACCAAACATGTTTTAGGGGATCACGTGGAAAGAAAGAAAGGAGACTTAGAAGAAGGCAGCAGCTAGCTTCACCATTGTTCTGTCTCTATTATTAACACTAACTATACAGATGTTAATATTCTCTTCAAGGAAACTTTTATTAAGGCCTAATGACCACTGAGAATTCAAAAGCATGACCATGATTAGAAATCAAGCTCCTGACCTGAAGGGAGAAACTATCTCCTAAGAGAATACATTGTCTTTCATTTCTTCTGAAATTCTGAATGTGACTCTTGATCTCTTGATCGAGTTAAACATTCACACTCACTCAGGTTTCTGATACAATCCTGTATTTTGAGCTGATTTTGTTTGTTTAGCACATCAATACAATTGCATTTAAAAGCTAAGTCTCCTGCTTTTATCTTTATCATTTTCCAGATAACAATATACCATGTGTAAACATGAATGCTGTACTCACCTAGCTGCACCACACTCCATGCATTACTAGGTAGATAATTGTGCATCCCCAACTGCACTGCTCTTTAAATGAACATCTTTACCAAGCACCTGTCACATGGGGCTCTGTTAAAACGTGTTTTCTTTGTCAGTTAGAAAAGATCAAGTGTCCTATCTAATACATTTTGTCTATCACTGAAATCCCCAAATCAAGCCATAAGAAAGGCTAGGTATAACTTACAAAAAGACGATTTAAACAGCAGAACAGAAATATGAGCTCTCTAAAGTATATGGCCACCCAATCACACTCTACAAAATTATAGAATGAAAAGTCTTCTTGAGCCTGGTGGCACATGTCTATCGCAGCACTTGGGAGGCTAAGGCAGGAGGATAACCACTAGTTGGAGACAAATTCAGGACACTTAAGTTCAATGCCAGTCACAACTGCTTGTGTGATGAGCGATTATAGATTAACTTAGGTTTCCCCAGACTCTGACATTCATGTTTGGAATTTTTTCCTCTCAGTGTTTTTTTCTTTCTCTCTTTATTTGTGCTGATGTTTGAGTAACTGTAGATTCAGTGAATTCTCTTACCCCATGGACTTTTTCAAAGAAGAGCCTGCACTCTAAGTGTCAGTTTTTATATTAATGGAATCCTAAAACAAGTTGTTTTTTAAGCACATGAAAGTCTTATGAAACTCTCTGCATTTTAGGCACGGGATTTCAGAAGGTTGGACACGCTAGCATTGTTTGAGGTAAAGTTACACATAAGGCCATGCCAAACAAAAACAGTTTTATTTCTTCTAACTACCCTTTTTAATATTTATCTGTTAGACATGATATTAAAAAATGTCAAACATGTCTCAATATTTTGATGTACCAGCTCACAAGCACATGAGTTTCAGGTCTATTTCTGTTTCTTTAAAAAGTTAAAATCAAGGACACATGTTAGTGAAAATGAAAAAATAAAACTTTTATTGGCCTGCTTTTATAAAACAAATGAGTATAAAGTAAATAACATAGAATCTGAGGTTATGGATAAAAATCAGGATTTCCTTATTTTTAATTTTTAAAATATGTTGATAGTTGAGGTTAAAGGAGAAAGAAAAAGAAAACAATCTTATTCTCAATATTACTATTTTCCCTAAATATTAATAGTATTTTATATCACACAAAGATGGAAATGTGGGATAAATTACCTTTAAAGCTCGTGGAGCAAGAAACATAAATATGTAGACAGAGAATTGTAACAGATAATGCCAATAAACTGTCATATGTATAAATGAAGTGAACTCAAAAGTCAAATAAGCCATCATATCTGTAAATGAAATTAATTCAGAGTGCATGTCAATAGCTGTCACTGAAAACAGAAAGTTAAGTGTGATAAGATTATAGCCTTAAATGAATTTTAGTCAAATATGCAGATTTTACTCAACCTAACACAGTAATACGAGGAACTGTGTGAACTGCATTGTAATATTCAGATTTTTAAATTCAACTGAACTTAAGTATTGACACCAAGAGTATTTTGCATATAGAACTGACAAGTTTTTGCATGATGTTTTTGCTACAGTAAGATAATTTGGCATGAATAATCTGGTTGTTGTAACCCCGGAATTTACATTGTCAACAGATTGCCTATTTGAATCCCCCGTGTTAATCCATAAGGTCAAACAGAGCCCTCTGGCCAGACCAGGAGAACTAAGAGGTTCATGTTACTTCCATCCACTCTTTTGTCTTTGCTCATAGGAAATGACTTCAGAAACCTCCCACCACACTGCCCTGCTCTAGATGTCTGATTTTCCTCAACCACACTTTTCAAGTCAATTGTATTGACTTAGTAACCAGTAGAACATCTTGTTTTACACAGGAAAGTCTTATTTTTCAAATAGAGAACCAGCAGGTATCTTGTATTTATTCCTTCATATTAAATAGTGTTTTTTCTCTGATTAAGCAGCAACTGTTAATAGTGTTAAGTATAATTTCATTATTATTACATTACTAATTAATATACTAGATATTTTAAAAATGTTAATTTAATTGACTAATAGTCATGATTTGGTGGTAGGTACTACTGTATCTTCATCCTTTTTTAGTTAAGGGAATTAGAAAAATAGGTCAAAATTTTCTTGCAAAATCCATAGACTCAAGGAATATGAATGATTAGATTTTAATTATGTTTCTGTGGTATTTCTGGAACGTTTACTACTTTCATTTTTTTACTGGAGTGTTACTTTCAGTATTTAAATGAATATCAGTGTACTTGAATGTATTTTTATAGAAATTTCAACTGTTTACCTTTCAAACATGCATACACGTTCTTATATACATTGTTGTACTAAAAGTGCTGGGAAAGATAACATTTTCCACCATTATTTTCAACATAATCATTTTAAAATTTCAAAACCACTAAATTGAAATAACTTTATAATTTGTTTCACAAAACTGCAATTGTTTGTAAATTTGAGTTGGACAGACAGTGTAAGTGTATGCATTGCAGTTAGAACACAGAATCACTACCAACGATGCAGGCTCGCTGAGTTAAATAATCCTTCCACTCCTAACGAAGACTTAACATCAACTGTGGAATTTTAGAGAAAGCCAATAGCAGTTACATCCCATGCAAGAGAAAGCCGCATGGTAGAACTCACTTCAACAGGGAGTGAGATACGTTACTGTTAACACACACTATGTTACTGACGTGGTCACTCTCTCTTGGTACCTCCAGGAGTCAAGCTTGGCATGTGGTGCTCTCCAGCAGAGACTTACACAAGGGCATCTGGGCACCGTGAACTCAGAACAGTACGCCAATAGAGCTATCTTGTGAGTTCCCTTGATGTGCAATGGTATTTCTGTCTGTCTGCCTTCCCCAACCCATGGCATTTGTTAAATTGGGACATTCTGATGTGAATGAATCTGAACTTTAATCTTTAGCTTTGTCCTGTAAAAAATTATGGTTGCTGGGGAAGTTTATACTGTGACTCCTCCTGGATAGACGTCCCTGGCATCTTCTGTCATTGCCATTGTTAAGAGCTAGAGCCCAGACTGTAGCTTCTGTTGTACGGTTCCAACTCTTAGCATTGACGCTTCCTGACTAAAATTTGTTCAAGTGCAGTACTTTTATCCATAAAGTGAGAACGTTGTAACGTGTTTTCATATTGGCTCTTACAGAACTGATTTTAGTCTATCTGAGGGGTGTGGGGCAAATTTGACAAACCTTAGAAGCCAAGTAAGCTTAATTATTGTTGTGCTTATTCCATCCCATAAGTTTGTCCTACTGTTTAAAAAGATTAGATACAGTGTCTGTCCGAAATTTAGGACTGGCAACCTTTGGAGCAAATACATTTTAATGAAACGACTCTCCTCAGCACAGTGTGACATCATCTAATTTTGTTTAAATGCCGTGCTTTTAGTCAATCCCGTCCTCCTCAGCATCATCACAAATATTAATTAATTAAATATTAATTAAGGGTAATTAGCAGACTCGGCGATGCTCCGTTTCATGGGAATCACTTAACTTCCTATCGCAGCCTCATCACCAGCAGGGGCTTTAGGTTTGTGTTGATAGCGCCGTTCAAACATGCAGAGGCCTTGGCACCAGGAAAGCTTGCCACAACCTTTAAGAAGAGGCCTAGATAAGAAATGTTTTGAAAGCGAGGGAAACCTACTTGAAATGTCGTTCCCCATGATGTTCTGTAGGAAGGTATTTGTTAAATGGATAGGTAGAAGTTTCTTCACCTGGGAATGGTGTTGGCTCTTTGGGTAAAAAAACCCACATATTTGATTAGCCTGTTAGAACTCACTCACAGGATCTACGTTCTAAGGTACGTACTTAAATTCAGCCAGCTAAGATGGTTTGTGTACATTTTAATCTTAATGGAGAAATGTCTCTCCAAGGCTTTCCAGGTATAGGGCTAAACCTGTATGAACCTTGAAGTGGCAGCGTTAGCCAGTGAGGTAAGATCTGTTTACTGCATTCAGCTACCCACACAGAGGCCAGTGGCACCACACTGTGTGTGCCAAACAGTTTTTAATTGTGCATTACTCTTAGAGAGCAGCCTGTCTGTGCCTGTCTTTTAACAACCCCCTCCCACAGCCACCCCAAGCCCAGGCTTTCTGTAGGGAAAACAAACAAATCCAAACAAAACACATTCGTTACACAGACATCTGAAGCACGAGAGGAATGGCCGATTTAAATGGGTATTTAAACATTATCCTCACAGGTCTGTCGGGCATGTGATTAAGAAACAATGACACTGTGCTCGTGGCTACATGGGATTTCTGTGTCATTCTCAAACAGGCTGCTACTACTGTGGTACCATTCAGGCAAGTCTGTCTGTCTGTCCCCACTTTACATTCCACCTTTTGCTAATTCTTATCTCATTCACCTGAACATAGCTAAGAGTCACAGAGTGAGGGGCTTTCTCCAAATGACCGATGATGTCTACAGGTCTTTGGTGGCCTCAAAGATGAATTTCAACATTCTGTACAAGTCATTGCCCTTTCTCGCCCCAGCTTTAACTTAAATATGATTTAAACAAACAAACAAACAAACAAACAAACAGAAAGCTGAAGTGAGTTAGCAGGAAGTGTCAGGTGTATCCTATTCCTCAACATGGCTTCTTTATTTCTGGAATTCTTTTCAAGGGAGGAAGGTGAGCACATCCAGCTATCCCATCTCTAGTAGACACAAAGCACTGTTCACACATCACCATTGTGTCCTCCATCCTGAAACTCACAAGGTGTATCCTGTGGGTTGATATCAGGGGTAGTGATTAAATATGGCCTTACTTTCAGGCTCAATTGTCTAAATAAATACTTTGGGTACTATCTCCTTGTTAAAGGTATATTTTTATTGTAATTTTTATACAATGTATTTTAATCACTTTCTTTCTCCTCCAATTCCTCCCAAATTCTTTCCAACTGCCTATCCTATGTTCTTTGTTTTCACCCTCTCTCTAAAACAATAAAATCAAGACACACACACACACACACACACACACACACACAAACACACAAATACACACACACAGAGAGAAAGAGAGACAGAGAGACAGACAGATAAAGACAGAGTCAAAATCAACAAGCAAAAACTTAATGAAACAACAACGACAACAAAAAGCTCAAAGCAAAATGAGACAAAATATTAAAAAAATATTACTGAGTTGGCTTTGTTTTATCCCTCTCCTCTTGGACATGGAGCCTTCCCTGAGGTGTGGTTCATATACCCAATGAGACCCCACTAGACAAACTTTTTCCTTTGCCAGCAAGCATCAGTTGCACCTAGCCTCTCGCCTTTGGCCTGGATGTAGGAGCCCATGTCCATTTCTGCTTCTTGGGGCTGGGAGACTGTGCAGACTAAGCTTGTGCACACCTGTGTCTGCTACGACACCCTTGGTGAGTTCATGTGTCTGTCGGTCCTGCTGTGCCTGGAGGACATTCAGTTCCTCTGGCTCTCAGGATGATTCCGCCTCCTCTTCTGCAGAGACCCATGCTTTGGTGAAGACATCCCATTTAGGACTCAACGCCCAAAGTCCCTCACTCTCTGCACGTTATCCAGCTGTAGGTCTCTGAGTTAGTTCCTATCTACACACGGGAAATGTCTTTTTTGTTTTTATTTTCTTTATTCAAGGCACTGATCTCTGAGTATAGCAGAATACCCTTAGGAATCACTTTATTGCTATATATTTTTATTTCTTCTTAGAGCAGTATTTCTGGTTCCTGTCACAACTTTGTCATTATATTCGATAATATTTCCCTAAAATTCTAGACAGAGAAGATGAAGGTGGTTTTTAGGTACAAAGAACTGATTCCTCTTTATTATCCAGAGAATCAGAACCGTGCGTTGCATAACAGCTTTGCAATGCAGAGGATGCCTCTATTTTATGGTTTTATGAGTTTTTTTTTATCTCATGTGCAGCCTTTATGAATTCACATGGCACTGAGTTAAATCCTAGAAAGCTTTACAGGACACTGACTACTCTTAATAAGATGATGGCTCTATTGAAGCTTTAATAATTCTGACTGGGTAGCTCCCTGTGCATCTAGTTTCTATCAAGGGGTAAGTGCACATGAGAGAAAGAGCCCCTGCCTTATTTACCCTGGCATTCCTCCTGGTCCTACCATAGTGGCCTTGTGGGCTCACCACCCGCTAAATGTTAGTTAAACCAATTAATTAAGCACAGGGGAAAAAGCAGACTCAGCTAGCTTCTTTGATGCCTGTACACAATTCTTAAACCTGATGTCAGAGTAGAGAATATGGCTTGAATACCTAATCAAATGGGCACTTTAATTTGAATTTATCTCCAAGATCAGCCTTCCCTTCTTGGAGGGAGCTTCCCCAGAAGAAGGTGTTACAGAGCATTCACCAACAAAATTCACCTCCTCTGTAGTAAGACACCTGAGGAGGAGCATGGGACAAGAACCCATCAACCTTGCTTAGTGGGTTTATTTTTTTTTTCTTTTGGAGCGGGTATCGTTTTTCTTTTTCTTTTTTTTTCTCTTCTTGAAATTTGCTGACTAACTGTGACACGGACTGCAATGTCATTTCATCAGATGTGTTGGCATAAGGAACTTGTGGCATAAGGCAAGCCCGAGGTTCTGATTGGGTAGTTTGTTCAAGATAAGCAATAGACCTTACACTGAAAGGTACACTGAAAATCCAGTACCTATAACAAAAACAAGAACTAAGAACCCTAGTCCTGTAGTGCAGTGGTGAACAGGCAGCAAACAGGAGTTACACTAGACTGTGCAGGGAAACATGTGTGGCTCCCAGGCAAAGGGACCCAGTAAGGACTCCTGCGCTGGTGGCACAGCCTGTCAGAGGCAAAGGAGGTCTATGTCCTCTGCAGCTAAGGGGTCATGAAGGATCTAATCTGCTCAGAGAAACAGCAGACACGAAGATAAACACTGAAGCTTCACCAAGCCTCAGATATGGCACAATCACCACTAACTGGCTTCCTGCACGAGTTTAAAGCAAGGTCCTTCATTTTAAAAGCTTACTTTTAGTTACATTGTTGTTTTTGCCTGTGTGTATCCTGCCGAGCTTTGGCATGACTAAAACACAGTTCACAATGTTTTCCTGTATGACTTTCTATTACTTTCCATCCTTGTATTAGATTTCCCCCTTTAACCTATTTTTATTTGAGAGTTTCATACAGCATCGTTTGTTGTTATACTTTCTCTTCCCATACGTCCTCCCAGGTCTTCCCTCACTTCCTTACCCCTAAATTCACATTATTTCTCTTTTAAAAAAAGAAACTACCACAACCATGGGATCTCATTCGTGTTGGATGACTACTACTAGACCTGGATGTGTATACTTAGTGTCCCTCTATTGAAGAAGACTGATTTTCCCAACCCCAGGAACTATGGGTTGCAAATAGCTTCTTGCCCAGAGGTGGTTTTGCGTCTCCTTTTCCCACCCGTGCTGTGGTGTTTAGCTGGCTTGATCTTGTGCTGGGCCTTCACATGCACTCCTGGGCCTTCTGAGTTCCTATCAGACCTGCTTCCCTGAAGTCGTCATCCTCTGCCTCTGCGTCTGCCTCTCACAGTCTTCCTGTCCCGTCTTCCATGTAGATCCCTGATCCTGGAGTGGGGAGTCTTGATACAGCTGCCTCATTTAGAAACGATCATTCCAAAGTCCTTTATTCTCTTCCCACGTCTGTCCAGCTGTGGTTTTTCTGTGTTAATTAGCACCTACTGCAAGAGGAAGCTTCTCTGATTAGGGTTCAGGCATTCACCAATCCTCTGTCATATGTATACACTTTCCCACTTTTTTTCTACTGAGCAAAGTTAATTTTTAGTTACCATTATTATTTACTAGAGTGGGTATGTGTGTGTATGTGTGCGTGCATGATGCATGTATGTATGTATGTATGTATGTATGTATGTATGTATGTATGACCTAGAACCAGTAGAGAAGTCAGAGAACAGATAACAACTTTCTGGAGTTGACTCTCTCCTTCCATCGTTACATGGTCTGGGTTCTGGAGACCAAACTCAGGTCTTCTGGCTTTTGTGGAAAGCACTTCTATCCGATGATTCATCCCGCCAGCCCTACAATACTTTCCCTGTCGTTACTTCCTGTCATCAGTGGGTGAGGGTCTCTTATGTTTTCCCTTAAAGCAGCAGCAACATCAAGAGGTTTCTACCAGAACCTTTTAGAATAACTCAGGAGTTAAGAGATTCAATTTGATTTCTTTAAACTTGTTTTGAGACAAGGAAGCGTCTTATTTTCCAGTGAGATGGTGTGTCTGAGACCGTCTATCCAAAGCTGTCTAACGTTGCTTGTCGATGCCTTGATAAGTATTCATGCCTTTATAGGTTTAAAAAACACATATACATAAGGGCTCCTCGTTTTACAACAAAAAATAAAGGTGTTATAAAACCGAAGAACAATAAACTGTGTATCCTAGTATCATTGCCTGCAGCAGTGGATGGAGTGCATACTCTTGATCATGCTTCATTTTATAAAAAAAAAAAAAAAATTCCCAGCATTACCATGGTGGTTGGTTGCGTAGGCAGGTTGAGTGTGGTCTGTAATTACTTAGAGGTATGGATAAAATTAAAGGCTACTAAAATGCTTGAAGTTACAAGACACCCAAGAAATGAAGGAAAGACAGATGAGTCTGTGTGCTGGGGCACTTTGATTTCATAAGGAAGGAGATGTTCTCACCAGTTATGGACATTGTTCTGAGTCATTGTTAGTGTTGGTGCATGGGATAGGAGCTTGCGTGGCTCATCTGTACTGAGGGTGATGCCAGGGAGCTATGTGAAATCACACGTTCTTAAATGGAAAGATACCTTAAAAGCAATGTTCCCGAATACCCTCATCTATTAACCAAATGTACTGTAGCGTTCTACTGACCAGACAATGGCCAAAGGTGGAAGAGTTCTACATGTCTCCTAGACCCAAATCACCCTTTCATGATGTTGCTCTATTGACTGCCCTGAAGGAGAAATGCTCTGAGATAATAGAATACTTACATATTTTGTGTAAGCATTATTAAAGGGATTGTTCCACGATGCAAATTTGAACAACTCTCTTCTTGCCCTGGATTTCAAAGTTGAGACCAAGATGCCTTTTATGTTGTGACTCTGAAAGATAATTAACTGAGGAAATGAACTAGGATTGTTTCCCTCTGCTGTCTGCTAATTTTGAGTTCTGTTGTGGTCTAGAATTCAGAATATAAAATCATAGTCAGCTCCATCCCTTGAAATATGAAGGCTGTAGTACTCTTTTTCAGAGAAGAAAATAGAAACAGTATTACCAATGAGAAAAGCAAATAGACACTGGTATCACATTGGGAGGGATTTGCTTTTATTTTTTGTTTGTTTGCTTTTCAGCTATTTTCTTTCCCTATCCCTTCTAAAATATAAAATTAGGATTTCTGCTCTTCGTACTTCCTTAGGCTTAGAAATCAAGTGAAGAGCATGGGTTTTGCTCATTGATCCAGTTTTTAACTCTTCATCACAACATGAACAGCATCAAAATCTCACAAGGGAAATGTGCAAGGCTACATGAAACTTGGGAATAAGATTATAAACAAATTTGTTGCCAAGAATCTGTTTTCATGATTCAAGCATGGAATAAATGACATGTTCTGAGACCACACGTGCTCTTCATCAGGATTTTCCATTGACTGTATTTCGACTTTCTCTTGTCCCCAACTGATCAAAGAGTGTTAAAATCTTGGGGGTCTGGAGGAGCAAACCGTGTTATAACCATAGCTCCAGAATTACTCTTGAGAGTAGGTAACCTTGGCAAAGGTTAGGCACCTCCTGCCCAGGTCTCCTTGGGGTTCAGTGAGCAGGGACAGAGCTCTCCTGCCCTTGTCTTCTTTCTTTGAGGTTCATGTAGCCAAGAAGACTGTATCTCATGTCCTACAGAATAGTTTAGAATAGTTTGTGCTGCTACACGTATGTGATTTCTCTGTGCTTCTCACAGTGTATGATCTTTCTTAGTTAAAAATAAATAATCAGAACAAAGCAGTTTTAGCAAGGCCGGCTCAATATCCAAGTTGTGTTTTTTCTTTTTTTTTTTTTTTTTTTTTTTTTTTTTGACTATAGCAAATGTTAACCCTTAATTTGCCTTCTAGTTGAATTTGCTTCTTGGTAGAATGTTTACAACTGGATAATTAAAGTGTGAAAGCAGTTTAATGGACATCATGCAAAGAGAAATAGATGATTATGTTCCTAATGCAAATTGCTGATATATAACCTGAGCTCTGTAACCTTCCCTAACATGCTGAATGAACGAAAAGACTCTAAGCAGCACATACATAGAACTTCCAAGGGTTTAACTTTGGAATAGAAGAGAAGGTATTAAAAGTGCATCTTCATGGTAGACCAGTATTTCCAGGTCACCAAGTGTGAGAATGAGCTGCTTATCTGCCATGGGAAACTGAGATAACTGAGGTAATCAACACGCTCCCCAAGCAGGCCAGTTTCAGTCTGTGAGATAATGATTTTCCCTCTCCCCTTAATCCTCCCACAAAAGAAGCTAAATGTTCAACAATCACTTACCGTCAGTCCTGCTGACTCCAATCCCCCCACTTTACAAGGAAAATAACTTTGAAATGGTTGGCCCTTCTTTTTGGGAGGATGGGATGGGGTCGGGGGTGATCTGCCTTCCCTTTCCCTGTGTTTTAAACCACCCTGCTCTGCTCAGCCCATTAGAACATCCACTCTGTGTGCTGGAAGGAAGCCTTGCTATTTCAGAGCGGAAATAAAGCTGTTAAGCTCACTGAGCTAAGTAGTGGTAAGCTGTCCTCTGACACTGGTTGTTAAGTGCTAAGCTCTGTTGGGACAAAGATTCATTTGATGAGGTTTCTATAAAAAAAAAGTCATCTCCTGGAGATTGTGAGGTGTTTACTATGCAGTGGGAGAATTCATACTACAATTTGTAACGTATCAAAACCTCACTGCTTATATTTGTAGAAGGAAGGAACTTTCCTCTGCTTCTGTTTCATTTTAAATTAACTTAAGCTCTTAATAGAAGAAGCAGATACACATTGTATACATTGGGAAAAGGAATTGCCTTATTTGGTCAAAAAACGTCAGAGAGAATGTCTAGAAAAGAATTGTCTTTGTTGCTTTGTCCTTATGATTATTACACACAGAATTGAAATCTTGGAGAAACGTGTTTTACAACAGGCTGGCACCTGGTGCTCCGTTCTAGAGAACTGAATTCTTTCCCTCTTTGGAAACCATGAACCTCATCTTAGTTTCTTTGCCTGTTACTGCGATAAAATACTCTGACCAAGGAAACTTCAAGTTTTATTCTAGTTTGTAATCCAGGTTATTGTCCCTCATGGGAGGGAAGTTATCGAAGTAGGAACCTGAGGTCACATCCTGTCTGTCCCCAGTAAGAGGCAGAGAGGGAGCAATGCAGGCATCTTGGCCCTGCACTTGCTTTCCCCACAACAAGGATGACCCCAACCTGTGTTAAGACTGAGCTTCCTACACTGGTGAATGTAATCAGGAAAATCCCTATAGGCTTGCCCTGGTGCCCACCTGTCAGGTGAGTCCAGGAATCAAGTCCACAATTAGCACTTAAGTCGCCCCCCGCCTCCCTCCACCACCATGGAACATAGAGACATTCTGCTGTTTAGTACAGAGAAATAGGAACCTTAGATCCTTTAGAAATGAGAGATGGAAGCCAGGGACCATACATAAGTAACTGGAACCCCGCACATCAATATGCCCATACTCAAAATATTCACACGGTGCCTGTCTTATGTAGTTCGAAGAATGAGGTAATGGATGAGAATTTGTTTGGTGAAATACCTCCTAAGGGCTGCAGAGATGGCTGTCAGTGTCTGCTGTACGTGTCCACAGCACCATGTAAAATTCCAAGAGTGACAACAAGCTACCGTTACCATAACACTGAGGAGGTGGAGCCCGAAAGGTGCAGAGGCTCTGTGGCTGCCCAGGTCTAGCGGAATCCATGAGCTTCCCGGTCAGCCATTTCTCAATTTAAGACAAAGGTGAAGAGCGGTTCAGGATAGCAACCCCAAGTCCACTTCAGGCAACCAAACGAAGGTCTGTGCCCTTGACCTCTTCGTTACTATTCATAATTCTGTCTTCTCCAGTCTCAGATTCTGTTAAGGTTCATAGACACAGCAAAGCTTATTGTACAGGGATTTTTACTGCGCCTTCCAGACGCGGTATCAAATTACACGCTGGGGAAAATACCCTTGAAAGCCTGCCCACTTCAGCTACCGAGAAGGAAAATCGGAAGGTTAAACGTAGCAATTCAGAGTGCCAGACACGTCACCTTTTTGACCCTGGCTATAATTTAAGCCCAGTTTACGTTACACCGTGAGAAGTCTGAACTAATTGTGCATGTCAAAGCAAGTTCTTCAAGAAGAGAGAGCAAACTACCTTTCCCCTATTTGAGAGGAGAGAAGGGAGGGAAAGTGGAGCCTCGGCCTCTGGAGAGCTGTGTGCAAGTTTGCTTCTGGCTAAAAGTTAATGATCAATCGCTGTGCTCTCAGCTCCGAGTCCCCAACAAGTGGCTAATGCGGCTTTTCTCTCGCTCTCCAGGTAACATTAAATCTCTAAAACTGTGCTCACCTTGGCTCTGGTAGACTATAGGCATGGCTTGCTTCATTCTTGTTATTCAATTTCATGTTTTAAGTTTATAAAATACAGTTAAAACTCATAAATGTTGCCTTGTGGAATAGTACTTAATTTCTGGAGTGGACCGAGTTAAGGCTGGCTGATGAGACATTGTGTGCTTGCAGTTGCAAAGAGAATTTTAAAATGTTCTATGAAATTTGCTATTGTGGTTCTTAGCCCTCCTGGCTGAAAAATGAATTAATCCTAATTATCTCAAAGAATACCTCACATCATGTAGCCTGCCAAATTTTGGTTTGGAGGAATGGTTTTAAATCATGGGTACCACTTTATTTTGAAAAATAAAAGTAGTTTTTTACTCATTAAATTTTTATTTAATTTGTACTTTATGTTATCTAACAGTAAAGTGTCCTTATTTCTTAGATGAGTTGTTATATCTTATAAATATGTGTGCTTGGCTGGAAAGTCCTAAAATAAGCTACATTATTTTTGGTATGCAAGCTAGGTAAGTTGGTATGGTGGAAGATAGGTGGTTATGGTGTAGTTGTTTTTCGTGTGGTACCATTGAGAAGTGGTAGTGTAACTAAAGACCTTAGTCATCCAAGTTTCCTGTGTAAAGCCACCTCCTGAAGATGTCCATGTATACATTGTACATCTTTAGAACTGGTTATTCTACATCAGTGTTTATCACTAAGGACTCATTGCTCAGTCACAGGAGCCCGTATTAGGCAAACTCAGAGAAAGTCTCTGTTCCTTTCAGAAGTGTCTGTCCACTGGTGTCTTTATTCAACTGAATTCCAAGGCCAAGGAACTTGTGCTGGTTGGATGCAGACTAAAACCACATGAGCTTCCAATTGCATCAGCAGCCCAACACTTCCAAGATGCTACTCCATTCACAGTTTCTTTCTCCTCAGCTGAAATTAAACGTCAGACAATGATTGATGATTTTGCAATTGAAATCTAGAGCTGGTGGGAACACAGAGGCACATCCATTTCATACACAAGGAACAGTGTCCAGGGAGGGAACTCAGCAGCATAATGGGCACGGCTGGAAGTAGAACAAGACCTCTGCTCTTGGGTGACAAGTAGGGCTGGTGGTGTGCTACTCTACACTCTCGCTGGTTTAGTCCCTAAACAATCTCCACTTTGGAGCAGAGCTGGCAAACACCCACAGCTCAAGTGTAGGGGGCCAGTGATGGTTTTCGGTTCACCTCTGGCATTGAGTCTGTTTATCAGCTGGACTTGTAAAACCTGGTCCTGTGTGTTGCTGTTTTTGCTTAGGTTTATTTAAGGTCTCCTTACAGGAGGAGTTTCTCAAAGTTAGGGATAAGAATGTCGCCATTTATTTGGGTGCACATCAAGTCAATGTTGAGACGTCTGTAATTCATAAACTCTGAGGTGGCTGAAGTTTTAAAGAGATTTTTTTTAAAAGAAAGTTTTAAGGAAATTTAAGATTATCGAAGTCTTATTATTAAAAGTCAAAGTATACAGTAATGTAAGAATGCTCGTATGAAGTTTGAAATGATCCACGTGTAGTGCGAAAACAGAGCAATCATTTGCCGTGACACTGTAAACCATTTTAGATTCTAACAGCTAAGACTGTGTGTGTGTGTGTGTGTGTGTGTGTGTGTGTTCATATCTGTGTCTGTGTGTGCACATATATACTCATGCTGATGTGTGCAGAGACAAGATCAGAGTTTGAGGGTGTTTTCCCCCTTGATCTCACCTGCCTTTATGTCCTTAGAAGAAACACAGTCTCTCACTGAACAGTAAGTTTGCCATTTTGTCTTGGCCAGCTGGCCAGTGATCCCTTGGGGTCCTCCTCCTGGCTTCACCTTTCCGATAACAAGGTTGCAAGCACACAGCTATACCAGGTTTCAAACATGAGTGGCAGGGATTTGATCTCAGGTCTTTATGACTACAGATCAAGGACTCTTACCCACTGAACCGTCCCCGAAGCCTGAGGTTTGTTTGTTGTTGTTGTCATTGCTTTGTGTTGGATATGTGCAGATTTTTTATAGTTCTAGTATATTCTTCCCTTGGCACATAACAAGTAGTTTAAACACCCATGTTTTACATTTGCTTTTCAGCTCACAAGCCCAAGTTTGCAAATCGAGCTGCCACCAAAAAGCTTATCTCTGATTCTTTATTCCATTATTGGACACAGATTACCTGAATTATACACTGTAGAAGTTTGTCAGGTTCTGATAGATTTAGTAACTCAGAAATCATAAGACTTCAGATTCTCTTTTTTATTTCTTGGGGAAAAAAAAAAGCAAGGGGGTTCAAGACCAGGAAGGATATTTAATGTCCACTGACTTTGAAGATCATGGGTGAGTCACATGACCGGTGACAGTCACCATTACACGTGAGTTCTAAGAGGGGCCTGTAGCCCTTGACCTACTTGGTGCAGTGTGCCAAGCCTGCCAGTTCGCAGAGCCATGGGCCTGGTATGGGATGTATCCTCCTCAGCATTCCTAGTTCTGCTCTAACAAAGCCCCACCACGTGGGTGGCTTAGACCAACTGGAAATTATTCTCATTCCATTTTAGAGCCTGGAAGTGTGAAATAAGGCATAGGCTGGGCTATGTTTTCTTGCCTCTTCCAGTCTTTGCCTGACCCAGGTTCTGCTTCACTTGTGGCAATGCAATTCCAGTATATACATCAGCCTTCACACGACATCCTTCCCATATTCCACAGGTACATTCCTACAATGGCACCCTTCATGGCGACTTGGGAGCCAGCCTGCCCATTTTAAGAATTTTGATGTAGAGGATCCTTCCGAGTTACATGTGGTAGGAGCATTGTTCTGTCAGCTCTTTGAGAGTCAGGAGATGCTTTAGGGGGTGTGGGTTTGTGGGAGGAGTCCGGGTATTGGAGACATGCCCTTAAGGAGATAGTGAGGTCTAAGCCTTATCCTTCTCCTGGCTTTACCTCCTCAGCCAGGAAGTGAGTAGACATGTTCTACCACAAACCCAACAACAGTGCAAACTCATCATGGTCCAAAGTAGCTTAAACCTTTAGGCCTAGTATGTGTCCCATCTTTTTAAGTTGATTATTGATTGGGTTGTTTTTGAAAGAATGTTTCCTAACATACTTTATTTCCCAATAATGTCACATTGAAAAGAAGTACAAACCTAGACTTCTCTTCAGGATGTTCAATGATCAGGTAATGGCCCGACCTTGATCCTACCAATCCCCATATACATTCACCACATCCCAGTATTTCAAATACTGGCCCTTCCAACCCCAACCCTTGTTCTATATCCCATCCAAAGAGAGATGTGGAAATACAGCTTAAGTTCCAAAGTAAAATTCTGTGCCTAGAGACCTTTGAAGTCTTGGATACCAGCGTTATTATTTCCAAGCTTAGATGGGGAGAAAATCAATCAGGGAACCTGGTAGGGAGCGTGTGGAAGGACTAGAGGAACAGAGGGGGATTATAACCCTATTGGAAGAACAACATAGGCTGGCCTGACCACCCAATTCTCTCAGAGTCTAGACCACCCACCAAGGAGTGCACGTGGAGGGATCCATGCCTCCAGGTACACATGGAGCAGAGGATGGCCTTGGAGGCCCTTGGTCCCAGGGAGGCTTGATACCCCAGTATAGGGGGATGCTGGAGCAGTGGGACTGGAGACTGTGGGCGGGTGGGGGAGCACCCTCATAGAGGCAAAGGGGAGGGGGAGGGAAGATGTGGGATGGGGGCTTGGCAGAGGGGTAGCCTGGAAGTGGGGTATCATTTGAGATGTAAACAAATGGAATGATTAATTTTTAAAAAAAAATGTAGAAAGAAATAAAGGTTTCACCAGTGTGATGTAAGTGCACAGTCTAGTAGAGCAAATTCCACCAGGCTGTGCTCAGGTATGACACACCATCTTCTGAGCCTCCACAGGGAACGTGGGCCTCAGCCTAGAGTCTTAGCCCTGTGTCCCTCAGGCTCTGGATCCCAGCCCCTGTCTTCCCTCTTTGGACTCAGCTCTGCCTCTTCAGTCCTCCCTGACTCTTCTCTCTCTGGCCAAGCAGCCGTAGCTCTGATTCAGACTTCTTCATTAGCTTTCTGCTTATTTGTCACTTTGGTTTTGTTGCTCTTCAAGGGAGGCTGTTTCTGATGCTGGAGGAATTTCAAACATCTGCGGCCCATTTGCTCAATTCAAGGGATGCCAGGTCCTCAGACAAGAGGGTCTACTATGCATTTTTCTTATATTCTTCTGTCTGTTCTGGGATTTTAAATGTATACATTTTCTTGTATTTTTTTATTCTCCTCTATTTTATTCTTTGAGAATTTTAGACACTATATTTGTTGACTTTTAAAAATTTTGAGCATGTGATATAATACAATTCTATCATTTTCTTTTTCCTTTCTTCCCATTCAATCTTTTTACATACACCTCCTTGCTCTCTTCCCTATTCATGTCTATTTTTATTAAGTGATGTTCCATTATATTATATATAATATATAAGTTACTGTATATGTAATATTCATTATATAAATAAAATAGAAACACTCACCCCTCACTTTGCCATTTCCTATAAAACCTTGCCCTGATGGGAGTTTAGAGGCTTCTCCACTGAAACCTTCCTGTGGGCCGGTGGTGACTGTAGTGTGAGTGCATGGATTGGCTCCTGATCGACTCCTGGTTACTACATTCAGGGTCCTTGTTCAGCTCATGCTTAGGAAGTCATGTTGGTGATACTTTACAGAAGGATTGTAGCTTCTGACAATGTGAGGAGACACGACCTCACAGTAAACTGCTTCTGACTCCTATTCCCCAGTCATCCCTCGGCCTCCGTGCAGGCGCTGTGCTGTTGATGTACCAGTTGGAACTGATCTCCACACGTGTGCATTTTAATCGGTTATCATTTTCTACAACGGTCTCCTCTGTCCCTTGATGAGTGTAGAGGACTACTCTGTAGGCAAGGACAAATATTGCTAATCTAGTTAGGGGTTATGAGATTAGTAATACGGCCATTGTAACTGCTCTCATATCCATGACTTCACTAGATCCAGGCACTTGGCTAGATTTCCAGTACTAGGTGTGACTTCACTCTTACTAGTGAGGTCTTAAGTCTAATTAGAGAGCTACCGCTTACCTCAAAGGCGTGGGTGACAGTACTGCACCTGTATTGAGGATCGTTATGTTGTGATAGTAGTTGTGGTTCCTGGGTGTCATAGCTGGATAGGACTGTTGATTGCTTCACCTTCTTCGGAAGCTTGCATGCTACCTTTTGGACCACCAAAGCTAGTCCCGAGGAAGGGAAACTTCTGGTCATTTTCAGCTCAGAAGCCTCTGTGGTCTGCATCTAAACTGCATGGCGTCTTCAGCATGAAGGATTTCTCTTGCACCTTTAGGGGCCGGTCAAGAGCAACAGCAATCACTTAACGTTTTCAGAATCTCTTGGACTCTCCAAGTAGCAACTCAGAAGAGGCTGTCCCATGTCTGGTGTTTTGGCTACAAGTACACGCAACCACTCCCAGTGGATCTGGGGACGTAACCTTAGGTCTTCTAACTTACAAGGCTAGTGCTTTACCCCTTCCCAATCATTTTTGTTTTCATTAGCTCATTAATTATACACACTGGTGAATCTCAGTGTATTTCCCCATCACCAAGTCAATCGAGAGTGCAAGGCATATGCTCTTTGCCTGAGTACTTCAGTTAGCTTAATGTAAATGTCAAGATTCCATCGTTCTCTGTGGCCTAATGCAATAATATTGTTAAGTGTTCTGTGGGAAACTCTGGTATGCAGGTGTGTCTTTACCATGCTGATTTCATTTCTGTTAGCTGCATACTCTCAAGTGGGGCAGGTGGATCGCAGTTTTACTTTGGTGAGGCCCTTCAGTACTGTTCTCCAGGGTGGAGTGTTTGTTTGGTTTAACACTGCCAGTTGATTAAACCGCCCCTCTTGGTTATGCACTGCTTTTAATTGTTACATAATAGCTACTCTGAGTTGGTGAAAGGATCATTCAGTATCCTTTGGCTACTGACTGCTGATACTGTGGTTATCCATTTAATTCCCATATACTTCACTCTGTGAGTAGTCTGTGACCCTTCTCAGTTCCTTTGTCTATATTCTTTCATATTGTATATGTTATGCCACGAGCAACTCTTTAGTACAAGTGTGCACATCTGGAGGGAAGTGAGAAGTTGTAGAATAGTCACACTTTTGAGTCCTAAGAGTTTTCATTTTGTTTTGGTTTGGTTTTTAAGTGTAGGAGAGATCGCGTGTACTAGGTCATGTACTTGTTTGGAATTGTGGAAGTCCATGCCTCAGTTTGTTTTATATGCAGAGCCCTGCCTACGTCTGCGTGGCTGTAGAGTTTGTTATGTTTTGGTTTGAATTGTCCAGAAGGGCAGAGGGTTGTATCACTAGTAGCCTGTCCAGTCTTCCATATTGCACAGAGCACTGAGCTCCTTTCTACTGCTCAGGCAAGTGCTTTGCTCACGGCCTCTAGGCTCCAGCAGCTGCTGGTTTCACAGCACTGTTTACACTGTCCGGGCAGTGGGAACGCCCACTAGTACTTCATTTGGCTTCCTCTGTCCGGCTTTCATTTTGCTTACAGCAGAGAGGTTACCTCCAGATGCCAATGTATAGACTTCCCTGTCGCAATGGCTGATTTTGACTAAGTCTCGAGAGACCAAATCGGCAGAGGTTGGCACTACAGTTTTCTTTGGCCTTATTGGATGTAACTGATTTGAATCCTAATAGTGTGCAAAATGATAGTCCTACATAAACGCCAAAGAACTATATTTGTATTTTTACCTGTACAATGGAAGATCGTACTTCTCTACAGGGATAATTCTGCTTGCAAACCTTTTTGACAGCCTGAGAAATTTAGTCCAGCTAGCTCTTTGGATACATCCAGATATCCAAACTGAAGCTTTGATGAAGCTATGGAGCCCTATATGCTAAAACATCAGAGACCTGATTCTGACTGAGATGCTCTGCAAAACTCCCTACCTGTGTCTCTGTCATCAGCAAACACACAAGGCTCTTTGAGAACCCAGGGTGGGGAGCAGGTAAAGAGGCCAGCAGAGTGACTTTGCTGGTTACCCTCCCCACGTACAATGAAGCCAATGTCCTAGACAGAATTTTTTGGCATTTTTGCTTCTGAGCATAGAAGGAGATTTGCCAGAACTGATGGGTTGGTACTCGCAAATTGGTATTGGAGAAATTAATGCCGAGCTGTTCTTTCTGACAATAATTGGCGTAAAGACTTAATTTTTTTTTTGAGCCTAGTTCAAAGGCACACTAGAACACTGGCCATCAGTTTATACAAAATAAATTCTGGATCTGAGAATTCTGTGACGTTCAGCACAATTCAGCACCAGCTCAGACGGATGATGCAATGTGTCACTCATACATCATGCATACTGTAGGTTACATCACTGACATAAACTACTCAGAGTAGGAGAGACTCCTTTGGATGTGTGGCTTTATGGGTTTCAGTTCACAGTTCCTTTGTACCATTACTCTTGGTTCAGTTGAAGCTGAGAATTGTGGCAGGAAACACTGTGGAGAAAATTCCATTTTTTCCCAAGAAAGCAGAAGGTGGGGGTGGGTGGAGGAAGGGGCAGAGGGAGAGAGAGAAAGAAAATGACTTGCTTCCAGGGATTCTCTCTAAGATGTTGTCAGTAACTTAATGTTCTATTAGACCTCAGGTCCTACAGTTCTACCATTTTACCATAGCCTCTCTACCTGGAAACTAAGCCTTCCACATATAAAGCATTGGGGAATCTCAAGGTCTGAGCCATAGCACTAGTAAATAGAGTTTCTTTCACTTTAATCCCTAGTATATTTAGTTTCTGTGAGCAAATAATTTGCATCAATATTTAATTTATTTTCTCCTCTTAGTATATTCTAAAGCCATAGACATACTGAATACCTTTCATATAAAAGCTACAAGAAAATGAGCAAAGATAATGATAAATCACACAATAGAATCTTAGATAGCTTTTTAAACAATGAAACTATCTGAACTTTGTGCATTGGTCTCTTCAACTGACTGACTTTGTGGTAGTCTTTCCTGGACAATACTCCTGAATAACTTTTAGAGGGATCTCAATGCATGCATAATATCATCATCGCCTCTCACACAAGAACCTTGGAAGATATTCCTTTAGGAAGTTTTTCTTTAATCTCTTTCATTTTAGTAGATCATGTTCAGCATTTAAGATTCGTTCAAAATGCAATTGTGATCCACTGTGCTTGGGTAGTTACATCATTCTACAGATGTTGGTATAGTGGACCAGCTTGCCTCAACCAGAGTTTGATAAGAAAATTATGCCCCTATGGCATTTGCTTAAGTGCCTGAAACACTCATCCTATGTACTGAGGTAACTTTTCTTTTACATACTTGCAGAACTAAGAAAGAAGCCACCAAGGTAGTAGTTTCTCAATTTGCAGGTCACAATCCCTTCGGGGGTCAACCAAGCATTTCACATGGTATTGCATATCAGGTACCCTGCATATCGGATATTTGCACAAGGATTCATAACAGTAACAAAACTACAGTTACGAAGCAGCAATGAATATAATTTTATGGTTGGGGTTCACCACACCATGAGGACCTATAATAAAGGATCACAGCATTAGGAAGGTTGAGAATCACTACAATAAAGCTATTTGTTATCTCTGGTGTCTCAGTCAGCTCAAGCTGAGACACGCTCCTATAGAGACTTGCAGCATGTTTTAACTTTGTGGTTCTCTCCCAGTTACCTGTACACACAGCGAAGGGATGAGTTCTGTGACCATAAGCTTAGTACTACCAACACTTCTCCTCTTAGGAGAGGCTGATTTAATAAGTCTTGTCAATGAAATCATAGAATGGAAGGTTCTTTTCTGTGGCAGAACTTAAGTAATAGAACTACACTGGCATTCATATCACTGAGCTTGGATCATATGTGAACTAGTGTTGACCTGTGATCGATGCAGTCCGGAGGTGAGACAAGCTCTTCAGAACTCACTTGATACTCAGTATCAGGGCACCAAGATTATCTCTGCTGCCAACAGGTCTGCATAGGAGGGTAGAGCCGCGTGCCCTGTTATCAGTCACTACAGTGAGAGATATTGTGTGCAAGGGCTAGAAAAAGGGGGTGGGGTGGCAAAATAAAGCTAGGGCAGCTCTGTTCCTGTTACCAAAATGTCAGAATAATAATCTAATCAGTTAGCATCTAGACTGGAACTTAGCGGCCCACAGAGGGGGTCATATCTGACACCAATTGATATGGCTTAGCGATATCTTAAACCAAACTTCCATGTGATGGGACAGAAAAGAACTCAAGCCCACTAGAAGGCTGGAGATAGTAATTTATAATTTTCTCAGAAAGTGACAATGCTCGCTCAGACCTTAACATATGGATTATTTGCTCACACCTTAATAAACCCTGGCCAGCAAGGATGATTGTGGGACAAGCCTCAGATCTTTCTTTATCTAGTAGGTGAGCTAAGAGTCCTTTGTAGGTGGTCATGACAAGGACCAAGAGACCTTTGAGACCTGGTAAGTGAAAGCAAGCTTGACTTCACAAATGCTTCTGAGAGATCTACTTGACTCATATCAACTATTGATTCATCCACTGGTAATACTGTTTATGGACTGAATGTTCATGTCCTCCAAATTTGTGTTGACATCTGTGGTGCCCTAAATGATAGTACTTGGAGATGGAACCTTTTGAAGGAGAGTAAGTCATGAGGACTGGTCTAGTGTCAATAATGCCTTCATGAAGGACTCTAGAAGTTGTGATGCTATTAGTCCTTTCTAGGGGCATTGTAGACAGATGAGCTCAGAGGGAGACAGCTCTCACCAGAACACTTCCACACTGACAACCTGATCTTGGGTTTCCAGGTTCTGGATCTGGGAGAAAATCGGTTTGCACTGTTGAAGCTACCCAGTCTGTGGAGCTTTGTTACCACAGCACCCGTAAGCTAATGAAAGAAACCACATAGCCAAGCAGCAGAGTGGATAGGAAAGCAAAGGAAACTATTTAAAGAGGCAGGTGTAGGAAAGGAAAATGCCTAGCCTGTTTTCCAGTCAGCCATGGTCGCATCACAGTCTGAATAAACAGGATATTCCATGTAGTGGCATTGGAATAGGAGTCATAAATGAACAAATTATACTTTATTTGACACAAACTAAGGAGTGAAAGTTAGCTTTAGATAAAGTAGAAGTTCTAAGGCTTTCATCTATACAAAGTCTATAACCTGGGTCAGAAGCTCTAAGGTTCTCATAATTCACAAAGGATGTATCCAGGGTCAGAACTTCTAAAGTTTTCATTGGCTTTTTCTAACTCCCACACTTACTAAGTGTATATCATGGCTACTATATATTTTACTAACTTTGCATCCTGAATCATATTATATACCATGTATGTACATAAAATCAAATTGGAACACAGGGTAAATATTCATTCAATCCTTCTCCCCATGTGCTGTTCGGAGCCTAAGACTTCCTCATTGCTGATTGACCCTTGGGCAGATTGTCCAGAAATCTATGAAGGCACAGGCATGTGTACACCCAAGTGTCTCTTGGGTAAGTGATGACTCACGGCTCTCTTGTTCCTGAAATCATGAAGCCTCAAACCTCGATCTGACAGCAGAGGCTCTGTGCAGATGGATGTTCTCAGTGACTAATGGCTGACAGTTTGCTTCTGATTTATTGTGTTTCTAGGTAAAAACAATTTGTTTCGTTTTAAAAAGCATTTTGCTATGCTCTTTTGCTAATTGAATGAAAAACTTAAATTTCTTTTCTATTGAGGACATGTGCAGTTTGAATAAACTAATGTCTTTAAATTAGATTTCCTTTTAGGGGAAAAAAAGCACAGTTTCAGTTTTTTTGTCGTATATTGACATAATTTTCTTTCCTTTCCTTTTTAAAAAAATGTTGAGTAACCCCCAGCTTTTTTTTTTACTATATTAACAGTGAAATATTATTCATATAAAGGCTATTTAGTAGTTATCTGAGATTTTTTTTTATTATTTATCCAAGTCTAGTAATGTACTTTAAGACAATTACAGGTAATTAGGAACAACCTTATTAACTGTAATTTCTGTAAAGTAAAAGCACAAGAAATCATTCTTTTCTTCCTCCCTGGAAAATATGCCACATTGAAGTTAATTTATTATTGTGTACTTCCCCTCCCATCTTCCCCTTTTGTCTTTTCTTGTTCCCTCTCCCCTCCCCCTTCCTCCCTTTCCTATCCATCCCCTTCCTCTTTCTTTGTGAGAGCAGGTCCTATGTAGCCAACACTGACCTTGAACTCACTATTCACTCAAGGATGATCCAGAACTTCTGACTTCCATGCCCTTACTCCCAAGTGCTGGGTTACTGGTGTGCACTATCTTGTCCAGTCTGCATGGTGTATGGAAGCATCAAACCCAGAGCTCTGTGCATGCTAGACAAGCACTGTACATACTCACGTTTATTAATATGATTAGTGTTGTTCTCATAGCAGAAGTGTTTCATAAAGAATTGTGATTTTTATTATCTTTTTAATTTGCAACAGCATCTTAGAGGAGTTTAAGAAGTCCATTTTTGTTTTTCATGGACTACAGTGAGCTTTCTAACAAAGGAACCCTCTTAGAAAGTGTGTGGAAGTGGATAGGTCTACCAGACTATTAACCCACAGGCCAGGGCCCTGTCGGAAATAATAAGACCAAATGCTTGAAATATTTGGGGACACATAACACAGATTTTGGGGAATGATCTTTAAGTCTCAATTTAAACGCTCATTATGAAAGCCAGTGGTATTTTTAAAAGTTGCCACTGACTGGATCTCGTTCTAAGGTCATCTTCTACTGACCTTGTGTTACTGAAAGATTTCACCAAGTCCCTAACTTTCAAATGTCTGTCATTTGCTTAGCTCCTCTGTTTCCTACTGTACTCTATCCATTTCTCAAGGACAGATATGGTTCAAATTCCTTAATGGTTCTCAGATCTTCCCTCTGCCTGCCTTTCCCCAAGGCAGATGCTGTACTTGTCTTTCTTAGAACACCACAGTAGAGGGTGGCAAATGCTCTACCTGAGAGCAACCACATAGGCCATGACTGCAGAAGGGTCTACACAACTAGTTGTCATAGCCTCTGTCTCCAGCATTTTCCCCTTCCCCTGGTGCTTATTTTCTAAGATATATGCTATGCCATTTTTCCCCCTTGCTGATAAAATAAAAGAATAGAATTTCCCATGATAAATGGGTTGGGTCCACTCCCTCTCATGTCTCTCCAAACCTGTAATTCCTGTGTATCTTGACACAATGCTTTCTTTCTCTTCCTTTCAGGACCAAGGCTACTTGTGTTTATGCTGTTCCCCATTACTGCCCCCATTCTCACCCTAGTGCTTACCTAACTCTGCTCCCAACTCAGGAAAACTGTGCTGGTCTTGATTTCTTATGCTATCACAGCATACCCGAATCCGGGTGACTTAGAAAGAACAGCGAATCCTTTTTTTACAGTAGAAGGTGGTAAGCTCTAGGTCAAGGTCTTGGTCTCTGATGACATCTGTCCTTCTGTGCCTTCAGGGCATGGGGCTGGTTATCTCTCTGTCTTCCTCTTATTACAGAGTGCTGATTCAATCTCCAGTGACCACTGGACTCGAAATTCCTGAGGATGCTATAAACTGTTATTAACCCTTTGTAGTAATGTTTGTAATTACTACGTCCCATTAATGTGGTGTGGTAAAGCTTGCGCATGTGTCACAACCTCTCCCATATTTTAGCAGCTGTTTAGACACAGTTTAATGTAAGTCTCTAAATTCAATGGAAGATAATTAAGACGATTCACATTTGTTAGCTGTGCAGCACATACTCCCGACAGTGGCTAAGTCATTTGGATTTAGGCAACTGTGTGGAATGCCCAGTTTGCGAGCAGCGGCTGTAGTGCTTTCAAACAGTGACTGTGTGGACTTAGCATGCCTGCTGCTGTTTCCATTTTAGCCTCAGAGATATCTTCCTGTGATTGATTTGCATCACTGAGCCAAACTGTCTCAGTTTTATGGGAGCGTTTTCTTCTAAATAGCCTGAAAATATACTTCCCCAATTTGATCTTGATTAATGAAAACTGCTCCCTCGTATATCAGACCCTCTGAGGATCCTGTACAATAGCTTTTTATGGAGACCAAATTGTGATTTGGGAGTAGAACAAAATTCTAAGTACTCTTTTTAAGAAGGAAGATGGAGACGTAATAGCCTCAGGAGCGAGTGGCCTTAACCGCCGAAGGTGGGCCGTGTCTGTTTAGATAATGGGATTCTTCTCAACAATTCTTTAGAAACACTTTTGTTCATTTGAAGCTAGTTGTGTTGAATCTTGGAGAAATTGTTCAAATATTATACATCTGTTTAATATTTGGTTTTGAGTAACAGCAGCATTTCTCAGTTAGGGGAAGAAATCTATATTTCACAACAAGGGAACCTGCAGATAAAGACTGTGTCCACATGATAGGTTGAAACTATGGGAACTCAAAGGAACCTTGGGAACACTTCCTCTCAGCCTCTCATTTTACAGATGAGGAAATCATGATCCAGTGTAGCTGTCACTGCCTAAATGGTGACACATTATTAACATCTACCCTAATGTGGGCATCGAAAGTCCACATTGTGTTCTAATTTTGCAAATCCATTTTCAAATTGCTGCCTGTTAAGAGTTGGGGCAGTCGTTTGACTGTTTCTGGTTCTGGTTCTTACTCTTGCTTTCCAGTGAGGCCAGTACAACATCTGCTAGCATACCCTCTTCAGAGCATTTTAAGTCCTGTGACTGGAGATGGTGCAAATCACCATTCTGTATGGCTTACCTTGGGCACTTGTTTGATAAAACGTCTCATAAGAACACAAGTCCCTTTGGGAAGGGAGGGTATATTTTGGCTCTAGGCTGAGTGTACAGCCTGTCACTCCGGGAAGGTCTGGTGGTAGGAATGTGCCAGGTGCCTGGTCACACTGTGTCTATTGTCAGCGGCCAAGGGACGAATGCTGGTGTTCTCCTCCATTTCTTCTTTTTATTTCCTTACAGTCATCCGTAGACCCAGCCCGCACATGACGGTGATGCCTATATGTCATCTTCAGCCTTCAGTTCCATCTTCTGGAGACACCTTCACAGGTGCACCCAGGAGTTTGTCTCCACAGGGATTCTAAGTCCAGTGAAGGGGACAATGAAGATTATCAATTCACTTAGTTCTACTTAATACACATAGTTCTAAGATGTCAGTTCTGTTTGACGAGCACCACTCTGAATACAATTAAGTTGATAACATTTCAGTTTCTTGCATCACAAGGGGTGACACATGGGGGGGATCTCCTCATTCCAACAGTATTTGTAAACAAGCAAAAAAAACAATGGTTAGGTGTCCTCACAACATAATTCTATTTGTCAAATAACAGATAGGTCAAAGATGTTGGTTCAACTATTCAGCAATGTATAGGCATACCAAAATTTCATGTTGCCCCCTAAAAATAATAAACTTTGTTTTATTAATGCAATAAGTATAATAATAAAATTTCCATAAGCTAACTAAAATTTTAAAGGATGCCAAAACCAGGCTGACATTATGATGTTTCCCTTGGCTTGGTAATCTTGCTTTTGATTTAACTTAACCTTGATGCCAGGTTAAAGAGGAACCAAGAGGAAATGGTCAGAGTCGTCTGTATCTCTAATTTCACTTTCTGTAGTTCCAGTTACCTACAGCCATGCTCCAAACACTCTTGTTTGTAAAGAAGAGGAAAATTCTTGCAAGCCATTTTGAGTAAGACAGTGAGATTTCCGGTCTTTTCCTTCCATACCAAGTGGGTTTTAAATCATCCCTTTGTCCAGCACAGGGCAGTCTCCCCCATGTAAGCTACCATCCTGTTGGTCACTGTAGAAGCTGTGTGAACCATCATCTCTGTTCTCTCAGAGATTCAGTTTTGTGTTCAATACATCTTATTGTATATGTATGAGTAGCCTCAAACTATAAAAGTTATAAAGCTCGCCATTCTGATATTACAAAGAAAAGCTGTAAATAGATTCGTTCAAGTGAAACAATGAAATCTCTAGTATAATAATGCAAACCAAAACACAAAACTGAATCATAACCCAAGGCTGGAGATATAATTTGCTTGGTTCCTTGCTTCTTAGGATGCAGGAAATCCTAGATTAGGCCTTTCCAACAGAAAGTAAACAAACATGCAAACAAAAACAACACAAAGGGGTGTGGTGCCTAGCTGTAATTCTGACAATCAGGAGGTAGAATTAGAATCAGATGTGCAGGGTCATCCCTGGCCACATAGAGAGTTGGGAGCCAGCAGCCTGAGAGACAAAAGAGCCCCCTTCAAACAAAAGCAAATGAAAGTGTTCATGGGATAGACAGTAACAACGTCCCTTTGTAGACAGACAGTCATCACTCAAGACTGTTCCTCTACATTCCTATGCAATTTCCTAGTAAAGGGCACATAGGATTTACAAACAGTATTACAGAATTGAGTCTTTTCCAAGATGTATTTGCTAAGAGGCTTGGAAGATTCTGCCCAGTGGTAAAGTTGGAGCTACCCTGATTGTGCCCCTTAAAGCGTGTCCGTTTCCTTTTTATGTCTGCTGTCAGGCCAGCTGAATATGTTAAGGTGCCTTAGCATCTCAAAAGTAACGGACTAATCCAGTTAATTACAACTGGAGCTGCCAGGATCTCATCTCCTGACCTCTTTCCTGGAGACTCAAATACCTTTTCAAGACATCAAAGGGGAGAAAGGGTTTACCAGATATTTTCGACTTTCTAAAATAAGTTAACATCTCCCTAACCTTCTCTGAATGCTGACCCTCCCTCCAGCTGATCCCACAAATCAGGCTTTGTCTTCTGTACCCCGTCTCAGATTGTTCTATAAAGCAACTCCGATGACTTGGCACTCATAACAGCAGCAATGTGCAGTTGCTTCTTTCTCTTGCCTCCCGGAAGCTGTCTGTCAACATTGCCTCTGATTAAGGTTGGTTGGGCTCAGCCTACTTTCAGGAATGATGATCTTTTCAGGAGTCCAGGCTAATGAAGTCTGATGTCATTTCAGAAGGTTTGGTGAGGTCAAATATGCCAACACGTTTTTAACCTTACGTTTTGGTTGGGCCTATACTGCGTTGACTTATATTCCATGTCTGAAGAAGGAAAACACATGGGCACACTCGAAGTTCATAGGTGAGAACTGTACTCTGCCTACAGGGAATATGGCAGGGATGAGTGCAGGAGTCTTTACTGCAACTTACAGTCACGGTTGGATTGATCAAGGACTGTATAAGCTACGCTGACATCGTGAGGTTTGACTTAAATTTTTCTTGTTCTTGTTTTCTTGACTTTGATAACGTAAAACTAGAACACACTCAGTGGAAAGTGGATTTCCAATGTTAAGGTATTTCCAGACTTGTAACGTGAGTGCTAAGTGGTGCTGACGAGTCTCACGGCTCCTGGTTACAAACCCTGTCACGAGAATGAGCAATCTGCTCTTCCAGATGTGTGCTGTTAAGCGATGATGCCCTGTAGGTGGTGCCCAACAGTTTGCAACGTAGTACTTTTCAGTTTACAGTAGGTCTATGAGATGAAGTCTCACTGCACACCGACGAACATCTGTAGTGGAGAAAGGGCAGCAGATCCTTAGGTTCCCACAAATCCCACAGTCATTCCCTTCAACAGGTTTCTATCACAGTCCTGACTAAATATTACAGGTCCTTAAATACTCAGAAAAGGACTCTGAGTTTCATTTCTTCTGCCTGTTTTGGAATTAATAAAATGATTGTTCTTTAAATCAATGGCAGAGCATATCACTGGACTGCTGGAAGGCAGACATCTCAGGAAAGTAACAGTCACACCGTGGAACAGCCAGAGGGAGACAGTAGAGCCAAGATGCAGACAGCAGAGGGCTTACAGCTTTAATTCTCCAATAGCCTCACTCTAAAGGGAGATGTATCCTGCAGGAACATATTGAGGCTTAGAACAACAATTTTAAGTCCTTAACTTTACGTCAATGTCTACAAAATGGGGGCTGTAGTTACCAAATAAGAGTGAAAAAACTTACTGATACTGTGACAGATAACATTAAATATTATTTATAGAGTTAGATGCCTATCCTCTAATGCTATCTACATCTCCTTGTTTATGTGCTTGTCTTCACTAGGTATAATCTTAAAATCTTTATAATTATTCAAGAGTATTAATTTGCTTAGGCATAACTAAACAGGAAAGTAATAAAGACCAACACAGAGATATTTCTCATTTAGATAGAAGTTTATCTCCTGATTTCTTTATTTTACTTTGTGATCATATTTGATTAATTAAAACCATTTTCAAGACAATTTTGAAAGCCAAAACAGAATAATGAAGTCTCTAAAGGATTAGGCATATCATTTCCCACTGAGAGCAGATAAGGGTCCCCCTGCTTTGTATGTGGTGAGTGACTGCACTAACCCATTTATGCTCTGGTTGGTGGCTCAGTCTCTGGAAGCTCCAAGGGGTCCAGGTTAGTTGACACTGTTGTTCTTCCCTTTCAGCTCCTTCTATCCTTCCATGGGGGTCTCTGACCTCAGTCTAATGGTTGTCTGTAAGTATCTGCATCTGTCTCAGCCAGCTGCTAGTAGAGCCTCTCAGAGGACAACCATGCTAGGTTCCTGCCTGCAAGCACATCATAGCATCAGTAATAGTGTCAAGGTTTGGTGCCCACCTATGGGATGGATCTGTAGTTGGGCTGGTCACTGGAGGGCCTTTCCTTCAGTCTTGGCTCCATTTTTGTCCCCACATTTCTTTTAGAAAGGTATAATTCTGGGTCAAACAATTTGAAGGTGGATTGGTGGTCCCATCCCTCCACTGGGGTCCCTGACTATTTACTGGAGGGGGTCTCTGTGGGTTCCATCTGTTGGGCATTTCGTCTAATATCACCCTGGTTGAGTCCTGGGAACCTCCTTCATCCCAAGTCTCTGGGACTTTCTAGATGTTTCCCCCACCCCTATCCCCAACAGATGCATATTTCCTTTCATTCTCCTGGCCCTCTGAGACTCCTGCCTCTCCCCCATACCTGATCCTGCCCACTTTTCTCCTCCCCCTGCATCCTGCTCTATACCCTGCAGTACCAAATATTTGGCCAAGACTCAGTTCATAATGCAAAAACAGTAACATCGATCTCAGTATGCAAACTGTCTCTCATCTTTAATTTTTTTTTCAGAGCTGAGGACCGAACCCAGGGCCTTGCACATGCTAGGCAAGTGCTCTACCACTGAGCTAAATCCCCAGCCCCTTAATTTTAACTTATTTTAAAAAATTTTTTTAAATTTTTAAAAAAAATTTTTGTCTCTCATCTTTAATAAATGTTGAAGTTATACATACACCAAAGAATTGTTTTCAAACAAGCAAACAAACAAAAAAGAGTAATTAAGTAAATATGTTACATTAACTTAAGGTATTTTGTAGTATATTATATAGTAATTGTACTACACTCAGCTACTTTGTGGAATTACCTTGACGAAGTATAATTTTCTTACATTCTTCACTTGAGCATTATAAACCATAGCACCACTATGGTATTTTTTCCCAGCAATTAATTAATTAATTAATTCCTTCATTCACTCTACATCCAGACCCTCTCCCACTGAGGCCAGACAAGGCAGACCAGTTAGGGGAACAGAATCCACAGGCAAGCAACAGAGCCAGGGACAGCCCCTGCTCCATGTGTTGGGGGACCCACATGAAAATCAAGTTGCACAGCTGATTGTGTGTGTGTGTGTGTGTGTGTGTGTGTGTGTGTGTGTGTGTGTGTGTGTGTGTGTGTGTGTATGGGGTAGAGGTGGGGTGGTCAGGTCCTGCCTGCCCTTGTATGCTCTTTGATTGGTGCTTCAGTTTCTGGGATTCCCCAATGGTATTAATTTTTTTTAATATTTCTTTGAACACAGATTTATATCTTGCTTTTCACTAAACATTTTATAAGCACCATGCTACTCCACACCTTTCATGGGTGTTGTCTAAGGAATGTACAAGAACCTATCAAGATGAGAATATAATTGCCAGCCAACACTCAGAGGCAGAATTTAGGCAGTCTTGTTCCCTCCTGGCACTAACATTATGACATAAAGGAGGAGGGAGCAGAGACTGTGGAATCCTGCGACTGTGGCTGGCAAAACACCAAGTGAGGAGGATGTGTGTCATAAATGGGAAAAAGTGCCCAGGATTCCGGATGGAACAATGGGTCACAGGGGAGTCTGCTGTTGGACCGGTAGAGAAGTCAGTAAACCCAAGAGGCTCATCCTGGTGACAAGGAAGACCCTGTGCCCCATGTCTCTGGCCGGGCTGACCCACTCCCACTCTGTTGTGATACTTTAATCTTCCTCGAATGGTACTGTTCCTCCCAGACACTTTCTGTAGACTCTAGTGTATTTCTGATTCCTATTATTGAGATTAGAAAATAATATGGATCTTTCCTCTTTGACCTTTGAAAAATGAGCATGGTAATAGAACAACAAGAACAAAACTATCCAGGGATTTTTTTTTTTTTAGGAATTCCTTTCTTAAGGCCAGTAAGAATCCAATACCTTTGAAACGGGCAAAGAATTAAAGGCTAGAGTACTGGTTAGTTTTTTTATTTGTTCTTTTAGTTTGTTTTTTTTTATTTGTTCTATTGATTTGGTTTGGTTTAAAATTTTTCCCCATGGTTTTGTTTGGTCAGCTCAACACCAGCCAGATTCACTTGGATTGAGGGAGTTTCAAAATGTGTTTATGTGACTGGCTTGGAGGCAAGTCTTGGGGCGTGTTTTCTTTTTTAATGGTTGATGTGGCATCCTAGCAACTCCAGGCAGTGCCACCCCTGTGGAGATTGTTTGGGAATAGATAAAAATGCAGCACAAGCAAGCCATGAAAAGTACGGGGTGCTCCTCCATGGACTCTGTATCCATCCTGCTTTGAGTCCTGCCCTGACTTCCTTCATGATGAACTGTAAGCTTTACGATGAAAGAAATCCCTCCTGCTACACATTGCTTTTGGTTAGCAGGAGGAAGCAAAGGAGAACAGCTGGGCAGTATTTGAAAACTACCTGCAAAGTGGGAAATACCAAATCAAACAAGTATTGTTCAAGCTTTCCTAAATTTTGATCTGAGAATGTCACCAGGCATTTGATCTGAGAATGTCACCAGGCCTTCAGAAGAAAGGGGGTAAATGTCCTCATAGCCTTACTTCAGGAGGTCCTAAGCCTTTTGCATAGGGTCTGTTTCATCAAAATTTCAGTATTGCTAAGAGGAACTTGAGCTCTCTATGGCGCCAACTCTTTAACCAGAGTGTCTAGTTTGGGTGGTAGAATTCTGTGCAAGATTTTTATTTCTCTTGAATCCTAAAATCAAGGTCTGTTAACTATCCCATCAGCATGATGAAAATAGTATTAGAAAAACAACAGAAAAAAAAAAGGAAACCAATAGTATGAATGTCCTGCCTTTCCCTCTGAATTTTGAGACAAGGCCTTTCATTAAGTGGAATAGACTGGTCTTGAACTCTCTCTTGAGACTGGTCAGGCCTTGAGCATGTGACATTTCTGCCTTGGACTCCTGAACCACCTGGATCAGAGTCCTGTGCTACCCAGCTCTGCTCTTTTAATTGCCTACTACTGTGTACAACCATCTCATAAACAGATTTATATGTGCATATTAAAGTTCTATATTTTAGTACTTTTATGTTATAAAACATAGAATAGAAAAATAACAGGCATTCATTATATAATCTTGAGAAACATTTTAAAAGCCTCACAAGTTATATAGAGTGACTTCCCCAAACTATATTCAGTTAATAGCTCTTAATGTCTTGTTCTGAATTGTGTGTGTGTGTGTGTGTGTGTGTGTGTGTGTCTAAGCACATATATATTGCATGGTTAAAAGAAAATCTTCCCTTGCCCCCTCTGTGAGCTTTCTTGAATCAACTGTCAACAAATAAATTAATAGCAAAGGGCATATTTTTGTTTGCTTTTGAAATAGGGTTTTACGCATCCTCCAGTGTTTTTACACATCCTCCAGCCTGGCTTTTAAATTTGAGATTCAACTTTGTCAGACTCCTGAGTGGGAGATAGGAGATTCCAGACATGAGCTACCATGTCAGGATGTCCATATAAATGTCCCTGCACAGTGGTGGCTAGCAGGAGAGTGATTACCTACCCGCCAAGGGAGATTTGCAGGGTTACCTCCATTCAGGCGGTGAGGGAAAAGTGGACTTCCTTATGAGAGGTAGTCAGTGGAGTTTTTTTTTGGAATAGGGAAGTTGGAAACAGTTGTCACTGGAATTTGAATGTACCGGTGGGTCAGACTTCTTTGAACAGCACTCAGTCGATGCAAGTGAGGTGCATTGCTGTCCTCTTCCGACAGGTTATCCATGAGAGCTTAAGGAGGTGCTGGAAATGAATGCGCTCCTTCAGAACCAGCATTAGGTACCTAAGCTGAGCAAAGCCCATCCTATGAAACTTGGTTAAGAGGACAGAGACAAGGCATGATAGGATGGGCAGTGATTTTCATTCTCAGATAGTGTCTGTAGATCCACACTTCATGGTTCTGTCCCCTCAGCCAGAACACTGCAGCGGTCCACCCGCACAGTACATCCTTCAAAACACACAGGAGCTGGCTGGAGAGGTGGCTCAGCCTTTCAGAGCACTTGCTGCTTTAGGACAGGGACTGGGTTAGTTAACCCACACCCACAGGGTGGCTCCAGTCCCAGGGTCTTCTTATACCTTCTCTAGCCTCTGTGGACACTGCATGTATGTGGTAGATGCTCACACACGCAGACAAGTGTGTAATACATAGATAATGAAAATAAGTATGATAAAATAGAACCACACTTTACCGATTCTACCTTTCTTGTTTTGCTCAGTGGTTTGCACGGATCCGCTACGTCCCTTTTTTCAGGTTTATTAGATACTGATCCGATATTTCCTAATGAATGAAACAATTTTCCCCATTGTGATGACTGTCCCCAAGAGCTCTACTCAGATATCATTGCATAATTTTGTAATTTTCTGTGGAAAAGGCAACCTCACAGTCCAGTTGCTGTGTTTATGGCTCTTAGAAATGATTTACCGTGAGAGTTGTGGGAATTCCCCGGGACATTTTGAAAACATCACTATAAGCCTTATGCTGTGAATAGCACAGACCCTCTCTTAGTACTAATGGAGGCTGACATACAGGGCAGTCCTGTATGTCAAAACAGGTATAGAAGACTCAGCTCCATGCCTCCTCAGGCCTCTGGTGGCCATTGGCAATACTTGATGTTCTGTGTTTTCTTCCATCTCTGTTCTGCATCCCTCTTAAGGTCCCTGTGTTTGTCTCTCCAAACTCCACCTCTCTAGTCTTCTAAGGACAACATGACCACAAGCAGGTCTCACCTCAATAATACAGAGCAAAAGAATTGTCAGAAGCTTGTACTTTTGCTCTGTGAGGTACTGATACAGGTCCTGAGAACATAAACGTTGCCACCATTCAGCCTACTGCCACTGTTCACTTTTGTGAGGCTGATAGCATAATCCCATAAACCAGGATAACTGACTGGTATTAGCAATTGATTTCTAGTTCTTCACAATGATCTATACATCAGTATGCTATTATTTAACTTACCAATTGTGATTGTGAAATCCTTAGTTAGTTTAATCCTTAACATCAATTAGAATTTTCAGAGTCATTTTAACCGCAGTTAAGAGTTTTCGTGTAAAAAGTAGCTTTTGCATGGCTGACATTAGGAAGCCCATGCAGTCTTGATATCTTTCTTATCTAGCTGTCAATGTTAATTGGCCAATAGGATTTAAAAGATGGACCACTTAGAACAGTAGAAAAGCCTCCTGGGATTGCCTTCTAATTTTAATTCAATTATAGGTTGAAAAAGACAACGTTTGGTTCCATTTAATTACTGTTTTTAAATGGGATGAGCCGGCAACCCAAGGTAAACCACTGTGTATCAGTTTGGCATTGCTACCTGTTTTGTGTAGGAAAGAAGAAACAGCAAACAGTTCACAGGAATGTTCTCTATAGAGGACCGTAACCTACTTAGGTGACACGTAACCCAATGTTGGGTATGTGTACCAGAGTCCATAGTTTAATCTAGAAAGTCTGGAAGATTTTCAGTGAAGCCAACGGTCTCCCAACTGCTGTTGAGTTTATCTGGGCCTTAGTTTACTGAGTCTATTAGTTCAGGACCTCATTTTTAGGGATGAACGCCACCCTGTCTGGTTAAAGTTTGGGAAGTTAAACAAAGGCACCTTAACAGTTCATTAAGGAAAATGCTGTTAATTCTGTACCATGGAAGGCAAGAGAGCCTTGACTGAAAGTCTAGCCATCAATAATCACTAACACTCCTATTACTATTATGTCTAATGTAGATCAATCAAACTGATAAAATTATATTCATTCTAGAACACAAGGCAAATTTCTGTTGAAATTGCCTGAAATAGCATTTTCAATAGACCCCAATTTGGTTTTTATTAATAGTAATAATTAAACATGTTGAAACCACTTGAAAAATTTTTAGAAAACATAGATATAAGTAAGCTGAAACAACCATGAACTTTAGGGAATTGATGTGTACTTGTAGTTCTTAAATTCAGTAGTTAGTATATGAGTTCTGGTGAATGTAGAAAGAACATGTACAAGAATTAAAACCTGTAAATTCACCATAGTAATAAGACTGAGGTGTGCTGGGTATGATGTGTACTGTAACCTTGGCACTTGGAAGGCTCTGAGGCAGGAGAATCCTGAGTTTAAGAGTAATACAGTTCATGTAGCAAGTGCCAGATCAGCCTGTGTTATGAAAACAAAGCAAGATCCTTTTACAAAACCAAATCAATACAGCAAAACCAAAATGAACAGGTCAAAGGAAGTGAAGGAACTTGTTCCTAAGTTACTAAGTTCCTAAGTCTGGTTGCAGAACTCTGCAGACCATGCTACCAAAGAGATGCTAGTAATAGCAACAATTTGGATACTTACTAGACTCGCTTTGAGAAACTCATTTTGCATCTACAATCCTCTATGCCTCCATTAGCACTTTGATCCAAAGTACTGGTAAAGTATAAAAGTAAATAAATGCAGTATCCGGAAGTAAGAGCGTTATTGATTCCCATACCCTGCAAAGCCCGTATGCATGTGGAATGCTTAGGTACAGCCAAGAGATCGCGTTAGCAAATATGGTGTCGTCCCGTGACAGAACAGCAAGCGCTGCCTTGTAGTAGGCAGGAGGGAAGTAGCCTACAAAACTCTTCCTTGATGAAAGAGAAATAAAAACTTCATCTTTGCTTAAGAATGGCTGATTGAATTCAACACGATCACGCATTGTTAAAATTGACAATACATATAACTGTGTGTGTGTGTGTGTGTGTGTGTGAGTGTGTGTGTGTGTGTGTGTGTGTGTGTGTGCATGTGCCTAAGTGTCTATAAATTAGAGATGGTAGATCAAAATCAGTAGAGAAATGATATAGCATAGATCAATAAAAAAAAAAGTCAAGTTGAGGCTTTCTGGATTTTTAAGCCATTTGTTAAACGGCAACTGTGTTGTAGATTGATTTTTCTAAAATATGGGTTGGTTAGATTATACACTAAAATTTCACAGAAGTTTTGGCAAGGAGGTGGATTCGCAGCATCCCGAGATTCTTTTCCTCAGAGCTCTTTGTATTCTTTCTTCTTAACTGGTGTGTGTAAGACATTGGGTATAATTAATCATAGCCTGGGGGACCAGAGCCTGCTTTTGAGGGAAGCCTCAGGCCTTCCTCTGAGACTGCCCTGGGTGAAGTTTGCTGTACCAGAGGAAAAATGAAGAGAATTTATTCCTCTGAAAGTGTTAAGAGTTGACATGGACTGGCCACTTGGGGCGGGTGGAAGCATGGTAACTTACCCAGCTTTTGAGAGACATGGCGACCCTAAGTGTTCCAGGTAGGACCAGAGCTGTCAGAAGCCACTCTTCCACAGGCCCAGCACGTCCACTGAGTGTAGACACTTCACCGCTGGGAAATGTGAAGCCTTTAACTCAATCTCATGTCAACTGCTGAGATCCAATCCGTGACTTTCAGACTCCTTTGTTCTTCGCCCCACATCCTTCATCCTTCTGCACAAGTTCACAGAGTCTCCTCTCAGCACTGCGTGACAGGCTGCCCTAGAGCCAAGCAGGGGACCGCTTATTTAAGTGAAAGAATCTAGTTTTCTCCTTGTCCTGTGCTTAATCTGGTACAAATTGCCTTTATACCAAATTTTAGATATTTTGTGTCATATGAAGGTTAATATCTTTAATAAAGACATTTAATCTACTAGATTTAGACTTGGTTAGAAAGTTTGAATTCTGAAACAGATCCTTAAAATAGTCCTTTTTGCCCCTTACCCTCCACCGTGTCACATGGTTAAAACCCATATGTTATTGATAGTATTTAGGATAATTTTGTTAAACCTCATATGTATACACACACATAACACATACTTTAATGCCAAATTATTTAATAGTTAAGTAGATATAAGTATTGAGTGGTAGCAATGAATGTCAATAAATTTTCTGTTATAATATAAGTTGTATACTCTATTATTTGCAAGATGTCTACATATGTCCAGGTGTGTGTCCATTTGTGTGTAATATACAGGAAACCAGAGGCCAGTTCCCAGAGTGTTTTTTTTTTTTTGGGGAGGGGGGAGGCATCTGCATTGTTTTTGATGCAGGGTCTCTCACTAGGGTCTGGAGCTCAGCCGTTCACCTACACTGGCTGACTTGCAAGCCCCAGAGATCCTGTTGCCTCCACGTCCCAGGGCTAGAATCCTAAGAAGGGACCACAGGCTGGATTATTCACATGGATGCTTATAGTCATGTTCAGTTCCTTATGCTGACACAAAAGTACTTCATCCACTGAGCTATCTCTGCTGGCCCTATAATTTGTTATTCTATATTTAAGAAGCTGATTCTTCTTTCCCTTGCGTATTTCATGTTAGCTCCATCTATATGATTTCTCCAGTCATACCTGAGTAACCAAATTGAATTTACATATGTCTATGCATACACGCACATTTATTATTGTAATTATGAAAGATGTATAGTTACTGGGGTGAATTAAAGCTTGCGACTAATGAGGCAGTGGACCACAGTCAAACATTTATTACCTGCTTTTATTTTTCTGTAGATAATCTGGAGCCTGCTCTACCTTTCCCTTCACATTGCCTTCAAATATTGCACATTGACATAAAGTGACTAGGCTTAACTACTCTACATACCACTGAAACCTGTTAAAGTGGTCATCTAACAACAGGTATTTTGCTTTGCATATTTTTGCTTGTAGTTCCTTTGGTCATACTTACAAATAAAACAGAGAAACATAACTGCTTCCAAGTACATAGAATATTACACAGCTGTTCACAAGGAAACACATCATACAGGAGTGTGTGTGTTCAGACTGAATCTTGACTGTTGGTCAACTTCAGCTGCTAAGAAGCAAGAGGTGTTTTGTGGGATGTGCTACTCTCCTAAGGGTAAGGGAGTGGGACCTTAATACTATGAACTGTTAGCAGAGTGCCAACAATAACCCCACCCCCCCCACGGGTTATGGTCTCTCAGCCCGTAAGTTCTCGGCCTCAATAACTAACCGGCAGGTGCCTGTGGTACAGTGTGGAGTCACCATGAATCCAACCAGAAAGTGCTTGTTTGTTTGCATGCCTTGGCACTGTTGCACCCGGGGGCACACTTCTTTCCAGGCAGGCAGTTACTGTAGCTCTGAGATTGATAGTAACTGTTCTCCTCTGGTAGCATGCGTAACTCCTTCAAATGCTATGGAAATTAGAAAGGATGAAACTCCCCAGCCATACCAACATGGTTTCTCCCTCTCTGTGACTGAAGCATGGGATCTACTCAATCTCAATGTAATACCATCAAGCTCTAGATAGCCGAGAGTTGCAGCAGACTTTAGTACTTGGAGGTCTGTGAGAGTTTATTGGCCAACAACTCCAATAAATGTAAAAGACTCCTAGCATTAGTATTTTTTGTTTTTGTTTTTGTTTTTGTTTTGTTTTTGTTTTTGACTATAATTTACAGCTGGTGGATTTTTGTTATACGGTAATAATGTTTGAGGTTTTATGCATGTATATGCTTAAATTTTAGGAATGTTCTGCACTAGTTTTTCCTATGATGATTTCTGAAAGCCTTTGGTATTAGTTATCCCTCCTCCACCCTGCCTTTCCACCCCAGCCCCTTTATCCCATCTTTTGTACCCCTCCTCACCTCCACTCATGCTGCTGAGTTCTGCTTTCCATACCTTGAAACCCCCTCTTGACACAATATTTTACTAATTTTCTCACCTCTGAGGGTATTCACATGAGACTTCTATATCTAACCTCTTCAGAGGAGAGAAAAGCCAGAGGTAGTTGTCATTCTGGATCCAGGCTGCCTTGTTCAGAACGCTTGTTTACAGATTCATCAATTTCCCTGTAAATATCAGAATGTATTCTTTCATATAGGTGAATAGCATTCTGTGTTATAAGTGTGCTACATGCTATTCATTCATCAAGGACGATGTAGGCTGTTTCAAATTCCTGTCTATCATGAATAGAACATCACTGAGCAGGGCCTGAGCAAGCACCTCTGGAGTAAGTTAGTCTTTGGGTTTATGCCAAGAATGATGTAACTGGATGCTACGGTGGCTCTGATTCTAACTTTATGCAGACCTTCCATATATCCACTGAGACTGTCAGAGTGACTCCTCCCACCAGTTAGTAAGCGTTCCTTCTCCTTCTCCATTCCCACACCAGCAATTTCATTGTTTATATTTTGCCATTCTGACTCATATAAAATGATATCTCCAAGTTATTTGGCATTTCAGTTTAATTTTCAGGGCTAAGGATCTTGACTGTTTAAAAATCATTCCTCAGATACTTATCTTTTGAGTATTTTCTGTTTGGTACGTTGCCTCACTGGCTTTTTTTTCCTCTTGATATTTGGCCCCTTTACTATCTTTGTGTATTGTAGATACTAATCCTCTGTCAGATATATAGCTGGAAAAGATGTTTTCTCATTCTGAGGGGTAAAACTCTGTATCTCCAGAAAAGTCAGGGGGAAGCCCTACAAGTAGAAGGAATCAAGTATCGAGATAAAATAAGCAAACAAAATATGTTAATGAGCACAGGATAGTAGGAAAGACAGGATACCATAAAGGACTGCATCTTCAAGTTGAAGCATAGAGGAAAGAATCCTACATTAATGGTTCATACCAGATCCTTAATAAGAGCATGGAAGAAAATGTCCTAAACTAAGATAACCGTACAAGCTAAGATAACCGTACAAACATAAGTAGCACACCCAACAGCAGCTGGTCAACACTAACAATGAGGCACCCCCAGTCTGTGCACGACACAACACCAAACATACGGAATCAAGCAACACGTTGAGAAAGATGAAGACATACAAATATAAGCAGCACACTGAACCCACAACTAGAGAAGACCAAAACAGAAACTCCTCACAGTATCATATCATAGTCAAACTCTACACCTACAGAATAAGGAAAGAATATTGAAAACAGCAAGAGAAATACCACCTGAGTTCCCTATAAAGGACAGAAGCTGACTTTTTAAGGAAAGCTTTAAGGTTTGAAAGAGCCTGGTGGCCAGGACTGCTAACTTAGATGGAGTTACCCAGAAAAACTGCCTGCAGTAGTTGGAGAAAGGAAAGCTTTTCATGATGCAAGCAACCTACAAAATCTAATATCAAACAAAAAGTGCTAATCTGAGAACTGGAAGCAATATTCTGAGCTGAGGGGAAGAGTAAGCGTAGACAATGACTCTAGCAAGAAGACAGAGCTGAAGCCTCATCCAAACAACCCCGGCTAAGAATACAAACCAGCAGACAGTGTTCAGAAGGATTCCAGTGTACACCTGACTTTCACTAATAACTCTGTTAGTGACCTCAATGCTCCTGTTAAAAGACACAGCAGAAACAATCCCCAGCAAGAAGAAAATCTTAGACAGATTGCTATGACTTTTTAGAATCATCATCATCATCATCATCATCATCATCATCATCATCATAACAAACCATAATAATAAAAATACAATACTACTTGACAGATTGCTATGCCAGACTTCAAGACATTTTAAGAGCCATAATGATAAAAATATTGAATGGACAGGAAACCAGAAATATAGAGCCCTAGAACAAAATGGAAGGGTCAAACATGGGCGCACAGAACTATAACCATGTGATTTTTTGACAAAGAGACAAAAGGCATACTGGCAGAACAGAAAACATCCTAAACATATGATTCTGGGAGCCTGGATCTGCACATGCAGAAGAATGAAATTAGATCCATAACGGTCATCCTGCACATAAATCAGATTTGAGTGGACCAATGATTTCAGTTTGAAACCTGAAACCCTAAACTGCTAGGAGAAAACCTATGTAACCTAGGAAAGGACTACTAACAGAACTCCATTTTAAAAAGGTGGTAAAATGCCCCCAAACCGACAACTCAGACCTCATAAAACTAAAAATTGCATTATAGCTAAGAGAAACATCACTCGGGTGAAGAAAAAATCCAAAAGCAAGAGAGCGTCTGTCCCAGCTGTGCATCAGAGGATTCATACCCACGATATACAGAGCTACAAAGGAAGTCAAGGAAATAAATGGTCCAACTAAAAGATAGCTTGGGATCTCAATAGTTTTAAATAGAACACTTAAATGGCTAAATAATACCTCAAAAAAGGATTCATTATCCTTAGCAATTAAAGGGATTCAGATTAAATAACTTTGATTCCTTCTCACACTAGCCAGAATGGCTGAGATACATACTCTTGTCTACCTGGCCCAATCTATTTGTGATGCTTTCTTTGGAACATTTTGTTTGAATTCCAGACTTTTTCATTTCAAATTTTGTTTCATTTTTGGATTTTCTTTATAGATTCTCTTTATTGATTATAGCCTTGGATTGTTTTCATTATTTAATTCAACTTTGTGTTTGTCTAATGGTGTTGATTACAGCATTTATTCTTACCCTTTTTGAGACCTTTATAATTATTTTATTTTTTATTATTTTTGAGTTCTTTATAATTATTGCTATTTTAAATTCATTAGTTATTTTGTATCATCTAAGTCTTTTCCCAGAGGACATTATTATGGGAGCACCATTTTTATTATTTAACTTTATTTTAATTTTTGAGTTCATGGTTAAAACATTTCCTTTTCTTCCCTCCAAATCCTCCCATACATCCCCCAACTCTTTCAAATCCATGGCCTCTTCTTTTTTACATGCTAATTGTTACTGTATACGTATTTGTATATGACGTATATTCCTAAATATAAGCTTTTCCATCTGTGTGATGCTACCTATATGTTCAGTACTGGACAATTGCTATGCTCCTACCCTGAGGAAGACAACTTCTCCCCCTCCCTGCTCTTCCGTGGGCTGTAGTTCTCTGTAGTTGGCACCAGGGTGCTGATTTAGCAGAGACTGTTGTGTAGGTTAGTATGTAGGTCGTTGGATCCATTCAGTCTTGGAGCAATTAACTCAGTGGCAGTGTCTGAGTGGGGTATCAGATGTGGTCTGGGCTGACCTGTGGAGCACAGCTATGCTCATCGGTAATCCTCAGGAGACTATGACAGGTGTTGACGACTTCTCCTCATGAGCTGGAGTAAGGGGAGTGGCTGTGTGTGTGTCGGGTCCCAGCCTCGGGTAGGGGGACCTGCAAGCACAGGACACACGGTCCTCAAATGAGTGTGAATGTGTTGGCAGCAGAGCTGTCTTGTTTCTACATGGAGGGGAAGGGCCAGCCATGGAGGGAAGGGCCAGCCAGCAGAAAAGAAGCCTGTGGCCCTCATGGAGCAAGTGGTGTGCTGTTAAGGACGTGTCTGATGCCCTTGGCTGGAGGAGAAGGATGATTGTTTTTATGCATTTTACAATGACAGGAAAAGGAGTTGCAAAGTGTTACTTCTAAATGTTTACCACATTAACTATGCTAAAGACTACAGAGCTGCCTGCTCCGTAAATGCCTTTTGGTATTTTCTCAGCGACTTTCTCAGTTTTCTTTTTTAAAATTTTCAAGCCAAAAGGAAACTGGTCACTTTGAAATTTAATTGGAAAGTGTGGTAATAAGTCCAGATTCGTAAGACGACTCCCAAGACCTAGTGCTCTCTTCCACCAATGTTTATAATCCGTCTCTCCCTTTGTTTTCTTTAAGCGTCACGCACTTCTAACAACACTATTTTTGGTACATGAATGTTGCAAATTGATCTTCAAACAGAAATGGTACTGTTTTAAAACCTAATAAATGAGCGGCGAGGAGAGATAATTAGTTTTGTTTCCAACAAGAAACAATTAAAAAGAGTAGAACACACTGTAAAGATATATACCATTTAAAAGTAATTCTTGACAGATATGTGGGGTTTTCCCCCACTAATTTGTATCTTCAGTAGAATATTAACCTAATACAAGTGTTTTTCATTAAAAATCAGTAGCCACTTTACAAGCATTATTTTTTCCATGCCTGAATCAATTTTGTTGCTGTTTTCTTTGACATTTTGGTGGGCTTTTGTTAAATGAGAGATTTTTTTCTCCCTGAGAAGATAACATCGGCACACACATACACATGCACACACATACACATGCACACACATGTACACATGCATACATACCATACACACACACACATGCACACACACACATGCACACACACACACACACACACATGTACTTACATACACAGATGCATTCCATAGGTGCACACACACCCCTACTCATTCTTATAAGGAGAACACACTCCTACAGACCAAAGTAACAAATTCACCAAAGTCCACGTCTGACCAGTGGGATTTTTTTTTCAAAACCTATTTTTAATGATGGTTCTTAAATGTTTTAACCTTCCTTTTAACCTTCCACCCACCAGAGGTAGTGGGAAAGAAAGGATATGGGGAAGTGGACCTGTTTAGAAAGGTTCTTTAAAGCAATTCTCCTCTGTGCTGACTGGAAATCAGCAGTTCAGTTTACTGGTCTGCAGCGGCAGCTCGATCCACTCACAAACACCTCATGGATGCACCAGCAGTCCATTTCGATAGGATAGCAAACAGGAATCAGCAGCAGTGGCCCTACCTAGCAGAGACAGGCAGGCCTTGGCCTTGGCTCAAGTCAGCAGGAGGGGCCAGGGAAGCATGCCAGAAGACATTCTCAGCTGTGGCTCTCTCAGGGAATAGAAGATCAGCAAAGATGCGAGACCAACAGGCATTGCAGTGCTGGCTCTATAAGGAAGCCAGGCTCAGCCCCTATCACTGTCCATTGAGTCCCATTTATACCCTCCCAACGTCATGTACCCTCCATGTGTCCTGCCTCGACATAGGCTTCATGCCCCAGAGAAGGAGGATGCTAGAGGGATGAGGTGGTAGTGGATGAGTGGGTGTAGGAGCACCCTCTTAAAGAAAGGCAAGAGGAGGGAATGGGATTCGTGGAGAGGAGCCTGGGAAGGGGACACTATTGGAAATGTAAATAAATGAAGTAACTAATTAAAAAAACTAAGGCAGACTAGTAAAGGAACCAGTGGGATTTGGGGTGTAAGTTCCAGGTGTACAGATGATTCAGAAGCAGTTGTACCCCCTGAAAGCACAGCACAGGAGTTTCCTGAAGCTCCACAGACCTCAGAATCTCCTCTTTTCCGAGCAGCACTGCTTAGGAATCCTCCTGCAGCAGCATACCCATTTCTGTGTCCTTGGGTAGGGCCATGGTGAGAGTTTCAGCCTTCCCTAATTTGTGAAGTTTGCTGGCTTATAGAGTCTCACGTACTCCTGTCTCTGTCCCGGAGGGAAAAGCGTCAGAGCAAATGGCTAGAGAGTAGTTTTCGTGTACCAAAGCATCCCTTCACTAGTCAGTTATTTTTACCACTGTGACAAACTACCTCAGGAAATTAATCTAAACGGAGGGAAGATTTATTTTTTATTTGATACTTGAGAGGTTCTAATCGCGGACACCTTGTTCTTTTGTTAGGAACCACTGTGAGGACTCTGAGGCAAGGCAGCATGGGATACATTGTGCCAAAGATACTCACAATGGGAGCCAAGAAGAAAGACAGAAAAGGCCACAGTCCCAGAGTTCTCTACAAAAGCACACACCAGGGAGCTAACTTCCTTCCCTTAGTTCACAAGTTAAAGGTCCAACCATTTCCCAGCACACCAAAGGCAGACAGCCAGGTCTTCATCACTGCAACACTGGGGAACATTTAGCATCAAACTACAATTTCTATGGGGAGAAGATTTCAGGCTATGAATGTTTTGGAACTCAAGTGCTCTTGACTGTTTCAATCCTTCAGGATATTTACACACACAGAATATAATAAAAATGTCAAGTGGGTTTTCTTGGGCTTATTTTATCCCCTGAGTACGTAATCAAGCAGTCTCATTTCTGATCCTGTGTGTGTTACATTAGCACAAGCAGTTAGATCTAGTGGCTCACACGTGACTCAGGCCAAATTTCTTAATATCACTGAAACTGTCTCATTTTAAAAATAGCCTCATAACGTTTTTTTTAAATTAAATTGATTAATAAATGCCTACTAGAGATAATGAGGACTTATTTAGCAGTAACAAAAAAATCAGAATTTACTGTGGTATATCCCTATTATCCATAGTATATTTATATGCCAATAACTACATTATAGGTTAATTCAAATATTATGCAGTTAGATCGGTAGCATGAGATCAGAAATTTGAAATGTTTTTAACTTTTTAAAATTAGTTTATTAATTTTATCTTGAAACAGAGTTTTTCCATACTATATTTTGATTATGAATCCCCTTCCCCCAAATATTCCCATATGCTTCCTGTCTCCCCGCTTGCCTAAACCCACATCCTGTCTCTTTTTAATTAGAAAATAAACATATCTCAAAAGAGAGAGAACCATATACTAAAGTAACAAAATAAAAGCAGGTAAGTGTGAATAGGACCAGTCAGACAAATGGAAAAACGTGAAGAACCAAAGATAAGGCACAAGAAACATATGTAGACACACAGACAGAAGGCTAGGCTCACAACCAAAAATATAAAATTGTGTGCATATGTGTGTGAATATGCATACATATGTGTATGTGTGTGCACACGTGCATATTGAGTATGTGTCTATGGGAGCACAGGTGTGTATGTGTGTGCATACATATGTGTATGTGCACATGCCACATGTGCATATGTGTGTGTGCATGTGCATGGCATGTGTGTCTGTATATATGTGTGCATGTACATGTGTGTATGTGCATGCATGTATATGTGTGTGCACGTCTGTGTATTGTGCACATGTGCGTATGTGTGTGTGCACATGTGTGTGTCAGAGTGTGTATGCGCTCAGGTGTATGTGTAAATGTGTGCACATGTGTGTGCACATGTGCACATTGAGTGTGTACATGTGTGTGTACACATGTGCATGTGTGTGTATATGCACATGTGTATGGTGTGTATGTGTGTGCATGTACGTGTGTGTTTGTGTATACATGCATGTGTGTGTGTGTGTGTGTGTGTGTGTGTGTGTGTGTGTGTGTGTGTTGGTGTATGTGGGCTGTACATGTGGAGGGCAGAAGACAACTTTTGGAAATTAGTTCTCTTCTTCCACCATGCTGTTTCCTGGGATTGAACTTGGGCTACCAGGGTTGGTTGCAAACATCTTTCCTTGCTGAGGTGTCTTGCCGGCTCCAATTTCAACTTCATGTCATTATTGTGTTTGGCTCTAGCCCCCATGTCCTCCCTCTCTATTTAGTTTAAAATAACTTGTTATTACACTGTATATTCTTGGAAATAAGAAACTTACCATTTAAAAATTCTCAGTTAAACTAATTTCTCACCACAGACTCTCCCAAATAGACCTGGAAATATATTTGTCATGTCTTCCTTAGTTCTTCTAAAAGTGTGATTTCAGAGTACTTTAAAAATTGTCAACATATGACTAAGCAATATATGTAATATAGATCTAAAGAGAAAATATAATATAAAAATAATAAATTTTTATTAATCATGGGGTTAGCCAAAATGTGAATTTTTTGATTTTCAAAATTATGATTTATATTTCATATATTTGCCATACTGTTTAAAACTAGTGTAGCTACAAAAAAAACTCCACCTCTACAATAGCCAGTAAAAATAATAAAATAACTCATATAAAATTACAGTTGTATCTCTGGGATTCATGAAATTATAATATCATTTAAATCAATCAGGTAAATATACACAAAGAACAGTAACAAGAACAAATATGTACAATTTTTAATAATAACTGATAGACTGAGTACTTTTTTCCTTCTGGGTTTTTCTCTAATATCTGTTAGACATCATTAATCAGCAGTCATCCAACTGGTTTGTAAAGAAAGTTTTGTTGAAAAACCATGCTCAGTTATTCACTGCTGCCAATAAAATTAACAATACAATTTGGATAAGCACTCAATATAGACTGTGTAGCCTGCAAACCATACAGTAGTCATTTGTTCTTCACAATAAAATCTTTCTTTGAACCCTTATCTTATAATTGAAGTTGATAAGATACTATTATTCATCCCATTAAGAAGACATGAGAGGTACTCACCTTCCTGATAATGTGCTAATGCACAGAGGACATTAACATACTGTATACATTGGACCCAAGAAGAACATATTAAAGGATCTCTTTGTGTGCATGTGTGTAGAATGTTCAAAAGGAAAAAATCCAAAACCATGGGATCAGAGACATGAGGTGTTTTCTTAGGGTAGGAGGACCCCAACAGAAGTGGGTGTTCAGAAAGAGGTACCATGCAAAGGCCCAGAGCTGTAGCTGTGTGGTTCTGTGAGTATGGAGCATGTTTTTACAGTTGGCTTTGATTCACCAGGTACTGACTATGTTCTAAGCCTGCTAAGACAGTATACTTTAGGTATTCTCAGCACACACTCACACACACACACACACACACACACACACACACACATATGTATATTCACAAAAATGTGATTTTTTTTCCTGCAATCTCTATACTTCAAGAGGATGTGGACTCAAGTTTTCCACATTGTGGAAATATATTAAATTGTACATCATTTCCTCCTACAGGAAAGTTTTAAGTGTTCTTAGGAGTGTGTGTGTGTGTGTGTGTGTGTGTGTGTGTGTGTGTGTTTGATATATATAAAATATATTAAAGAGCCTTTTCTCCAGTTCTTCAATAAATAAACACATCATCCATGTAGCTAGTAGAAATCCTTGGAAATGAGGGAGAACGGGGTTACGGGGAAGAGAGAGGAGAGAGTCACAAAATGGTCAGTAGCCGTAATTTTGGAAGGCCAGTGTTTTGAATTAAGATATTCTTAAGGTTTGGTGATGGCTCAATTGTTAAGAACCTGACACAAGATTATGAGGACCTGAGTTCAGTTTTTCAGGATCCACATAAAAATGTTACGCATATAATCCCATTGCTGGGGAAACAGAATGAGAAGCGACTCCTTAGAACGTTAGCCCTCAAGAGCAGCTAGATCAGCATGCTCCCAATACTGTGAAAGAGGGGTTGCTGGAAATGGACAGGGGGAGCAGTTAAGACAAACAGTGTATATCAACCCCTGACACACATGCAGGCACGCACGTACACACACACAGACACACACATACACACACAACTCTCACACACATACACCTCATATGCATGCCTGTACACACACACACACACACACACACACACACACACACACACACACACACACACACACACACCCTGCATAAACACAGAAGAAAGCCTTTGCTGCATAGTAGCTATGTTTCTCCCTGGCCCTTCAGTTTACTCCTGGATTCTTCTCGTCCAAATGTTTTCATCCCATAATCAAGTGCTTTTAGAGTTTACCTCTTAATAATCAATGCTGCATAGCCAACACTTACTTTGCTTTGATTTTCTAATAACCATCGAAGTACAAGAATACTAATTATATTAATAAAAATCACGCAGTAGTTAGGATGCGAATGCTCTTTCAGCAACTATGAAGGGCATTACACAAAATAAAGAATGTAACATGAACTGTTATTTCTCTTCCACTAGGTTGTTTTCGTCTCCAGTAGAAGCTCAGAAATGCCATCAGAGTCTTCAGTAAAGGCAACGGCGGCGCCGCCTCCATTCCCACTTCCTCCGGACGGAGGGTGGGGCTGGGTTGTAGTCTGCGCATCCTTCATCTCCATTGGGTTCTCCTATGCCTTCCCCAAAGCCGTCACGGTATTCTTCAATGACATCAAGGACATTTTCAAGACCACCTCCAGTCAGATCGCGTGGATATCCTCCATTATGCTGGCTGTCATGTACGCAGGAGGTAAGGCTCTCCGTGCGAAGGGGTTTCTGGAGTAAGAGCATAGTCCCCTTTTGTCCATATATTAAACTCTTACACATTGATCAGTTGAAATCAATCGGAAAAAAGCACGATCAGAACTGCGTTTGTAATTGGTTTGTGGTAGTTTAGCACGATTCATCTGTTTACCTCATTTTGAGTCCTAAATGGAATATTGGCAAGAACAGAGAATTATTTGCACAAATGTGGTTTGCGGGACTATCAAGATTCCAAGGGGTTCTGCTGTTTGCTTTGGAATGAACACCATGCTGCAATGTGGCAAATGTATCTCGGCATGGCCATTGGGACCAACTTGCTTCCTTTGGAGTAGAAAGGAATACCATGTTTCTGTTGGTTTATAAAACCAGAACATACTCTTGCACTTCCCAGCATGGCGCCACCCACCAGGCATTTTCTGCAGATGTTCAAGTCGTTGTACATGGAATAACTCCTTATTGTTTTAGGACAACCCCCCTACAAAAACAAAACAAAACAAAACAAAAAAGCAAAAAAAAAAATGACATCATTTTAAGTGGCTGCTTCCAATTATATTGTTAGTTTCTCGGTTAAAACAAGCATAAACCATGAGAGGGAATGAATCCATCAGACCACCCCATATGGGAATGTGAAATAATGAAAACCACTCATTGTCAACATTGTCAACAGCAGACCAGAATCTTAGATTTTCTTTTCTGTATACATCATTTACATAAAATTCATGGGGTTTGGAATTTTCATTTGTCAACTGGTAATTTACCTTTGAGGAGCAGTTACAGACTTAGAATGCAGCATTGAAAGCAATTATTTAAGTTGTGTAATGTCATTTCCCACCTTTTCAGTAAAGGTAACGTGACTACTAATAAGGGCCTGGAACATTAGCAATAATAACCAATATTTATTGAAATTTGCTCTTGGCCAAGGCCTCATTCCACACTTGATTTGCGTGACATTCCCCAGTCCTCTTAAGGACCTGAGAGACGATCTTGTCCCTTTTCTGTTCTGGCGCTAAGGACATAAACACACGTAGCTCATTGGAGGCTCACTCAGCACTTCCTGTGGTACCTGAGGTACCCGTCCTAACACCCTGACTTGTGCTGACCTCTAAACCTATTCCCTGTATTAGGCCAAGAGAGAAGATCATCTGTAGTATTCGGTATCTAGCCTTGGAATTTAGGCACTTCATTTCTGACTATGCTCCACTGGTGAGAACTGATTATTGCCCTACGTTGAGGTTGGGGTCACAATAACTGCAGGCTTCCTGGAAGAAAAATAAGAACTGGGTAAGGTTCAGTACATCTTAGATAGAGTTTCCAACCCAACAGTCAATGTCCCCAAGCAAGGGAGAGCTGGTATGTAGAGGTGCCATAGTCACGGCATAGACTTTGAGCTAGCTAGATAAAAAAGGGGCTTATAAAATGAAAGAATGGCATCATATAATTCAATATTTTCATTTTCTAAAACTAGTGTGACATCTTAACGAACATTTTTTACTGGACTTGTCACATACAAATAATTTCATTTTATGAATGCATTCGTTTTCTCTTTAAGATGTGTATGGTATAAATTTGAAGAGGTACAAATGAGAACTTTGTTTTGAAATCGTGTCTCATATATTTCGTGCTGGTCTTGATCTCATTTCATAGTTGAGGATGTAAGGAGATCTTGAACTTCTGATTCTCCTGTCCCTACCTTTTAAGTGTGGGATAGCAGCATGCTATGGAATGCCCAGGTCATATCGTTTGGGGTTGAACACAGGCATAAAGGCTAGATAAGTTCTCCACCAACTGGAATACATCTCCATCCCTCAAATGAAAACTCTAGAAGTTAATAAATACCACAGTAATTTGATATTTCTAAGTTTGGGGAAATCATTAAGGTATTTAGAGTAATAGAAGAATAAATTCTGTCTAAAGTTAAGTGGATAAGTGCTTGGTGTGGTTGCCTTGAGAAAATTTAAGACACATAAAAATACTGAGTTTATAGGAGCTAATGATGGTGAGATCTAGAAAAGGTCCAAATAAACCCTTGGAATATTGCCCCAAATCTTTAATTATCAGGGCCATGATTGTTTGAGTGCCATTCCTGGCTTCACAGAAATAGCACAACAAACCCCCAAGCTTTTGTGGGAGGAGAACCCAAAACCCGTTAAACTGTAACACACACTGCTTGATGTAGTTTATGCATTCACGTGGTTCCTCATACTGTCCACGTTTTATGTCTTCTCCCTGTAGCCAAGCTTTTACCTTTGAATAAAAACAGACTTTGGGCCAGGCATGTCGGGAGGCAAAGACAAGAGGAGTTCTACAAATGTGAGGTTCGCCTGGTCTTTGTAGTAAGTTCTAATCAGCCAGGACTACACATTGGGACCTTGTCTCAAACACATAAAGTGGCCAGTTGTAGTGGCACATGCCTAATTTAGATCCAGCACACGGAGGCAGAGGCAGGCAGATCTCTGTGGGTTCATGCTGACTTGGTCTGCAATGTGAGCTCCAGGACATCTGGGACTATGTGGATTTACTCTGTCTCAACACCAAACCTAACCAAACTTAACCAAACCAAAACAACAAACAAACAAAAAACCTAATCCACACATGAGTGGACGGTCCTGGAAGTTTGCTGAGAGATTGTGTCTTATGAATACAACAGGGTTGCTTCATCCAGGATCTCTCAACAGCAAGTCGAAATGCAAGTCGAAATGAGATGTGAACAATTTCAACACCAGCTGACATTCCAGTGTGGACATGGAAATCTCATGGAAACCTACCTCTATACGAAAAGCTACGAGCAATTAATAACTGAAGAGAAAGGGGAAATCAGTCTTCCCTGGAAATGAGCCTCCTCATGGGTTGCAGTCACCTATTACCAGGTGGTCAGTTGCAAAATACACATGCACAAGTGACAGTTTCATGTACTCTCATGCACCTGCTGAACAGTAATAATTAAAGATAGAAGAGTTTATGAATCCAAGTCAAGGGGAGAAGTGGAAGCAATGCAAGGAAGGAAAGAGAGGAAGTGTGATCACATTTTAATTAAAAATGCTTGCAGTATTAAAATACGAAGTTAAACGAAAATGAATACATTTACCACTAGTAACATGACTACATCCTTCACATTAAGCCATGACTTTTTTATATTTAGAAATTATATGTATATGCATCACAGCAACTGATTTGAAAGAGGCATGACTTGGAGGAGAGGCATATAGGAGGGTTTGATGGAAGGAAGGGAAAGTAGAAATTATGCCAGTATATTATTTTATCAAAAAAGAGAAGAAAAGAAAAGGAATACATTTATAAATCCAAGTAACAGAAAATGATCAGTCCCGTCAACCTTTAATAAGGCACATGGTGATGGATTCACCAGAATGTTAAAAACGCCCTTAGAATGCATTAGTCTTTAATAATCTCTCGTTAATGGGACACCAACTAATCTAACAGAAGATAAACAGAAAGAACGTGTGGTGTGTAAGCCAGAACGAGAGAGACAAATTTCAGTTCCTTTTTCTGCAATTGTTTACAAGTTATTTTTTTTTTTACTAAAAGGCACAATGCCTTTTGAAGCTCAGTGTTTTTAATAAGATGGTTGCATACTGTACAACTTATTCGATTAACTTGTAAAAGTTGATCAGTTTTTTGTACTCTCTTAAAGCTGTGTAAATACAGCCCCAGTTAATTTGAGAACATTTTCATTACCTCAGAAATAAATCCTGTATCTTCTCCCTATGATTTAGCTGTCTTTATAGATGGGTCTACTCTTAGCATTCTCATAAATGCCCTGTCTCACTACCCACTTTTGTTTGCATAAGGCAAAGGTGTGTGTGTGTGTGTGTGTGTGTGTGTGTGTGTGTGTGTGTGTGTGCGCGCGCGCGCATGCGTGCACTCTCGTGCCCATGTGTGAAGGTTAAAGGCCAAAGGACAATTTGCAGAATCAAATGCTCCTTCCATCACGAGGGTACTGAGCTTTGAATTGATGCTGCCAGACTTGGCAGCAAGCACGTTTGCTCACTGAGCCATCTCATGACCCCTTATTTCTATTCATTAAAATGACAAAATGTCTACAAAAATCTCATTGAGTTTTAAGTGTGCTAGCAATCTTCTGCTGGCCACTTGGCCTGCCCTCAATGTTTATATAAATAGTCAGAAAACTAACTCTTCAAGCAGTTGACAATTGCGGATGGATGTCTGGGGATGAAGAGCTCCAAACATCTTAGCACTCTTAGCCCTGGGACCTTTTCTGGCTTGGACCTGTGCAGATTCTGTGCATGCTACCACGGTCTCCATGAGTTGGTACATGTTATGTCTGGAAGACACTGCTTCAAGGTGTTCTCTATCCTTGATGACTCTTAGCATCTTCACACTACAAATCCCCATAGTTCCCTGATCCTCGAATGGGAGGGGATTCATGAAGACATCACATTTAGGACTTAGTGCTCAAATCTCTTATTCTCTGTACATTGTAGAGTTCCAAGTCTCCATGTTAGTTCCTATCTCCTGTAAGAGGAGGCTTCTCTGATGATGGCCAAGGGAGACACACACACCCATGGGCACAGCAGGAGTCAATTTTTTAATCAATGCCATTCCTTTAACAAAACAATAGTGTTTGGTTTTCCCATAGGCCCAGGGCCTATCTTCTCCCAAATTCTTTGCCAACCAAGCAGTTTTGAAAATAAACATTTTCTTCAGAGACAATAATTTAGAAGTTCAATTGATTTGATCAATTACTTATCAATAGATTTTTTTCCAAGTGTGATTGACAAGTGTTCTGCAATGACTATTAAGTCTTCTGTCAAAAGTGCATTTTTCTAGGGCTCGCCCTCAACTCTGTTTCATCATAATTTCCGTTGGTAAAGAAATCTAACACACATCTCTGAAACCACTTCAGTTTAACACCACAGTTCCTTCTTATATAAGGCAAAGTCAATATTTGATTCAAAATATTTCAATTTTTTTCCTATGTGGGGAAGACCTCCTCTTATGAAGGCTTTTCTCGGTTGATGACTATAAATAAATTCACAGACCATGAGGTGAAAAGGCAGATAGTTTAGAGCAAAGTGTAATGAGTCTCTCCCATGTTACTGAAGATACGTTCAGCACAATGCTAACTGCATTTGCCTAGAGAACATCTAAGAACTGACACACTCATTAGAGCTTTGCTGTCCACCTATTAATCACTGCAGGGGGGTCACCCAGAAATATGGAGTGCTGTTCTGAGGTCTGGCCTGTGATGTCAGGACTGGAGCCTCTTGTAGTAATTAGTTGGCATCTGGGCCCTAGTAGCAAGGCATTATCTTCCCTTCTGATGTCTAAATTAAAAATGAAACTAATAACAGGTATGCAGAAAGGGTGGAAAAGAAAGCAAGTTACATTGATACATTGCTTCATCCCTAGAATAATGGCACTAAATTACAGCAACCCATCTGGCTGCCCATATGGTCTCCCAGAGTTCTAGCAAATTCCAGCAAATAGGTCAAGCTGAGTGGTCATCCCATTAATACAGCCCTAAGCAGAGGTAGAAAGTGTATTTTGATCTTAACTTCTGCTTCCTTTAGATGACGGTGGGATTTATTGTATGAACGGTGATGAAGTAGGATAGTGGTTTTGTGCAACCCTAATCTGTTGCCTTGTTTAGGGATAATGCAATGGTAAGAACATGTAGGATTTCCAAATACAAATTTTGGGAAGCAGATCTATATGATTATTGATTATTTATGTCCCCCCCCCTCTAATTCACTTTGAAGGGGGAAATGCCAGTCATTCCAGTGAGCAGAATAGACACTGTGCCCCTGGAAACTTGATCTGTTCGATGAGATATTTGAGAACCAAATGTGATAAAGAATGGACATTGTTTTATTACATGCCACTGTGAACAAAGAAGCAAGCATTAAACCGTTGAAACTTATCCTGGAGGCTAAGAAACAAAAGGTTGTAGCACAGCAGATTTGTGGGCATAATATACAATGTATGGCTATTCTTTTTAAGATTTAAATGAAGCCATTATCACCCTCTGATCTGTGCTTTGTGGTACTTTCTAATATTTGCCTGTTTGGGGAGAGCATTAATATAATTCACATCACAAGCTCTCTCTGCAGCAGTCAAAGCAAAACTAGTTCTGTTCTCATGTTTGAGGTAGCTAGGCCTTTCCTCTTAACTCTCCAAATCCCAGAAGGTCTACCAGGTGCATTTGGATAATCATATACATATTATACATGTGTGATTAATCTGAATGGCATTCCTTGAACAAGAATTTGCTCGGCTGCCCATATTTGCCTACACCAAGCACACTGGCCATTTATTTGGTCGTGAGGCGATAGCACCCACTGTTCCCTGCACACCAGTTGCATAAGGTACCTGTCAGTTGTCATCAGAGACAATGATATCTGGATAATCCAATGTTACAAGGTGCGATAAGGTCTTAAAACGACTAGCTTGTTCATTTACTTATCTTATGAACATACACTCTATACCTGTTACGTAAAAAGCGCGGCCCAGTGGAAGCCTTAATGAGCCATCAGACGCTTTGCTTCCCAAATATCTTATTTAATTATGGCTGTGCTGTGAATCAGTGAGGAAACAGAGTCAGCAGTGCAACACTTTGCGGTGAAAGCGGATCTCATAGCTGCAAGACCAAGCAGTATCTCAGAGCTGAAGGATGGAGATTAAGCATTCAACAGGACAAAGGGACACATTTGAGACAGAGGAAACAATGTATAGAAAGGTCCCAACAGAGCAGAGAAGGTTTTAGTACCTAAAGGGAGATTAATACGGTTGCTGTACAATGGCAAGTTGGAGGAGGAAGAGGGGGAAGAGGAGAATGATCTTACACCCAGTGGGCTTCATGCTTTGCACCCTCATGGATATGAAAACCCGCAATCTGAATATAGGACTCGAGGCATTATATTGATCTGGAGGACAGCCAGAAAGACAACAGCACAGCAAGCAGCTTAAGCCACAGGAACTTCTTCCTTCATGGTTCTCCAGGGAGGAAAAGTCCAAATTCAAGGCTTCTGTCTGGTTGGTTCTTGGTCTCTCCTCACCTTGTAGGTAATCATGTTGCCCTTTTCTATATACCCATCTCCATGTTGTCCTCTTTAGGAAAATAGTGACCCATGTTAATATGCTTATGTCTTTAGTTCACTTCCTTACAAGTCATGTTCTTGCAGGCCACTGTGTTATTAGTGGAGGCTTCTAGGAAGACAGTTAAACTCAATACAGGTACAAAGATCACAACAGTGCGTGTTCTAGCCTTTTGAGTGAATTTTCAAAACGTCACATTCAAAAAGGAGCAGCATCATCATTTAGAATGCGGTCAATACAGATGATTACCAACGTATTCTGGACTGCAACAAATACAAAATTAACAAATGATAAACCCTATTCTGAGGACCAGTGACCATCTCTTTATAATGTTTCTTTCAACTGACAGACACATGCCATGTCTTTGCTGTTTTTATTCTAAAACCTCTCATTTAATTACACTCTTGAACTGCTGTTATAAATCTTACCATAGACAGCATTATAAATTATCCCTGGGTGAGGCTTCTCAAACATGTGTTCTATATTGGCTCATCAGACTTCTTAAATTTAAGCATAGTAATCAACACACTACCACCAAGCTTGGCACTATATAAAAACCAGAAAGCACAAAAAGGCAGGGAATTTTTGTGTTTCTAAGATCATGAAAAGGACCTTCGTTCACTACCTCCAAGCTCAAATAGGAAAGCTCTTCACTACCCTCTTTGAACTCTTGTCAAGAACATAGTCACTGGTTCATTCAGATGTTCAACACATGACACATACTCCCCAAAGACATTGAAAGCTTTGCAAGCAGTGATGTATGCATCACAAATATAGTTTAGTGAGCACGAAGATTTACAGATACAGAATCTGAAGAAGGGTGGCCCATAGCCTTGTAGCCTCTCTGACTGAATTACATCAGACTGGTTGCCTGGCTGTGGGCATCACTAATCACTCATCTGTATTGTAGCAATTCTGCCTATTGCTCTGTGACACTGAGAAAAGTCTATGTAACCGCAGGGCTAGTTCATATAGAATTTATAGGACTTGTGTAGCCAGGCATCAGTTATCATCTAGATTTTTTGGAAGTTCTTCAATGAACACAACTTGTGTACATTGTTGAGACAGTAAGGATTACAGCTCAGTTCTCTCTCCCTCCAGTCACAGCAACAGCATTAAATGTGAATGCTTGGAAAAGCGTGGATGGAATATTGACAAAACTCTGCAAACATTAGCTGTTGAGCAAACGAACAATGAATGAACCTCGGAATTCTCTGACTAGAACGGGCACTGCATATTCTAGAAGGTTGCTGCATATTCTGGAAGGTTGCTGGCTACAAGTTCCGGCTACACCTGTGGCCTCACCTCTCATACCAATCAATGATTTCCACCCCAAAGAGGCAGCCTGTGTGTGTTTTCTCAGCACTCCATTCCTGGAAAGTTGAAAGCAAAGAAGATCATTCAAAACACATGCACACACACACACACACACACACACACACACACACACACACATACACTGCAACTTTCTCTCTTCTATTAAAAGATGGAATGTTGATGGAGCAAAACGGAGTGACCACAGGGAAGTGGTTGTGAGCAGGCAATTTGGGTTTCTTCCCCCCCCCCTTTTTTTTCAGTTTGACCAGGCAAACCAGTGCTGATGTCAGAGACTTATATTGATATGGAAATAGAAGAACCATCTGCAGGGTCTAGGAGGATGCCAGTGTATATAAACACCCACACCACGAAGGAGTGCCAAGTTTCATGTTCTTTGTACCCACACAAAGGGCAGGTGGGTTTGGAAGCCATCTTGTACTCAATCCGTCTCACCAGGGATGCAGACAGGGGACTCCTTTCATCAGCTGGCTAGATAGATGAGACAGATCAATGGCCTCTGTGTTCAAGTAAAAGACTCTGTCTCAGTCAGCAAGGTGGGCAAGGTGGAGTACAATCATAAAAGAACAACCTGACCTTGGCCATTGCCCTCCACATGCACACACACACAAATATGCACATTTGAGTACCTACAGACATTTGAACACACAAACATATACATGAGACTAAAGATTTGTTTAAGCAAAACCTGATTTATCTACAGAACAAAATAGTATTTTGGGGTCCATTTTAGCTCCTTATTAGGAAAAAATATAGAAGATTATACCCTTTCGGAATTAAACTCAACAGGTGAGCACCGTTGAGATATTGGTGAAAATGTGAACTGGTATGTGTTTTGCCAATGACTCCTATAAAATCTCTGTATGAAGAACAACCTCCCAAATACCTCTTGGATATCAAACGTATTCCACAGTGAGTTTCAAATTCATATGAAATATTTATGAAGAGTTAATTAGGCTCTTTCTGTTAAAGTAATTTAACGAGATAGCTCAGATAAAAGGAACTATAAACAGGGAAAATGCCCCATAGGAGAAGTACTCTTGAGCTGTGGTAGAAAGGAGTGCTTGGCAATTTCTGTTAAACCACATGTGTGAGGCTTTGGACTGTGCAAGATACTTTCCTAGGAAACACAACATCTCCACAAAGCCAGCAGCAGCCCCCAGGCTGGATCAAGGACAGCTATGTTGAGGCTTGGGGCGAGCTGTCACCACTTGTGGAGCTGCTTCCAAAGGGAAGGTGTCTCTTAGCTTCAGTCATTAAGTCCACGGACATAGCCTGTTTTGTGGTTCTGTTGGTCTTATCCTCAGATTCACTGTATGAGGAGACAAATGCTGAACTTTATCTGACATAGCTTTTTCCAAGCTACCGATACAGAAATAAAAATTTAAATTAAATTTACAACAGAAGTGCCCCCCCCCATTTCAGTCCTCCACAGGGAAGGTTCTGGGGAAGTGTGGTAGTGGGGGGGAGCAGGTCTCAAAGCATCTTTGTTTCTTCATGCGACACCAAGCTTATAAATATTTACCACACACAATGAGTTTAATAAGTGGCAAATTAAATTAACCATATATGTGAATACTTCTTTTACCCTCCATGAATCTTATGTAGTGTTCCTAAAGGCTGCAGTGTAATCATTCGTTTGCTGCTTTACCACCAACATCTTTTCATTTGTCCTCTGACATCTATCCTAAGAATTTATGGTGCCTTCTCGTTTCATCATGTACTCAAAACTTTCCAAGCACATAACTTACATTTTGACTAATTTCTAAGAAAAATCACCTCTCTCTTCCTTTTCTTCAGCCTCGCCTCATTTAACTTCTGAGACATAGGGCCATTGTGGGTTAGGGGACACTGGTTCAGTGACAGGGCACTTGACTGTGCTTAGATCCCGGTGCTGGCATTGTGGCTGCATGCTTGTTGTGGGTACTTATGAGGAGACGCTCGGTATTTCTCCAGCTCTACTCCTTATGCACAATGGCCCACGATTACTTACGTGAGTAGAGCCTCTGAACTGTTCCTACTATCTCCCACCCTCCAACTCCCATCACATTCAACAAGAAAGAAAGAGCTCATGGCCTTCTGGGTAGAAGACACTTTACTATATAATCTGGCTATATCAACATACTGCTTTAACTTTGAACTTAAATTTGTATTAAGAAGTTAAGCTTTCCTGATGATGTAGTTACACCTGTAGCCTAGAGACTTGAGTAGATAAACAGATGGAAATAAAGTCTTGTATGGCAATGCCTGCCATACTTTCAGTTTCCTCTGAAAGAATCATGTTCAGGCGATGAAAATGGGCCATGTTCCCATTACCTTCATTATTCTCCATCTAAGTGCATCTAAATTAAATATTTCAGCCTTTAGTCTTGATGTTATCTTATGCTTAGAACACACACACACACACACACACACACACTTTTAAAAATGTGATAGTCTAAGAAAAAGTTTCTTGTATAAAAAAATGTATAAATCACCAAATCCACACTTGATTAGCGAAATGTCACTGGACCTAGGACCTTGGCAACGGTTGGCTGTGTTGTGTTTGAACAGATTGTAAAACAGTGTGTGCTGGTCCAAAATCTCCCCTATCACAAAGCGCTGCCAGAGAGAGTTCAAACTGGAGTCTCTGAAATGAAGATAAACACATTTGTGGGTTGGTGTTTGCCTTTGATGTAGCTCATGCCTCTTCAGGAAAGACAGGCAAATCACATTCTGCCTTCATCGAGTAGACATTTCAGGTCTAAAAAGAGTTACAATAAAAACAATATAAAATTCTGAAAGGTATGGTTTATGTGAACAGATGTATTAACTAAATTTTACGACATTGGAATTTCAGCAAGGAAGAAAATGGAGAAGTCAGGGCCCAGAGAAGACTGAGAGGACCAATTTTATAGCAGTCACTATCAATAGCCTGTAGACACTATAATGCCAGTAAAGAATGAATTAAAGTAAATTTTGTAAAATAATTTAGCATAATTTTCAAAAATCATCAGTGATAAGTCAAGGCAAATGAGAGCAATGATATTATTTGATATGCTCCATTCCAAGCCATTAATCTACCCTTCCCTGATGATTATTACATGATTTGTTTACTACAAATAATGCTGAAAACAGGTTTAATCTCTAATCCTTTTGACTACAATGTCTATGCTTCTGTTAACGTTTCTGTCTCGTGGCCATGTAATCTCCCAGCCATGCACTCTACTCTTTTCTTTTATTACCCTTCTCTGTGTCGTTCCTGTGATAAAGCTGAATGTATTCCATTGATGGTTACAGCCATGGGCATGACTGACCAAGGAGCACAGTCTAGGGAGAACAATCACCTTGAGTCCATTCAATATTTTCTTACATTATTTTTTGCCTATATTCATAATAAACTAAATTCTTTTCTAAATTTTTTAAATCTCCTCTTGTATTCTAGCAACATTCTTGAGTTCTGCCTGCATTTCCTTTAAAGTAGAGCTTAGCCTTTGCAAGGCACAATTAGTCCCCATGCCAATAGAAATAAATCATTTGTTTTGAAAAGGATTTGTCATGGTAATGTGAACTCCTTTCATTCCAGAGATAAAAATAAAGAACAGAAGTATAAACTGTTGCAGTAATATAGACTCAGGAAAGATCTCTTGGCAGTAACTCTTTAAACATATTGCCTACACCCTCAGATATTTAATATTTTCTTTACCACCTGTGGGAGTTTGAATGAGAATCCCCCACTCCTTACCACTCAGGTATTTGAATCCTTGGTCCTTGGCAAGTGGAACTGTTTGAAGGATTTAGAAGGATCAGGTGATGTGGCCTTGTCAGAGGAAGAGAGTCACTGGGAGAGTGCATTGACATTTCAACAGCCTATTCCAGGCCCAGTCTTTTTCTCTCAGCCTGTGGATTAGGATGTAGTTCTGTCACTCTTCCAGCTCCATTCATGCCATGCATTGTGATAATGAACTAAGCCACTGGAACTGTAAGCAAGCCCCCCAGTTAAAGCTTTCCTTGATAGAGTTGTTTTGGTCATGGTGTCTAGTCACTTCACGGCAATTTTATACTACCATATGAAAATAAGTCATATTCCAATCCCAGGTCCTGTTATAATCTTTAAGATGTTACTCAAGAAATAGCTTCCACTGACATCAGCATCATCATCAACTAATCTAAACTTTTAGCCCTTTCAGTCTGCTACCTTCTCAGTTTTGAGTCTCCCCATCCCTTATTCCTGGGCTCATATCCTCACGTGTAATAATGAACAATTTTGAAAGTCATATCCATTTTATAATATCTTATTTTCCCTCACTGGGGCCCTATACCATCGGACCTGGCTTTTTAACCTCACGAGCATCACAGTCTTTAATATTGTCATAGCATTAACCTTCTGATACTACCAGATCCATCACTGCCCTCCACCGTTTCATGCCACTGATTTAGATAAGAGATTATCACTTCCTTGCATACTTGATAATTTTTCTTGGATCTATGGTGAGAACAAAACTTTGGATAAATATAACTCTGTACCTATTTAACCCTGGCATCTCTGAAATAAAAAGGAATAAAACCAGACAGTTGTCTTCCCTGGTCTCTCTTAGTTCATAATCAGTAGTCTCAAAGTGGCCTGTAATGCTGAATTCTGTGGTCTTAGCCTGGTTTATCATGTAGTCTGTGAGATGATAAGATACTTCTTTTTTTCCCCATTGAAAAAATATGAGATTTTGTTGTTTGTTTGTTTGTTTATTTTGCTGCTAGACACCTCAGGATTTATTTCTAGTTCTTCCTAATCCCCTGGTAATCTTATCACTCAGAATGTAGGCTTTTAAATACCTTTTCTCTATATATTTATAGGTAATATCATGCTTTATTTATTTGCTTTGTAAAAAACATACCTTATTTTATTTTTTAACATTTGTTTATTTTATGTATACGACCACACTGGAGCCGTCTTCAGACACACCAGAAGAGGGGATTGGATCCCATTACAGATGGCTGTGAGCCACCATTTTGTTGCTGGGAATCGAACTCAACACCTCTGGAAGAGCTCTCGACTACTGAGCCATCTCTCCAGCCCAGTTTCTTTTACATTTATTTATATTTTGGGTTGATTATTTTTTCCTATTTTCTTGGAATGGTTTCTCTATACTCTCTTTCATTTTACCAAACTTCTTTCAAACAATGATTTTGAGTTCTTTTTCAAGTAGTTCACCTATTTCCAGCCCCTGTCCCATTTGTTGGTTATTTTTTACTTGGTTTATATACTTCTTTTTGCTTTACATTGACATCTGAATATCAGAAGTTAGGTCTCAGTGCCATTTTATAGGATGAACATTCTCTGGTCAACCCTCTTAGGCATCCAGTACAGATACTGTAGGCAGGCAGTCTTCTATGGTATCTTTAGACAAGCTATCTAATGCCCAAGTTACAAGGCAGACATCCTGGCACCTATGTCTACAAACTGGTTTGTAGAGTCTATGTTTACTACCGTGCACCTTATAACTGCGTCTTTAGAGATTGGTGGGCATCCTGGATCCATGAGAAAGCACCTGGAACCTGTACCAAAGTAAGGCTATTGCAAAGTCCGGAGTTACAAAAACTGACCTAGTACTAGGTATGCCTGGACCTCAGTCTGTGAAGATGATTCTGGGTCCTGGATAAGTCTATACTGTGTATCTCCTGGAGTGAACCTTGGTACGTAGGACATGGAGACTGCCTCTTGCTGGGACTAGAGTAGGGCTTAAGTCTAGTAACCTTTACTTTCACATGAGTTTTTATAACTGGCAGATTGATACTTCTTTCATATGGATGTCTACCCTCAATCTCTTCTGAGTCCAGACTTAACTTTATGAAGTTTCCTCCTAACACTTTCCAATGCCTAACTGACACTTTGCATGACATGTTTTAATTGGTCCCCTCAGTGTTATTCTTCACATCAGGTGAACAAGGCTGCAAACCCGATGTTGTGCTTGTTCCTTAATCCTCACTGACTGTGTGAAGTAATGGATCACTTTCCAGACCTCTATGACTATTACCTTGTTCATAGCACTGACAGTTGTCATCCAGGTTATTATTGAAGTCTATAATGTCATAATCTCTGTTCCCCAACAACTGTCCATAAAATACCAAAACCCAGAGTCAGTTGTGTCTGAACCCACATAAGGCTTTCATCTCCCTGTGAAGACTGACTTCCCCTATTTCCTCTCAGCCCTTGGCTCCTATTAGCAACTTTCTTGGGCATTTTATACTTACAGTCTATGCTTGCTCTTCCCAGAATGTGTCAGCGAACTTTCATCTCCAATTTTCACCATTTTCCTTGTCTGATGATTCTAAGATTAAGAAATGGCTTCCCCTCCTGCTCCATTTCTTTCTGATATCTATACAAGCTACGTCTTGCAGCTGTGTAAGAGTTATTACTGTCTTGTTGTTTAGATCCTTCATGGAACTCTTTTCAGATCTAATAAGAGTATATTGAGATTCTCCTGGGTTCCAATAATCATTGCTAAATGTTCACATGTTACAAAAGGTAAAAGTCATGGTCTCTAGAAAAAGAGGTTTCCTCCAGGTATGAAATGTAGAGGTTAAAGGTGTGAGAACCGTACTGTGGTCTGCAGCACCTACTCACACACTGCTAACAGAGAGGATGTTGGGAAACAAGAGAGCCCGAGTGCTCAGAAGACGCTGCACGGAAAGAAAAGAGCAGAATTTTTCAGAGGAAAAGGAAGACTTCAGATGTTTGGAAAGATTCAGTGTTTCAGTGTCAAAGCAGCACAGAAATGTTTAAAGTTAATTCTTTCCCAGAAAATGAAGGGACGACATACCACGGGCATAATCAGGCACAAGTCATCCCATATGGCAACCTCGTGCTGGTAGAAGGTCAGAGAGTAAATACACAGAGAACACTCATGAGTCCTGATAACCCTCCAGCTTCCTGCTAGACCCTTCCCAAACAATAATCACTTATATTCTACTGCCATTCTCTTCTGGGTTTGGCTTTTCATTTCCACTGTGTACTTCCCTGCTGTGTGAGAAGGGTTTGCCCAAGTGCAAGTGCTAGTTAATCAACACTACAGCCCTTCTTCTTTCCTCGCCAACCAGACGTAAACCGTGTCGAAATTCAAAGTTTCAAGTACAGTTGTAGGGAGAAGGAGAACCAAGCATAACAACTTAATGTCTAATTCATAGGCATCTAACCATGCTAACCGTAGAGACTGTGGCCCTAAATAGCTTAAGCAAAACCTATCCGTAATACTCCCTCGTGTTCTGAGAGGGTTTTGCTGTATAGAGACTTCACTGACTCCATAAGCAGCCATGTGCTTTCCAAGAAAACTTTAGAGCTGCGAGAGCAGCCACCACGACTCTCAGATGCATCTCTCTTCTGCTGAGGATTAGGTGTCAGTGGAATGAGAGGAGCAGTCATGTGAGCAAACGGGCAGGCTTTTTACCCTCTACGTTTGCCAAAGAACATATCGGGTTTTTCTCCAAAAGCTATGTGTACTCTCCTAGCTAAGTACTGGTTTCCAGGTATGTGTGCTCCTGGGGAACATTTGCATGCACAGAAAGGTGAAAATAGCCTGTAGAATCTTCTGTTGATTGTAAATAAAATAATTAAAACAACCTTTTAATACAACATATTATCCCTCCTCCCCACCCAGCACATAAACCTCTTTCTATGTGTCAGATCACAATTTGCTGGAAGTGCCTGGATGCCTTGGTCCCAGGGGTTTGCCAAGCTGCCTAGAAGGATAGTGCCGGAGGAGCTTAGGACAGAAAGGGGACTGGGTATATGGTTTAATAAAACATCATTACCAATTACTGATTCCACTCAGGATGTCTTAATTAAAAGTGTGTCTAAAGGAAGTTTTTAAATTTAAGAATGGTGGTCATACATTTAAATCAGCCCTATATAAGTTCTATAAATATTAAAAGAAATGCATGTTAGAAATCTTTTCTTAGGGAAGTATTAGGTAAGATAAATAATGCAACATTAACTATACTTCCTGGTAAAGAGCTGCTGAAATATCACCACATATTGTTCCAGTGTGAAGGAATAATAAATACTGTATCTGAAGATAGACACACTGTTGAATGAAAGCACTCTATGGAGAACGTTGGGACACAGAGGTCCAGGGAACACCTCTGTGTCCCTATTCGTAACCAAACTGAAAGCCGCTGGTGAGCCCTTAATACAATTTTAAGAATGGAGTTTGCTAGAAACCTTTTGAACTTACGTATGTGAACAGTATTTAAAGAAAGACTGTAATTGTGGTGATTCCTGGATTTGTACAAGGAGCAGGGAGTTTTCCTTTCTTGCTTTATACAAGAGGGATGATTGAAGGGCACACGGCAAAGTCCACGGACACAGTCCACGGGCACAGTCCACGGGCACGGTCCACGGGCACGGTCCACGGGCACGGTCCACGGGCACGGTCCAGGGGAACGGTCCACAAGCAGTGTAGACTGAGTGCATTTACACTGCTCTAACTTCTGTGCACCACTGCTTTCAGATTCACTTTTCCTTTGTGGTCCAGGATCCATTTTTCTTTCTTGAACTAGTAGTTGGGGCAGAGGCATAGCAATAATTTAAAGGAAGAATTTTTGCTTACACGTATAATTATTTCCCAGCAGAGCAAAAATAAATAAGTAAGTAAGTAAGTAAATAAATAAATAAATAAATAAAATGGAAAAAAAGGGTTGATGAATAAAGAACAAATTTCCTGTTAGAAGCAATTTTCTGAAGCCAAATTTATTTCTCCACAAACACATTTTATTTCACAGGACCTCTGAACTGCTTAGTTATCCTCTCAGATATGTGACATCACTTTTTTTTTAAATTTTACGAAAGCAATAAAAGCCAATAGGAATGATTGTCATTATCCTCCTTGGTGAGTACTACATGTTTTTACTTTTCAATGCACTTAGGTTCTAAAAACACAGTTACCGCATCAACCCCCTCAGTATTCTTTCAACAAGCTTTTCATCTTTTTTCTTGTTCTTTACCAACCACCATAAATCAGCCCCATAACCTGTTACACACAGCACTTGTTTCTCCCTGAACTGCCTTCCACACGCTATTGTTGTAATTTATTTTTTGAGTGTTGACAGTTTACATGGCGCTGTTCGAAGCATAACATCTTTCTCAAATCTGCGCCGTATTGACGGTACTTTCCCCAGACTGGAGAATGAAGTCCCGCCGTGCCAGCCCACTTCAGCCCAGTTCAGGATCTTAGCAAGGGCTGAAAATGAATGGTGAGTGTTTAGGGTCCAGAAGGGATTCTGAATTCTGGTTTCATTTCCGCCCTGACCATGTTTAGATTTTTCTCTGGAAAAAATGGGTAGGAGTCCATGCAGGTAATTTTAAGACTTTAGCAGCATTCACTACAAAGTTACCATGAGACATTGGGGAAATTTTACAATATAAATAATTATGTACTGTTAGGGTAGCCAAAGAATAGGCATTCAATCAGGCCATGTTTTAAAATCTTTTGAAAACTCAGAAATATAAAGTTTGCAGCTGTAAGTTACCAAGTGTCTCAAATGTACTGCACATTTCTTTTAAGTAGATGTTCTATATAAGGATAGGGAAACTAAGAGCTACCAGGATGGCTCTGTGAGTAAAGGCTCTTTACCTTTTGCCTTTTACCTCTTTTACCTTTTGCCTTTGTGAAGCCTACATACCTTAATTTGATATTTGGTATCCACATGGTAGAAGGAAGAAATTGATTCCTGAAAGAAGTTATCCTAAATAAAATTACCAATTTTAATATAAAAATGGTGATATATTGAGGGTCAGGAATTTGAACAGAGGTGTGTAGTAATGGGAGATAGGGAACTGGGGGTAGCCGCCAGCAAGTCCAGATACCAGGAAAGCAAGAGGTTCCCAGGACCCAACAGAGATGAGGTTAGCTGAAATGCCCAACAAAGGGAAGGGAGACCTGTAGAGACCACATCCAGAGGTTAGGCAAGGCCCCAGGTTGGGAGATAGGGCCACCCACCTTTCTCAAAATTTTAACCCAGAATTGCTCCTGTCTAAAGGAAACACAGGGACACAGTGGGGAACAGAGACTGAAGGAAAGGCCATCCAGACACTGCCCCTCCTGGGGTTCTGTCCCATTTACAGACACCAAACCCAGACGCTATTGTGGGTGCCAAGAAATGCTTGCTGACAGGAGCCTCTTATAGTTGTCTTCTGAGAGGCTCTTCCAGAGCCTGACAAATACAGAGACAGATGTTCCCAGTCAACCATTGGACTGAGCACAGGGACCACAATGGAAGAGTTAGAGAAAGGACAGAAAGAGCTGAAAAAGCTTGCAATCCCATAGGAAGAACAATATCAACAAACCAGACCCCCACCCCCTCAGAGCTCCCAGGGACTAAACCACCAACCAAAGAGTACACATGAAGTGTGACCCTGGCTCCAGCTGCATATGTAGCAGAGAATGGCTTTGTTGGACATCAATAGAAGGGGAGGCCCTTGGTCCCAGTGTAGGGGAATGTCAGGGTGTTGAGGTGGGAGTGGGTGGGTGGGTGGGAGGAGGAGCACCCTCATAGAAGCAGGGAAGATGGGATAGGGGGTTCCAGAGGGGAAACTGGGAAAAGGGATGACATTTAAAGTGTAAATACATAAAATATCAGATTAAAACAAAATAGGAAATGACAGGCAAGAGAGTAAAAGAAATGAAGGTTTCTGATTAAACACAGGTGACAGGTAAGCTGTTGGTTAGTTTGTTTCTTGCAGCTTTTATACTATCCTGACTGCCCTTCGAGACTGACTGTATGATCTATATTATGAGCTCTACTCACTGCGAGCGTGCAATGGAACACATTTGAACATTAAAAGGGCACTTAAGACGGTTTGGAGGGAGGAAAGAGAAGAGAGGATGGTTTAACTGTAATCTCAAAAAATAAATAATACCAAAGGTTACAGAGTAAAAGGAATTCTAATCTCTGGTCTTAGTTCCCTGTCATTTAGCTGTCGGGGCTCCTAGTTCCTGGATTGTGCTCTCCACAGTCTTGGGCTTAGACCTATAGTCTCTCTGTGTCTCATCTAATACAGCATTCAGTAAGCATTACTTACATGGGCATAGAGATTATATATGGCACGGCACTTGGAAATAAGATGACGGCAGGATTTATGCTTTCAGCCTCTGCATAAAAGATTGGATTAGGAGTACACAAAACCACCTAAAGTGCAGAGAGCCTTAGCACTGCAGGAGCAAGCACACTAACCTAACACTCACCGAAAGCAAAGGGGGAGGGGCGGGCGATCATAAGCAGAAACTTGTCAGCAACTCACCAGGCCTGTTCAGGTGGCAAAGGATGAAAGGGGGCACCGGCCAATGGTAGCAGGATCAGACTTCTCTGTTAGAGCTCTGTTTTCCAGAGCAAAACAAAGATGGGTCTGGGTATCACACCGGGGAGGAAGAAGCTGCATATTCATAACCAGTTGTGTATCAGGTCTGGAAATGTGGCATAGTCCTTGATGGTTACTCTTTTGTTTCAAACTGGTCCTGCTCAGGTGGATACAGAAGGGGATAGTATAGCTATATCGAATACAGAAGAAGTAGTGTATGAAACGAGAGAGTGGGGGAAGTCTGCGACCTAGAAAGCATATAGCAATACCAGGATACTCTTGAATCTCCATGAAGCTTGATAATATAAACCACTTTACTGGTCTCATCCTCTCGTGCCTCCACAATGGTTATGTAAGAGGAAATGTATCATCTCCGTGTAAACGGGCCATCTTTGTTGATATGCATCTCAAATCAAAGTCATTTGTCACTTAAAATTGGACTTTTAATGTAGGCAGCTGAATGAAGATTGACAGTTCAGGAATAGTTAACACTCAGCACTCAAATAGCCCAGTGAGGCTCTCTGACCGTTTACTGGGCTTGACAACTGCATGAAGCCATCCAGTTGTCTGAGGTAGAAGGAGCTGTAGGAGGGCCATCATTCTCTCAAGGGATGGAAAAGTACTTCTGTTCAGATGTCACTGTGCTCCTATGTCTGCAGACGGATGGTTCAGCTCTGCCCGGAGTTCCACTATTACCATGGAATAAGTTCCACTACATACTTGGAATCTATGCTCGCAATTTCAAAACACAAGGAGCCTTCTAGTCAGTACTTCAGAAAATACTGAAGGCCTTCCCTTGCACTTCATGCTTCCACACTTTCTCACTCTCGTCAGAGTTTGTGAATTCCCAGTGCTAAAGGCACTAGCAATCTCTGGTACCTTGTGCATTGCCCTCAGCACCACCTTCCTGTGCTCAGCGCTCATTCCTCTAATGCTCATTCACAGAAAGTCCCATATTTTACATTAAAGGAAAAGTAGCCAAGCAGAGTGCCTAAAATGGTGAACTGCCGGAGTTTTAAAGTTTCCTCTCAATAATACATTATATCAATATACTGTAAATATCTGAATACTGATAAAACAAAAATAGTGTTAATAAAGTTATCACAGTAATGATTAAGGAAAATTAGGTAGGCAGTCATATATCTGGGCAAAATACGTGTTTTTTTTTCTTTTTCTAACTAATTTTGAGAGATATTTAGATCCCAACTGGCATTAGTAAGGTCAGCAACTGTCTCCCAAAATATTTATTTTTCATATTGTTGTTGTCTTATTCTATTCTATCCCACTAAATTATGAATTTGTTTGTGACTTTAAAGAAGTTTCAGACCCTTACGGTCCTTTGACACTCTATAACAGTGTGTATTCACCTAACATTTCCACACTTGTACAAAGACCTCACAGACCTCGTGTTCTTTAACATATGAAATTTCTTCAAGAATTTGTTCAATGGACAACATCCTCAGCAGTACTCTTCTAAATTCCTTTATCAGTTATTTAAATAGTTCTTCATGTTAAATTGTAATCCATGCTCCAACAGGTCTAAATCTGCACAATTGGTGTTCTTCTATAGATTCAACTTCTAAGTCAAAACACAAACCTCACTAAGACGCTCATTTTTCTGCAAATAAAGTAGTAGAAAATGGTGAGATGCTACATTTCTAGATGTATTCATTAACTGTACCCCATCCATCCACAGGTAGGCAGCGATCCATTTGCATTTGAAATAGCTGATGGGTTTGGGTAGGTTAAAGTCAGCCTTTTCCAGAGAGCAAACCTGAAATTTAAAAGGTTGAAAGACTGGCAGAGATCACAGGACTAGCTGTAGAAAAGCTAGTCTGGCAACCTTGCTTGTCATTGCTTCTAAGGAAGGGGTTAGAAGAGAAGAGTCCTGGATAAGGACCCAGTAACATCTGCTTTTTTGCATCACAGAGTTCACGGTATTCCTAAGCACTGTGGGTCTGAAATGCACAGACTGCACTCTAATCTTTGTTCCTTGGTGTGGTAACCATGTGACTCTTAGGCAAGCAAACTTGACTGACTCTGAACCTGAGTCCTTCATCTGCAAACTGTTTACTTTTGTCACTCTTGGCTCCTTCACAAAAGGTCCTGTGACCCACACCACAAAGGGAAAGTACTCCGGAAATGACTAAGTGCTTTTCTAAAACACAAGCATTGTTTCATGCTACCATGGCATTTCAGAGCAAGACATTATCCAGGAGGAAAAGACAGAAGGTGAAACCTTAACTCTACCACTAAGAGGTAGGCGATTGCAGCCAAGTCAATGAACTGATAGGATCCATTTTGTTCACTGTAAAACAGGGAGTTAAATGGTCTTTGTATCAGTAAAATCATTAGGATGTATGTACTACAGACTGCAAGAGGAAATGTAAAATGGAAAGAAATAAGTCTTCAATCACTGAAAGTGAGTTCTAATAGCACAGAGAGAGAGAGAGAGAGAGAGAGAGAGAGAGAGAGAGAGAGAGAGAAGAGAGGACAGAGGAAAAGGAGGAGGAAAGAGAAAGAAGAGAAGGAGATGAAGGAGGAGGAAGGAAAAAATAAGAAGATAAAGAAGGAAGGAGTAAGAAGAAGAAGAAAGTAAAGAGTTCTCTTTAGCCTGTAATGTACGTAACATTTTTATGTCTGTGTTGTAAAATGTAATTGTTCCTGAATATCTAGAGTTCTGAAAATAATGAACCAAAACAATCACAAGAGGGCTCAGCACAGAGGAAGGTCCTGCATGACCAAAGCCTTACTTCTGACTCTGGACTGGGGTATCCTTCCTCACATATCGAACTCTCCCCAAGACTTTCACTCCTTTCTTCATGTATTTCTTAGTTTTCTCAACCCTTTGGGATGTTTGCTTTTCTACTACTCTTATCAGGGCCTTCATAAGAGTTGAAGCAACATTTCACATTGACTTTTATGGACAACTGATCACCCCACTCACTCCATTAAATCAATTCTGTGCCCGAGCCAGAGACACTTAGCCTTTAGAGCCTTTAGACTTCCCCACTCTAGGCTCTGTACTCTCCCCCTGCCAATATCAATTTTACAAATGGCAGTGTATTATTGGGTAAGAGTGAACATGAGAGGTGACATTATCACAAAAAGAAAAAGTAATTAATTCGTTATTATTGGTATGAACAAATATCCTATAGTTGCCAACACTAGGAAGGCTCAAGAAGGGTTCTGACAGGTTCAACAATACTTCAATGGTAACCATGCTCCCTCAGTGTATAACTGCTTTTTCTTTATCTGAGTTCAAGTCTGACTTTCTGGGTGTAGAGGTAATAAACAGAATATCAAAGGCTCAGTTAGAGCCAGAAATATACCTAAACTTTCTTAAAGATAACTGACACTGTAGATTTGCTAATTTATATCATTCACAAGTCCTCTCTTTGGGTAGCTAGACCTTATTCATATATATTAAGAGGAAGAATTGAAGGAGCTGAAGGAGTTTGCAATCCCATAGGAAGAACAATAACAATATCAACCAAGCAGATCCCCCAGAGCTCCCAGGGACTAAACCACCAATCAAAGAGTACACATGGCTCCAGCAGCATATGTAGCAGAGGATGGCCTTGTTAGACATCAATGGGAGGAGAGGCTCTCGGTCCTGGGAAGGCTTGAAGTCCCAGTGTAGGGGAATGGCAGGACGGGGGGTGGGGAAGGAGGGAGTGGGTAGGTGGGTGGGAGAACACCCTCATAGAAGCACTGAGAGGGGGGAATGGCATAGGTGGTTTGGCGGAGGGAAAACATGAAAGGAATAACATCTGAAAAAAATGTAAATAAGGAAGGTATCCAATAAGACAAAAAACTAAAAAAAAAAAAAAAAAAAAAAAAATACCAACAAATTTCAATAAAGAAAACAGAATAGTTCATGTTTCACGTTCATAATTTTAAAACATTTTTCAAATCTTCAAATACTGCCCTAATTGCATACAATCCTGAATCGGCCTCTAGTTTTTTTTTTAAAAATGCAGCTTGAAGCTTCCATTTCGGTGACAAGAGCTATAAAGGACAATACATTTCCCGTGTAACTAAATCATCTTCAAAAGAATTTAAAGCATGGTACAGAAAATGAAGGCAAAATTGTTTTTCACGGCTCATGAATATAATCTGAACACCCCCCTTGTGCTTTGTGATTCAGTATGGAAACAACGGATGGTATAAATAGCACACACTACTGGTCTCCTAAGGAGTCAGTTTGATTTGAGGCATATTTAACTTATACCTCAGAGCATAGTTTTTATGTCAGGAGATAATGTTTTTGCTACTAGGAAACCTCAACCCTATTCTTATCGCAAGTCTGAGATGCTGTATCTCTTCTGAAGTCGGTGTATTTCATTGAATCATTTTAATGGTCTCTGGCTGCAGAATATCAATATCGCTCTGGAGATGGAAGGTGGTTCCGGTAATGCCTGACGCCTCAGCATCGTTTGCAGCACAAATGACGGGGAGCCTGCGGCTTAATGGCCACTAATTTATTTTGAATGCGTGATGCATCCTCTCCATCAGTGGTGAGCTGGTTCACTTCGGCTTGTGAGGAGTTAGAATTCCTTTTGTGGAGAGTCTTGTTCTTTAACATCTGATGGAAAAATATACCCATTTCAAGAGGAAATAAAAAAAAAAACTGGGAAGAAACCTGCAATCCTGTACTCATGTGGGAGTAGCTTATACATTTTATACATTTACCAGTTCTCTGCACCAGTTCTCATGCTTGCCTTATGGGTAACTACGGCAGTGTTCCTAAAAACAACCAACCTTCACTGATTTTGCCTTTATATTAAGCATGAAGTTCTCACCGCTTTTGGAACAGTTGTTTTTTTGTTGTTGTTTGTTTTTTTGTTTTGTTTTTTGTTTGTTTGTTTGGGGCTTAGGTTTTCAGGTTGTTTGTTTGGTTTTGCCTTTTTGAGATAGGATTTCTCTGTGTAGCCCCCTGGCTATTCTCGAACTCTAAGATCCTCCTGCCTCTGCCTCCTAGGTGCTTGGATTAAAGGCATGTGCCACCACCACCTTTCTGGGAGAGTTTCATAATCGATACCTATCATATTTCTCTCCAGAAAGGATGCATGTTGTATTTTATACACTAGATATCACTATACGTCTGTCTCAGTACATAACAATATTATATAAATTGACAGTACTTTGCCTATTGCTTAATTGCATTGTCGAGGAAGGCAAATTTGAGGAAGGTTATTGGAGTTCCCAGAAGTTATCTTTGCTCAGTGATCCAGTAATGCAATCTAAAAAACCTCCTTCCTCTGGTAACGTCCTTAAATAATTTCAGTTGGAACCAGCCTCTTTGGCATCTGATTATTAACAATGTTGATGTGGTGTCCCTCCATTGCTATGGACCGTGTTGACGCCTATTGCTATGGCTGAGATATAAGAAGGGCCTGGGATCCAAGTCAATGTGTGTGGGGAACAGACTTTCCCGGTTTTGTTTCTAAGATGACTTGAGATCTTGAGATAGCCATACCCTGGGCTGGCTCCTGGCAATCTTCATTATCCCTGATGCTGAGTTCCCACCCTGAAGGCCCAGCAGGGTTAGTGCATGCTTCCTAGGATTGTTTGAGGACCTCGTACTTATGTCTCAACACCCCCCAGTGTTTCCATAATATGCCTTGTCTTCTGTAGGCCAGTGTTCTCTCTCAGCGTGCACAGCAAAAAGAGCTACTGGCTTGCGGAGACTGGTGATGCTTTGCCACTGACCCATGTGAGAGCGGCCACCATCCCCCAAATTCATCTTATTATTTGTGCATTTATATAAGAACTGTATGGAGAAAGTTTCAGAGGCTGCAACGATATTCTGAGAGCTATAGTCAGCTAAGGAAAACTGGAAAGGGGAGAAGTGGCACACTGATTGTGTGTTCAGTGCCAACAAAGGTCAGCCCTGAAGACACACACACACACACATACACACACACACACACACACACACACACACACACACACACACATATGCAGTAACAGTGAAGAAAAAAAAAGAGACCATGCATCTTGAAGGAGGGTTGGGAGAGAGAAAAGAGAGTGGGGAAATATAATTGTATATAACTTCAAAACAATAAAACGGACTAAGTGTTTCTTAAAACAGAATATCATGTTACATTCTCGCAGGGCCCCCGTGCTGTTTTTCTTATCCCAGAGACACTGGATTAATGCAATGTGCCCACATCAACACAAGAGCAGCTCTCTGACCTATTTTTGAACACCACACTAAGAAAAGATCAGCTCCCGAAAGGGTACACATGGAAGACTACGTATTATAACCATCAACTTGAGCTGTTTGAGGACTTCAGTTGACCAGGAAAGTCACACTAGGGTGTGAAGTCCCACACAGGCCTTCTTCAGTCTTAGTTTGGCTTGGCTTCGTAGGGAAATCTTGAAGGATTGCTCATGCAGGTTGAAACAGTTCTCGACTGTGTGTAGTGTCTTCGTCAAATAAACAGTCTGGGGAAAGTCAATTACTGCAATGACACAGAAAGAAAGGATCATGGAAATTTGAAGTTTTGTTTTGTTTTGTTTTGTTTTTAAGGGGAGAGAGGGTATTTTTGTTTGCGAACCACACAGGGTACCGGAGCAGCTAGGAGACAAGGGCGCTCATGGAGACAGTAGATCATAAAATTTGATTACTGACTTTTATTCTAGCCAAGACTTTAAGAGATTAAGTATCAACATCAGAGGGTGAAACTGGTTCTGATAGTGGATGGAGCCCTGTGGAACTGCCAATAGAACAAAGAGTGCATTCAAACTGGACTGTTATCACAGTTGTAAAGGGAGGTGAGCCAACAGGAGGAAGCCCTGCCCTTTGAAAGCAAACGTGGAACTAAATTATCACTCAGGCATTGTCACCCTCTCGGCTGCTGTAATACATCTAGGCAAAGACAGCTGATTCATCTACCTCTATTTCTCAAAGGCAGAGGAAGATGGTACCAGTCAAAATGCCCATCTTACTTCTAATTAACATGGCAGTGGATCCTGTGGATCTTAAAGAAAGAAATCCTTCCAGTCATTTCCTCATTAACAGCTTCCTCCCTCATACCTTCACGTGCCCTTGCAGGACTTTAAAGGTAGATGACATGCTCATTTCTTACACAGTTCTTATTGGAGGTTATTAAAATCCATTTACCAACTCCAAACTCTGGCATAGGCCAGGCCTCTTGGTCTTAAACTGTAGATAGTTCCGGCAATCAGCCCTCTCTTTGCCGGGATTCCAGCTTTTTCCTTGGCACTCGTTCTGGACTTTTATCTTATTGAGGACAGCTGGTAGTCTTAGCACCACACCCTGTAGCCTTAGAGGAAGGAAGTTACCGATGACTGGCCATGGGCAAAAGGCCATTGCACACAGAGCTTCAGCTCTACGAGCTGTGACCCGTAAGTGCAAAAGAATCAGTTGAAGACCCCAAAAGCTGTTTAGCGACATCTGTATCTAGGGCAGCTGCCAAGATTCCCCCACACAGGGTGGAAGGCATTGGAACACCTTGAAAATCTCTTGTGTTTGCAAGAGTGCTGTGAGGAAGCAAACACTTGTCAGAGCGAGGCTGGACCTTCTCCTTCTTAGCACTCTACTCTAGGTGAGTCTTAGGGATAATAGCCTTACCATGATTTCTTATAAATACTTATTAAAAATTGGGCCAAAGGGGACAGAATGGAGAACTCAGTGGTTAAGAGCAAAGGATGCTCTTCTGGCATGGTTCCCACAGGGCGGCTCACAGATGCTCAGTTACAGGGAACCAGTGCCCTCTTCTGGCTTCCCCTGACAACAGACATGCATGCACGTTAATGCATAGACTGTACATACAGGTAAAACAATCTTACACAGAAAGTAATGAACTAAATTTATATTTTAATCTGGCAGAAGCAAGTCTGGTGATAGGGTGAAACGCTCCATTCCTACAGAAGAAAGAGCAGGGTATGCTTGCTACAGGGCCACACGCTCATGCAGCCGCAACTCAAGAAGCAAAAAGGCATTGACTTGAACCCTCAGGGGCTCCTGAGGCCAGCCAGGAGCCTCGAGTGATAACTCCACACTATTGATTTGTTGGTTTACAGTTAAGTTTGGGATGCGGAGGGAAGAAGAGCCGCAGTGTTCAGATTGCTGCCGGCCAAATTGCTGCTTCACAAGCCAAATGCCCACATAGAGAGAGGGAGCGAAAAACCGCTGTGGAAATGAAGGGCTCAACAGAGATTTATCATAAAGAAATCGGAATTAAGTCAGGGAAAATATGCTGAAGATATTCGATGAGACGCTAGGGAGATACTTAAAACAATCAAGCAGTTACAGAATTTATCATGATCTTAGAAAATGGAAAAGAGAAGAGGAGGGGGAAAAGAAAGAAGGAGCAAATATTGCCGGAGAAAGCCACGAGAATTGTTTCTCAGTATGAGAGTCTCTTGAGATCTTTTTAGGCCGCACTAAACATGAGGATGAATAGTCCTCATGCTGTGTCTTCAGCAATGTCCTTCTCCCTTTCTTCCAGCATGCCTTGCATATCTGCATAACCGTATGATATGAATTACCTTCTTAATTTCCCAGGTTAAGGTTTATTTGGTGAGTAGAGTGAGAGGATGTGGATGTTCCCATAAGATGCCTTCCCATAAGAGAAGTCGTGGGGATCTATATACTGTGTAAATAGGTGGGTGACTTGGTGCCCAGAAATTGTCATATCTGTGTGCAGTAGGAGGGATACCTAAGATTCCAGAGGAATAATCCCTGTGGTAACTAGTTATTAAAGGTTCTCACGATGTCTATTTACTAGTAACTAGCAACATTGAAATAGTAAGAGGAAATTGGGGTGTTCAAGCTAAAACAACGACGTTTTTAAATTATCGAAGAATCAGAGCAAAAGCATAATTATGTATTATTTACCTATGACGTGAAGTAGTGTGTTCCGGACACTTCAGAAAATGTTATATTAGTATAACATGCCATTTGCCATCCATGCTGCTTTATGCTGCTTTATACCTTGCTTTTTATTATACGTGTTTATTATTTAAAACAACTCTTAAAATCTAAATGTTTTGATCATCCTATTTCCTTCCCCAAGTCATCCCACACCCTCTCCCTTGTCCTACTCACCTCACTTTAAGTTCTTTATCAGAGAATAAGAATACAATAACAGCACCCCAAAAAACAAGAAAGCAAAAGTCACCCACCCCAAAAAAACTGCAACTGAATAAATGGGTATACGAAAGAAAGAGTAAGAAGGGACTAGGAAGTTTCGTCCATCCTGTATCTTTAACACCTAAGTGTACGGATAAACTCAGGAGGGAGTAAGTATTTCCAAGATGTGTTAATAAACAGTGCTCACTAGAATCGTAGATATGAACATGCATGGAGATCAGAGGCCTGTGATAAAATGGCCCATGTCTCATTTTAGCGTATTTTATCTTTATTCCAAAGCTGGTCTTCGATTAGGTCCTTTACCAAAGAAAAGCAGGGTCATCATTTTCTAGAGATCACCTTAGTGATCAATTTATGTCCAATAAAAGATGGGATATAGAGCAAGTAAGGAAAGGCCGACCACGGTGAAAAGTGCCCCTTGTCTGAGAAGTGTTTAGGACCCAGAGTTGACATATCCGCTGATTCACCTGGCACAAAATATAGAACATGAGAACTGACCAAGGATGATGCCTAGTTTGGGGCTTGGTTGAAAGAACAGTAATGTCACCCAGTGAAGGTAGGTGTGTAGGGGCAGGAGCTAGAGTGAAACTGAATTTGAATCTCCAATTACTCCGATGGCCTCCATGATGTTCAAAGCTGAGGATGTGAGAGAGGGGTGGTTCTGGACTGCATGGGTGCTCGAACATGGTGATGTCTAAAGAAAGCTCAGAGGGAGAGATAAAGATGCTTCACCTCTAACAGCATCTTCGTCTCGAGCATCTGTAGCGGTGCCCCAGTTAGTTGGGTGTGGTGGCTCATGTCTGTAACGCCAACATTCGAAAGGCTGAGAAATGAAGATTGCCTTGGGTTTAAGGTGAGCCTGAAAAAAATAGAGAGCAATCAAAAGTAGGCAACCTAGTTCAATCTGTGTTAGCATTCCACACCAGCTCTGTCTGAATCTAAACTTATCAGAAAATTGTTGCATTTTTCCTTCAAAGAATATTGACAATGTATACACATAGCAAATAATTAGATTTCTTATGAAAGACTAGGTCCTCGCAGTCTCATTTCCCCCCAAGGCAGGAAAACACACTGGGTATAATTCCTCTTTAAAATAAGTATAGTTTTCTGCCAGGAAGTTCACAGATGAATATATGAATGTGTACATATGATGTTGTAACAGTATGAAAGAAGGGCTCTAAAATGCTCGCTGTTTAAACAGGAAACACACCAATGCTCCACTGAGCTGTAATAAAATGAACAAACTCTACATTTGAACAAATCAGTAATTTAAAACCTATAGAAATATAATTTCTTTTAAATTATCATTTAATGCAATAATACTGGAACAGGTTTCAAATGTGTGATCTAACCCCATTCTCGTTGGCTACACGGAGGAGAAAAATCTAAAATAAGAAGGGAGCAGAGCTTAGACCTCTGAAAGGAGGGGACACAGTGGTTGGCTTATCTAAGTCACAGTATGACAGTCTTGAAATATCTGAATTAATAAACTTACTGCTTAGTTTACACATGCACCTCACTATTCATAGCAGGCCATATAAAATCTAATTGGCTTTGGTACTACTCTTAGTAATCTATGTTATAACAGCTACAGAAAAGAATAACTTGCCTTAAATCCTTAGTAAGATTGAAAGAGCCAATCTCACGTAGGATACCCTTACTACACAGTAAAAGGAAGTTTTCAATAAGGGCCTCGGAAAACAGGAGGGAGGAAAATTTGTAGTTAAGAGTTGCATTTTTCCGAAGAGTAACATTTCCTGTGGTTGGTGTTCTCATGTAGTGCCTACTTTACAAAGAAGATTGGAACTGCCTGCTTCAGTTTTATGACTGTTTCAATAAAGCCAACACCAGGCAATACGCTGCAAGAACAGAATCTTCACCCCAAATAGTGGTTACAGAGTATCAGTTCATTCACCGCAATCTATAGCTAATGGCATACAATAATATCTATTAGGGGAGTAAAGCTAGGAGAGGGGAGGAATAGGGACATTTCACTGACAATGAGATTAATGACGAATGATTCTGCTTACAGTCTGTGATGTAGATCTTAAAACCAGCAGCCACTGTCTATTCCTGAGTACCATCTCTAGATATCACAGAATGTAACACTTAGCCTAACTGTGATAAGTATCCAGCCTCTTTGCTGGGCATACCCATGTCTCTGTGCCTCTCTATTTTAAGATATGTCTGTAATTCACACTTAGCTGATTGTTTGACATCTTTTCTGAAGAAGAAAATAGAAATCTCTTCATTTATCAGATTGCTATAAGATACTATTCAGTCTTCCTTGTCATTTTCTAGCCTTGCTGCCATTTATAACCACAAAGCTGTCAGCCTATATATTATATGACAGGGAGTTATTTGAGGGTCCCTCCGACTTCACCATTGCACTTCTAGACAGTTTCATTTTGTGTATCTAAACAGTGATGTTTGCACACTCTGAAACCAGATAATGTACTGTCTGTAAATTGTTAACTGAGGATATTTTAATGTGACTGTAACACTAAGTAGAATGAAACTTATCCTTTCCCAGAATCATAAACTAAGCAAGCATCCGACAGTATATTATTATTATGAATTGTGGAGAAATATCTTGGGAATTATTAATAAGCCATCTACATATCTACTTCTGTATCTACCTGCCTGTCCAGCTCTATTCTTCACACTAGATTATCAGAGCAATTCACCAATTCAGTATTTTTATTTCACTGTTCACAGGATGAAATTTGCATCACCTTCACCAGACACCTACACAAATGTGTGCACACACACATGCACACACATGCACACACACACACATGCACACACATGCACACACACACACGCACACACACATGCACACACACGCACACACACACATGCACACACACACACACAAACACACATATATTAGATTGACTATAGTACCTTCGTGTCATAATTAAATATCAAACAACAATGTAAGAGGATTACTTCATTAAACATTAAGCTGAGGAGACTTTGAAGAACTAGTCTAATACTTTAGATATTTCATCCATGTTGAACCATTCATGTACCTTGAAAATATGACATCGAACTGAAGGGTTTTCTGCAAATGGTGCTTGCCGACTGGACATTTGGAGTTGGTTTTCACTGGGAAAGCGTTCAGGATAATGCAGCAAAATGGAATGGTGCATTTTATTGAATTGCGATATTGCGAAATATGTGGTTATAATATTTGGGGAGTTTAGTTTGGATTTTTGAGAATTAGAAACCTGTGTCCTTTCAGGGTCCAGCATGGATTCATGACTCTTGTGATGTGTAGGAATTTTGGAATATTATGCCTGGGCCATGTATGTGCATCATTATTGTGGTGTACGTTGTGAAATCTGACTTACCATGCCATTCTTTCTAGAGTCTCCCTTATAACAACCACAAAACACAGTACTTCACCTTCACCTCTTGGTAGCATTTGAAGCCTTTGCTGAATGAATTCTTTCGTTACTTTTACCTTTGGAATAGAAAAAATAAACATTTTATTTGATCTTTGTCTTCAGTAATCATAACAACAAACCTTAGTACAGTTGACTTCACACTGTTCATTGCTTTCTAAAAAGCATCTCTCTCCATCCTCTCTTACCCCAATGGTCCCTGAGCCATAGCTGCTGGGGTTTAATTAACCCAAGTCTATGAAATTAATATTATACAGGGTACAGGTATACATACAGACATGTACATAACATATACATTCATATATATATATATATATATATATATCAGCACATACATATATCTGTATGTATATACAGATATATGTCCAGCATTTAAAAAGAGACCATGAATTTTAAAAAGAGCAAGGCAGTATAACACTGGAGGCTTGGACTGAGGCAAAGACAGGCTGATAGACTGTAATTATATTTAAAAATAATAAAAATAAAAAAGTGATTTTAAAAAGCAAATGTAGAGCCAGTGTGTGTATCCACAAATTTCTGTCATCCATCATGCCACATCGACTAGTAACTAATCCTGTGAAAACATACATCCTTCGTAAGAAACGGAAGCAAATGCCTGCACCCTGGCAGAGTTCTGTGGGAATCACAACACCAAGATTGCCAAAGAGACCCATGAAGGGCTTCATAATTTTGCCAAATGTTTGCCTGTGACATTTTCTTGGCATCAAGACTCTGAAAATAAATTCACAGGTGACTGGGGTTAGCCTTCCTATTTATTTAATGAAAACAAACCGTTTTCGTTTTGTAGGAGGACTAGGTAACATTCTCACGTCAGATGTAGTCTAGCTGGTTATGTTTCTTATGTGAAGAGACATATGCCCTTCTCGGACTGACACCAGGCTACTAACATGTAGGTAGGGTACACAGTACACTTAAGCCCCAGAGAGGTGTCCTGTAGTGTAATTTGGTTCAGGGTAAACAAACAGGATCTTTTTTTTTCTGTGACTGTCTTTGTATCCTGAGCTGAAGTTTCGCTGACCTTAACCTGATACTTCATACATACTTCTACTTCTCTACATTTTCTTCAGAGTCAGGGGTGAGAATCAACATCGGCACTCTTACCTTCTGTACAAGCGTTCGATGCCCTGTGTCCCCAGCCTCTGATGTAGTTCACAAGTCTCTCGGTCATATTACACCCAGGAGGCTATTGGTGTGGATGGAGCCCTTCTTCATAGGTGGGCAATGGGTGGGGAGCCTTCAGGAGGAGCATTCTCATCTAATTGCTTTGGTCTGGCTTGATTGTGTGAACAGAATGCCTTAAGATAATTCTAACATGTAATCCTTTTACCGTACTGCATTGTTATCACCCATTGTGAACTGAATGAAATTTATTACAGATTTTTTTGAAGTCCCTCATGTTTGTAAAGCTATGTCCCAACTTATGTGCCATTTTAACCACACAGATAGAATTAGCCACCGATCACTGCAAAACTACAGGTACCTTTACAACCAAGTTTCCAAGCACTAAAACTTGATGAACAATTCTACATAAAACCCCTTTTCTCATTACAGATTTTCACACAAAAATAGGACTAGCAACTTTTTTTCTAAAATAGTTTTAATTTCAAAATTATTGGGTGCACATTGATTTAAAAATAATGAATAGTCATGGAAAATGGGTAATAAATTTTCATTTATCCTTCTCTGTGTTTGTTTTTTTTCCACCTTTGGTTTTTTTTTTGTTTTTTGTTTTTTTTTTTTAGTTCATTTCTCTTCAGAAACATTTCATCTATAGCTTACTATTGAAAATAGTGTAGGCTACTAAGCCCCAGATCCTGTCTCCCAAGTAGAGTTCTATAAAGATATTACAGGGGATTTGAACAAATGAAGGTAGCATAGAATTATAGACATTGACCACGAAGGTGAGTAGGTCTTTTTTTGTTTTTCTGTAGCTCTAGGCAAGTATTGATTATCAGTAGGCAGGCAGATAGAAGCTTTCTTTTTGTATTATTGTCATATAGTTGCAAAATAATTATTTAATTGACATTTTGAAGGAGATAGAAGATATTGAACTTTAACTGTAGAATCAGTCACATCTTTACTTACCAACAGTTAAATTACGGTAGAGTACAAAAATTACTTGTAATGTTCTGCCAACTCTTTCCATCCATATTCTTTCTGTTTGTGAAGATACAGAATTGTAACCTGTCCATTTCATGAAAGCACTATTTCCATTCACTAAAGGTTTTTACCTCTGAGCCTGCCAAAGGCATTTACCACAACTTTCAGATCAGAGATAACTGTGCTTCATTTGTTTAGATGCGATAAGATTTAATGTGGTGTTACCCATAGGAGAGGGGAGGTGGAGCCGGAGAGATGGTTCTAGAGTTAGGGGTTCTACTGCTCAAGCAGAGGACCTGGGTTCAGTTTTCAACACTCATGTTGTTGACAAGTACCTGATACCCAGGGTTATTTGATGCCCTCTTCTGGTCTCTGCAGGTACCATGCATGCACGCACATGGTGTACGTGTGTATATGCAGGGAAGCATCCTTTTACACAAAATAAAAATCATAGTTTTAATAATAGAGTAACTAGCATGCACACTTCTATTATTTTTGTATTTAGTAATACAAGTATGCATATACTTGTATTATTAAAATAGAAATATTTTAAAATAGAATATTTTTCCTACAAAATTTCTTTCGATAACCTCAGCCTACATGGCTGTATTTGGAATGAGGTTTCTAAGGAAACAATCAGGGCTAGAAGAGTCTGTGCATTTGGAGTTCTAATGGATGAATATTTTTTATCAGACACCAGTGAGCTCTCTGTTTCTTGACTTATACATGCAAACACAATTTTTCAACATGCTTGAAAATGGCCTCTCCCAACTCAGTTGTCAAAAATCGGAAGCCACTTGCAACTTCAGCTAAAATTAGCTTTATTTCAGTTAGATAATATCTGAGCTGAATTAAATTCAAATCAATATTTTAAAATCAACTAAGAATTATTTGTAGAGGAGAAACTGAAAAAAAAACATGTAATTATCTCACAAAAGCTGACTCATTAAAATATTGATTCAATGTACATACATTTGTAAAAAAAAGATTAAAGCATGAACCCATATACTGTTTAATACTTTTTTTGAACTAATGGTAGGTAATTATAACTTAGCAAATCAGGACATGAAATAAGCAATACTATTAAGTGAGGATAGTTTAAACAGGCATATTTTAATAGATTTATTATTATTATTATCTTCAAATTTAATGAAAGATAAAGGTGTGTACTATTTAGATATAACCTTAAGAATATTACTTTTTCTTAAATTTTAAACCCTGTGGATGCTAGACAAAGTGTAATAAGACACAAACAGAAAAATATTATATTTATTATATATCACATGCACATATACATAATTTTAATAACTCAAATTAATAGTACTAGGTCATAAGAAGGATGGTTACTAGTGGTACGTAGGTCAGTGAGGTAAAGGGAGGATGAAGCTCAGAGCACCCTAAGTGACCATTACATGCGATAAGTGAGTTTGAGAGATCTATATCACCAACAAGGGTGAGTAACAGTATGTTACATTCTTGACATTCCCTAAGCAGACCCACAGACCAAGAAAAGAAACATACCATTGTGTAGAATATTAGCATTGCTTACACGGATAGAAGTTGTGAGATCAGACTAGACAGGTAAGTTCCTAGAAAGCATCATGGCGGTGTCATCTAAAACTAGATATGAAGCATAGGTGTGAAGAACTCGTCATGCTTTAAAATAGAAAGAAAACAACATTTCATCCAAAGTCATGGAGTACCCCATGTATAACACACCTGTGAGGGAAAACTCCCATAAGTGTAGACATATTTCAGCATCCCTTGGAAGTAGACATACTGTTTATTAGATATATGAATGTTTGAACTACAAATTATACTTTCTTGATTGGCTAATGGAATGAATAGATAGATAGATAGATAATGTATGTATGTGTTCCATATCAAAAGAAGTTTGGTAGAGAGCAAATTATTGCAGCACTCAATCTAATAAAGCAGAACTTCAGAAGTACTGCCATCTAGCTGTTGAGCATACTGACATAATCCTTTTAAACTACCGCTTCCAATTTTAGAAAAAGGAGCTTTGTAAATATTAATTGCTTTTATTATAAGGTGGTATGGATAGTATTTGTGTAATTATTGTCGGGAATGGGATTTATTTTATCATTTAGGATCTTTTAGTCTGCAAGCAAGAAGTAATCAAAAAAGTCCATTGATTAAAAACGTAAGAAAATCGTGTGTGTGTGTGTGTGTGTGTGTGTGTGTGTGTGTATGTGTGTGTGTGTGTGTGTGTGTGTGTGTGCGCACATGCGCACACATGCATGTGCATGTCAGGAGCTGCTGTCTAGGTTGATACATTGACCTTCCTCCAATCAACAGTGTCAGTATCTACCTCATCTTTAAGCTATTTGACAATGTAACACTATGGTGTCAATGGCATCTACAGCCATCACCCGGGTGTGGAAACATCCAGAGGCATGTATTCTGAACTTGGAAATAATTTCTGAGAATCTTCCCATACAACTCGTCCCTGTATGAGTTGCCCTCAGAATGTTCACATTTAGGAAAATGTCTGATCATGGCATTAAGCTACCCAGGCAACAAAGAGCTTTTGTGGCTCATCTGCACATGTATCCTAGACACCCACAGATGGTGAGTAAGAAATAAGATCAGGGATCGGTTAAGAAAGGGGTGTGTCTCTGGCTGGCTACTAGTATTTTCTGCAACACAGACCTATTTTTAATCCTCTAAAAATGAGCCCAATGAATCATAAATTAATACATAAATATGTCAAGTGTAGTATCTTATGAACTGTGCATCATTCCTGTAAAATTCAGCTATCCCTCTCAGAAAGGGTCATTTCACAGGAGGGACAGCAGAGTGCCAGAGCGATCTTCCAAAGCCATTACTTTGACTCTCCAATCTCCTTTTGTATAGCATGGAAATTGGGTAGAATCTCCAAAGCCTGGGAAGACTGTAAGGATTAAATGGGCTTTTATACCTAAAGTAATGGCGCATACCCACAGGGTGCTATCATTTAACCAGCAAGTTCACCTTCAAAGGGTAAGATGACTCCCTGTCAGAGAACAACGTAGCCCACTGAAGCTGGAAAGTGCCTGACAGCCCTGCTCCTGTGTCAGGAACATTAGAATGAAAGCTGCTGTCAGTTTTCTTTAGATGGTCCTAAGAGGTTTCCCATGATGCAGTGCACGTCCTTATACTCACGGGCATACTGGTAGCACTACATGAACTCAGTAGGACTCACTTGGTTTAATAAAGAATACATGAAACTAGGAAGTAAAAGTGTATGGGCATGAGCAATAGGAAGGATCGAGGGGAGGGAGTTGATATGAAGACATTGTATTTGTGTATAAAATTCTGTATATTTTTCTTTTTCTAAAGATTTCTTTATTTTATTTATAGATAGTTTTGAGCCACCATGTGGTTGCTGGGAATTGAACTCAAGACCTCTGGAAGAGCCATCTCTCCAGCCCTGTATATTTCTTCAAAAAACCATTTAATCTGTATCAATAGTTTTGATTCGATGTTAGCTTGTCCACTTTCATTTTTCACATGTGATCAATCATTTTATTAAACATGTGGTAACTAAAAATATCGGCTGAATGAATTTATAAATAAAATGCTTTGCTGAGAGAAGACAAAGAGAAGAAACATCAAACTGTTTTTCTTTTTAGTAAAGCAAAGTCATAAAACTTTCCCACAACCAGGTCTGTGGCAAGGATGAGGAATGACCCTTGTACACAGAAGAAGATAGAAAATCCTACAGTTCAGAAAATGAGCAGTAAATGGATAAGTTCATGTCAGCGTAGTATTTGGTGCCCCATGAAAGTATGGGAGCTTTATCTCTGGTAAGTGTTGTTTCTGCAGACACTTCAGTAGGAGAAATATTCTCTCTCTCTCTCTCTCTCTCTCTCTCTCTCTCTCTCTCTCTCTCTCTCTCTCTCGTGTGTATGTGTGTGTGTGTGTGTTAACATATGTATTAGAGTACTTTGAAAGAGATGCTGAGAGACCCAGAGAGACCCTGAGAGAGGACACTGAGAAGAGTGAACCCAATGGCAGTTACGAAGCATCTTGCTATCTTTTGGCATGCTCCTGACTATGTTATCAGTTACACTTACTATGGTAGTCCCTTTCCTTAGTATCTATTGGTATCCCAAAATGTGCTCATTTGGGACTCATTAAAATCTCCTCATCTTATGCCAGTATTTGAAATGCTCACTGGATATAGCTCAGTATACACGGGGTGTCTTCAGGTAACACAAATGAGCATGAATCCTAGCAAATCACATGGGGAAAATCATCAGTGGGGACTGTAGAAACTGAAGGTGATTTCCCTATGCAGTGTTTTAATCCCTATCCATTGTGAAGTGAAGGCCATGGGCCCAACAGTTACCTGAAGTGGAGGCCTCCGTGGAGAGATGAAGAAGGGAGAGTTTCAATCCCAAATCTAAGGCAACATAAATGCAAGGCAAACAACTGGAGACGAGGATTCTATACTCTGTGAAAAAGAAATAACACCTTCCCAATTCAAAATATCTCTTTAGAAATACAGCCAATAAAAAAGCTATTGTTAATTTCAAAATGTTATATAGTAAACATAGGTACATTTCTGTAAATTCAGATGACTTCCTAGAGTCCTGCACAGTCGCTTTTGCTTATTTCATTTGACAGGATCCACAAATTCAAGTTTGAAATATAGCCAATATAAAATGCATTACAATATTTTATCATTTCTTCTGTTAGTGTTTATGGTGAGTATAAAATTTTAGATCACTCAAATTGATGTTCGGTTCCAATTCCTGGCTTTAGATTTGATCAAGTACATTTTTTTGAAATATTATTTTGCATTCCAAGTTTTCTCAGAGAATCTATCATGTACTCTTACTTATGTAGAGGAAAAAAAATACCAGGAGCAAGAACTATTAGTCTGTGTTTATGAAGCATGGTAATACATGAAATAGACTTGTTCTAATGTATGTAGATCATATCAGAACTTTGCTATAGAAAGGACAGTTGGATTCAGAGTCCCTGAGACAATCCTTTGCATCAGTGCTTCACTCAGAAAAGTCACAAGGCTGAGCTAACTTGTGTGACTAATTCTTTGCTGAAGCCTCTCCACCTCTTGCCCCCTCCCCCTCATTCCTCTCTCCTCTTGCTCTCTCTCTCTCTCTCTCTCTCTCTATCTTCCCTCCCTCCATCCTTCCTTCCTTCCTCCTTCCTGCCCATCCTCTTCCCCCTCACAAAACCCACATGACCAGTAAAGGGATAAAATATAGGTAAAGTAGAGAGAATACCAAGTTCAAACTTGTTGGACTTGACTTGTGGCTTCACATTCAATGCTTCATTTTACCCAGAAAGCACTGTGATGACAGTCATGGAGACTTGCCTACTAGAAAAATAATCACAGGCTTTCCACTTCCTGTTTTCAACTTGTGAGCCAGTCACAGAGCCATTCCTTGCTAGCGTTTACTGCTTGGTATGTAGCAGAAATTCAGATACCCTAAAAGAAAGGTAAGCATCATAATTGTCAAAGGCAGTCAGTGTGACATGAACAAATTGTTTGCACAGACTCCTGTGATTTTCTTATCTCATTAACAATTTGGGAATGGTCCTCTATACTCCCCATGCCAGAGAAGATCCAAAGTGGGAAAAAAATTCTAGTTGTCTTAGCCTTTCAGTACTAAATGCTGAATATCCTCTGTGCATTTGTTAAAAGAAGTTTTGTAATCAAATTACCCTGACTCAATCTACATTTACTACTTAATATTGATAGACCCCTAAATAAATTAAATTCTTTACACTGGAATTTCATTGACCATTACATTCAATTAAGCATTTCAATCACAGAATAACCATGACAGGCCTGTGAATTAGTATATCTACAAACCTTGGCTCACTATCTGGAAAGAGTAATAATAATTGCTGATAACTAATAATAGCATAAGGAAGCTACCTATGAAGAGTTTATCATAAAATGCATGAGCAAGACACATGAACTGAGAAGAAAACAACTGCTTGCTGTGTGTTAACATCTGTCAGTGCAATAGGATCTTTGAGAATGGGTAGAGATATTGTCATTCCCATAACACGCTCTCTCGAAGCAGACTATTACAATTTTATGAAAGTGAGCATTCCTCTTGATTCTTTAATTTTGAGGTTGCTTAGAAATGAGTTTGTTAGAATTCTGTACTAAACCCATCTGGTCCTGGGCTCTCTTTGGTTGAGAGACTTTTAATAACTGCTTTTATTTCTTTAGGAGTTATGAGGTTGTTTAGATGGCTTATCTGTTCCTGATTTAACTTTGGTACCTGGTATTTGTCTAGAAAATTGTCAGTTTCCTCCAGATTTTCCAGTTTTGTTAAACATAGGCTTTTGTAGTATTATCTGATGATTTTTTTGAATTTCCTCAGATTCTGTTGTTATGTCTCCCTTTTCATTTCTGATTTTATTAATTTGGATACACTCTGTGTCCTCTGGTTAGTCTGGCTAAGGGTTTATCTATTTTGTTGATTTTCTCAAAGAACCAGCTCCTAGTTTTGTTGATTCTTTGTATAGTCCTTTTTGTTTCTACTTGGTTGATTTCAGCCCTGAGTTTGATTTTTTTTCCTGCCTTCTACTCCTCTTGGTATATTCGCTTGTTTTTGTTCTAGAGCTTTTAGGTGTGCTGTCAAGCTGCTGATGTATGCTCTCTCCTGTTTCTTTTTGCAGGCTCAGAGCTATGAGTTATCCTCTTAGCACAGCTTTCATTGTGTCTCATAAGTTTGGGTATGTTGTGCCTTCATTTTCATTAAATTCTAAAGAGTCTTTAATTTCTTTCTTTATTTCTTCCTTGACCAAGTATCATTGAGTAGAACGTTGTTCAACTTCCATGTATATGTGGGCTTTCTGTCCTTATTGTTGTTATTGAAGACCAGTCTTAGTGCATGGTGATCTGATAAGATACATGGGATTATGTCTATCTTCCTGTATCTGTTGAGGCCTGTTTTCTTATATGGTCAATTTTGGAGAAGGTGCCATGAAGTGCTGAGAAAAAGGTATATCCTTTTGACTTAGGATGGAATGTTCTATACATATCTGTGAAGTCCATTTGGTTCATAACTTCTGTTAGTTTCTTTATGTCTCTGTTTAATTTCTGTTTCCATGATCTGTCCATTGATAAGAGTGGAGTGTTGACATCTCCTACTATTATTGTGTGAGGTACAACATGTGATTGGAGCTTTAGTAGGTTTCTTTTATGAAAGTAGGTGCCCTTACATTTGGAGGATATTTAGGATTGAGAGTTCATCGTGGTGGATTTTTTCTTTGATGAATATGAAGTGCCCTTCCTTATCTTTTTCATGACTTTTGTTTGAAAACCGATTTTATTCAATATTAGAATGACTACTTCATCTTATTTCTTCAGACCATTTGCTTGGAAAGTTGTTTTCTAACTTTTTACTCTGAGGTACTGTCTGTCTTTGTCTCTGAGGTGTGTTTCCTGTATGCAACAAAATGTTGGATCCTCTTTACATATCCAGTCTGATAGTCTATATCTTATTGGTGAATTGAGTCCACTGATGTTGAGAGATATTAAGGAATAGTGATTGTTGCTTCCTGTTATTTTCATTGTTACAGGTGGAATCATGTTTTTGTATCTCTCTTCTTTTGGTTTCTTTGCAAGGAGATTACTTTTTTGCTTTGTCTGGGATGTAGTTCATACCAATACTGTCAAACTATTCCACAAAATATAAACAAATGGAACACTACCGAATTCCTTCTATGAAGCAACAATTACGCTTATACCTAAAGCACACAACCCAACAAAGAAAGACAAATTCAGCTCAATTTCCCTTATGTATATTGATGCAAAAATACTCAATAAAATCTTCACAAACTGAATCTAAGAACACAGCAAAACAATCATCCATCATGATCAAAGTAGGCTTCATCCTAGGGATGCAGGGATGGTTCAATATACAGATATCCATCAACATAATCTACTATATAAACAAACTCAAAGAAAAGAAAAACATGATCATCTCATTAGATGCTGAGAAAGGATTTGACAAAATTCAGCACCCCTTCATGATAAAAGTCCTGGAAAGATCAGGAATTCAAGGTCCATACCTAAACACAGTAAAAGCAATATACAGCAAACCAGTAGCCAACATCAAACTAAATGGAGAGAAACTTGAAGCAATCCCACTAAAATCAGGGACTAGACAAGGCTGTCTACTCTCTCCCTACTTATTCAAGATAGTACTAAAGTCCTAGCCAGAGCAATCAGACAATGAAAGGAGGTCAAAGGGATACAAATTGGAAAGGAAGAATTCAAACTATCACTATTTGCAGATAGATATGATAGTGTGTTTAAGTGACCCCAAAAGTTCCACCAGAGAAATACCAAGCCTGATAAACAACTTTCGCAAAGTGGCTGGGTATAAAATTAACACAAACAAACGAGTAGCTTTCCTCTACTCAAAGGATAGACAGGCTGAGAAAGAAATTAGGGAAATGACACCCTTCACAATAATCCCAAATAACATAAAATACCTTGTTGTGACTCTAACCAAGCAAGTGAAAGATCTTTGTGACAAGAAATTCAAGTCTCTGAAGAATGAAAGTGAAGATCTCAGAAAATGGAAAGACCTCTCATGGATTGGCAGGACTAAAATTGTAAAAATGGCCATTTGGCCAAAAGCAATCTACAGATTTCAATGCAATCCTCATCAAAATTCCAACTCAATTCTTCATAGAGTTAGAAAGAACAATTTGCAAGTTCATTTGGAATAGCAAAAAACCCAGGATAGTAAAAACTATCCTCAATAATAAATGAACTTCTGGAGAATCACCATTCCTGACCTCAAGCAATATTGATAAAAAGAGCAATAATGATAAAAATTGTATGGTATTGGTACATAGACAGACCAGTAGATCAGTGGAACAGAATTGAAGACCCAGAAATGAACCCACATACCTATGGTCACTTGATCCTTGACAAAGGAACTAAAACCATCCAATGGATAAAAGATAGCATTTTCAACAAATGATGCTGGTTCAACTGGAGGTCAGCATGTAGAAGAATGCATATCAATCCATTCTTCTCACCTTGTACAAAGCTTAAGCCCAAGTGGATAAAAGATCTCCATATCAAACCAGATACACTCAAACTAATAGAAATAAGTGGAGAAGAGTCTCAACCACATATGCACTGGGGAAAATTTCCTGAACAAAACACCAATGGCTTATGCTCTAAGATCAAGAATCAACAAATGGGATCTCATAAAACTGCAAAGCTTCTGTAAGGCAATGGACACTGTTGTTAGGACAAAACGGCAACCAACAGATTGGGAAAAGATCTTTACCAATCCTACATCTGATAGAGGGCTAATATGCAAAATATATAAAGAACTGAAGAGGTTAGACTCCAGAGAGCCAAATAACCCTATTAAAAATGGGGTGCAGAACTAAACTAAGAATTTTCAGCTGAGGAATATTGAATGGCTGAGAAGTACCTAAAGAAATGCTCAACATCCTTAGTCATCAGGGAAGTGCAAATCAAAGCAACCCTAATATTCCACCTCACAGCAGTGAGAATGACTAAGATAAAAACTCAGGTGACAACAGATGCTGGTAAAAGTGGAACATTCCTCCATTGTTGATGGGATTGCAAACTGGTACAACCACTTTGGAAGTTCAGTCTGGAGGTTCCTCAGAAAATTGGACATTGCACTACCTGAGGACCCAGCTATACTACTTCTGAGTATATACCCAAAAGATGCTGCAACATACAACAAAGACACATGCTCCACTATGTTCATAGCAACCTTATTTATAATAGCCAGAAGCTGGAAAGACCCCAGATGACCTTCAACATAGGAATGGATACAGAAAATGTGGCACATCTACACAATGGAGTATTATTCAGCTATCAAAAACAATAACTTCATGAAATTCATAGGCAAATGGATTGAACTAGAAAATATCCTGAGTGAGGTAACCCAACTACAGAAAAACACACATGGTATACACTCACTCATAAGTGGATCTTAGCCCAAAAGTTCAAATTACCCAAGATATGATTCACAGACCACATGAAGCTCAAGAGGAAGGATGACCAAAATGTGGATGTTTCACTCCTTCTTAAAAGGGGAAAGAAAAATGTTCATAGGAGGGGATATGGAGGCAAAGTTTGGAGTAGAGACTGAAAGAATGGCCATTCAGAGCCTACCCTACATGTGGCCCACATATATACAGCCACCAAGACTGGATAAGATTGGTGAAGCTAAGAAGTGCATGCTAACAGGAAGCGGATATAGATCTCTCCTGAGAGACACAGCCAGAGTACGTCAAATACAGAGGCGAATGCTGGCAGCAAACCACTGAATTGAGAATGGGACCCCTGTTGGAAGAATTGGAGGGAGGATTGAAGGAGCTGTAGGGACTTGCCACCCCATAAGAACAACCATGCCAACTAACCAGAACTCCTAGGGACTGGACCACTACCCAAAGGCTATACATGGATGGATCCATGACTCCAGCTGCATATGTAGCAGAGGATGACCTTGTTGGGCACCAATGGAAAGAGAGGCCCTTAGTCCTGTTGAGGTTGAAGCCCCAATGTAGGAGAATGTAAGCTTGGGGGTAGTGGTGGGAGTGGGGGATAGAAGGGGAATATCCTTATGGGGGATGTGGATGTGGATGGGTTAAGGAGCTTGTTTCCACAAGCAAGACTGGGAAGGGGAATGACATTTGAAATGTAGATAAAAAATATCCAATAAAAAAAAGAAAAGAAAAAAGAAATGAGTTTGCAGGCTCCAAAAGGGATAGGAATTCCACAGGAAGACCGACAGAGTCAACTTCAACTAACCTGGACTCTTGGGGACTCTCAAGAGACTGAACCACCAACCAAAGGATATACACTGGCTGGACCTAGACCTCCCTGCACATATGTGTCAAATGTGCAGCTTGGTCTTCATGTGGTTCCCGAACAACTAGAACAGGGCCTGTCCCTAAAGCTATTGCCTGTACTTGGGATATGCTCTTCTAGCTGGGCTGCCTTGTCTGGACTCAGTGGGAGAGAATGCACCTAGCCCTGTAGAGACTTGAAGTGCCAGGATGGGGGTGGGAGCACTCAGAGAAGAAGAGTTGGAGGAGATGCAGGAAGGACTGTGGGAGGTCCTTCCAGGAGTGGGGCAGTGAGCCATATGTAAAGTGAATAAGTAAAGAAATAAAACTAAATTAAAAAAAGAAATGTGTATCATAAATATTAGTGGCTAGACCAGTTGTATATGTATATTTCTAATCTTCTTGTGAATGTTTATGGGTCTGTGTCGCTATCAAGCAGAATCATTTTGATGAGTGTTGCACATAAGAATGTTTATTGATAGATCTAAAAATTGTGTGTTTATATATAGATATACGTTTATTATGTAATAATCCTTACTTATAATCATTAAATATATGATGTTCAATATACATATTAAACATTGTGATTGCATGAAGAATACATTGATTTTAAACATTCAGATTTATCGACAAAAATAAATAAGCATGCTTAGAATGTAATCATTCCTAAGGCTGTCCAAAAAGGACATTTTTGTTTGTGAAACAATTCGTGGTTAAGAAAAGGCATGTATTTTGGAGAATGTATGCTTTTCTTTCTTCGTTCTCTTTCTTGTTCTTAGAACAAGACACCTTGTTGATATGTCAAACACTCAGGCCCCTTGTGGGTGGGATTTCTTTCAATGTTAGGTGTCTCCTCAAGTTAATATTAAATATCTCAGGATTCTTTCCAAAAAAATGTCACAAATTGCAACATACCCTTAAGTTCTATTCACAGATCAGAAATACTTTAGGAAATCCCTATCTGTTAATGTTAAGAGGTAAAGAGTTTGAACTATTTCTTTAAAAAAAAAGATAAAAAATAAAGTAAATCTCACTGTGCTAGAAAACGATTACAGATGATATAACTATACCCACACAGAATATCGTTTCAGTAAGGTACAAGGTTTAAAATAAGATTAGCTCATTAAGATTATGATTTTCACTTTACCTTGACTGCAATCTTTGTAGAAATGACAGAAGTCTCCTCACCTCAAAGGAGCAGCAGCAGCACTAAGCGTCTGGGCTTATGGGCGCCCTTAATTAATAGCAGCAATGAGGCAGGAAGCGTTGTGTGAGATCAGCTCCACCCGTGCATATCTGTGGATATAAATGTCTAACTGTTTGCCACACATCAAAAAACAAATTGTGATGTCTGGCTTAAATCCAAGTGTGTATTCATTCATCCTAGGCAAAGGTACTTATGAATATAGTAGCGAATTATGCCTTTTGTCTATGAGACATTCAGTCACCACCTGGAAAATGGAATTCGAAATCTAAGAGCTGGGAATGTATTGATTGGTTAGTCCTGGTTATTGATGAGCACTTTGGATTTTCTAGGTTTACCATTTACCGTAGCATCTATCATCATTCATAAAACGGCCTTCACTATTTCCTCCTGTAGACTAGAGTGCACTGAGGATCACAGCGTGCTTATTATTCTTTTCTTCATGTAAGTCAGCTGGCTTTACCCCGAGAGTTAAGCCAATGATGTGGTCAACTAAATTTGTTTAAGCTGAATTAAACAGGGTCATTTAACTAATTTTGAGAAAAGAAACAAGGAAAGAAACCTATAAATCATCAACATCTGAGCCAGTAATTAACGATGGCCAACTTATTCTGTTTGTCTGTTTCTTTTTCACTGAAAACTATTGTAATTTAGCTATATGTCTTCCAAAGAGAGTGCTCATTTCCTAGATAATAGTCAGTTGAAGTATCATACAATGTGTGATATTTTTCATTGTTGTTCTTATCGCATCTTGGAGGGACTGTTAGCACACTAAGAACACAATTCTGTTCTTTGCACCCCTCTTGGTCATTTTTCCTTTATTCTCATTTCCCAGCCCTACAGTTTTGGAATATCTGTACGATATTGTCTTGTTACCTTTTCTGCAGCCTTATGTACAAAGTTTTATATTGTTTTTGAGTTGTTTGAACTTTACATTTTAACTACTTATATTTGCAGGAAAGAATGTAAGTATAATGGTAACTGAATTTATAGATATTTTAACTTCATCCACATAAATACTCTGAAATGCAGCATGATCAGATGCAGCAAATTTCGAAATTGTAGTATAGGTTAAAAACTTACTTTTCTAGACCATGTGGCACTCACTTCCCTTAAAGAGATACCCCTTATTTCAGGTAAAATGTAACTTTTAAATTGCAGAAGAGATGTCAAAGGAAATCATCTCTACGTTGGCAGACTGTAGCATAGACTGACAGCAAACCTGAGCCCATTTAGGTGGCATTAGCATTTTGTACAACAGAAAATACGGTTCACTAAATTAAATTAAATTAAAACACAATGCTCTGATGTTTAGAAATTACATTTTATAACACCTAAGACAGTTTCTCTGCACTTCATTAAATATGCATTATTTTGATGGTCTTCATTGTGTTTGGCTATTTTATACTTTCACATATATTCACACAAATGCATTGGAAAATATATGTTAAACAGATTATGTAAGTTATTCCTGAAGCTTCTTCTCTCTGAGTCTCCACACCAAGGCCTCAATGTCCTCATTGCCAGGGAGGTAAGACGGCCTCATACCACTGACACCTTTATCCAAGCAGGTACCCTCATTCTGTAAGCTTTTCTGCTGCTGCTGATTTCAAGGCACTATGAGAACTGGTCACACAAAGAACCTTTGGGTGAAGTCAGGATTCATTTTCATATTCTTCAAAATGTGAACGATTGATTATTAATGCAAACCATGGAATGCCATACAGAATCCAAATCCTTAAAGCATGATAGCTGTCCTGTTAATGTCACTGTTGCCATGTGACTCACAAAAATCAGCATTTTTCCCCATGGATTCATGCAAATATCTGGCCTCTTCTCCTCGTAGTCCCTGACTCTCACAGCGTCTTCCCCTATTTCCCCTTCCCTGAGGGGAAATCACCCCATCATGGCATGTCGAGTCTCAGCAGTGTTAGGCACATCCTCTCCCACTGAGGCCAGACAAGGCAACCCAGTAGGCGAACAAACTGAATCCACAGATGGGCAACAGATTCATAGACAGCCCCTGTTCCAGCTGTTGGTAGCTCCATATGAAGACCATACTGCACATCTGTTACACGTGTGAGAGGTTAGGTCAAGCCCATACTTGGTCTTTGGTTGGTAGTTCACTCTCTGGAAACCCCCAAGGGTCCAGGTTAGTTGACACTGTTGGTCTTCCTATGAAGTTCCTATGTCCTTCAGAGCCCCCAATCTTCCCACGACTCTTCCACAAGACTCAAGTTCTGTCTAAAGTTTAGCTGTGGGTCTCTGAATCTGCTTTAGTAGCTGGTGGGTGGAGATCCTTAGAGGACAGTGATGTTAGGCTCCTGTCTGCAAGCATAACAGAGAATCATTAGTAGTGTCAGGGATTAGTTCTTGCCTGTGGGATGAGTCTCAATTTGGGCCAGTCATTGGTTAGACATTCATTCTTTGTTGCATCTTTGTCCCTGCATCTTATAGGTAGAATACATTTTGAGACAAGGATTTTGTGGATGTTTTTCCATCCTTTTCCCTCTACTGGGAATCCTGCCTGGCTACAGGAGGTGGCCACTATGGGCTCCATATCCCCAACTGTTCAAAGTATCAACTAGGGTCACCCCCATAGACTCCTTAGCTGCCCCTCCCCAGCCCAGGTCTCTGGCATGTCCTAGAGAGTCCCCTTTCCCTCTCTCACCATTAATTTCTGTTCTCTCTCAACTGCTCTTCCTACTTCTCATCCTCTCACCATGTTGCTCTTCTGATTCTCTCTCCTACCCAGTTCCCTTCATCCAACCACTTCCTAAATCTTTTTCATTTTCCCTTCTGAGAAATTTTCAAGCATCTTCCCTAGGGTACTCCTTGTTATTTTGTTTCTTTGGGTCTGTGGATTGTAGCATAGTTATCCTGTCCTTTTTGGATAATATCCACCAATACATGAGTACATACCAAATATTTTCTCTTGTTTCTAGTTTACTCCATTCAGGATATTTTTCAGTTCTATCTATTTGCCTGGGATACTCATAATGTCCTTGTTTTTAATGGCTGAGTAGTATTCCATTGTACATATACGCCACATTTTCTGTATCCATTCTTCACTTGAGAAACATCTAGGTTGTTTCAAGTTTCTGGCTATCATGAATAAAGCTGCTATGAGTACAGTTGAGCAAATGTACTTGTGTGAATTGTGGAGTATTTTTTGGGTATATGCTCAGAAGTGGGATAGCTGAAACTTGAGGTAGAACTATATTCCTAGTTCTCTGAGAAACTTCCAAATTGATTACTAGAGTGGTTGTTACAGGTTTGCACTCCCACCAGTGTTCCTCTTTCTCCACATCCTTGCCAGCATCTGCTGTTGCTTGAGTTTTGGTTTTAGCCATTCTGATGATTGTAAGATGGAACTCAGAGCCATTTTGATTTGCATTTCCCTGATGATGGATGTTGAACATTCTTCAAGTGTTTCTCAGCCATTTGAGATTCTTCTATTTAAGAATTCTCTATTTAGCTATATATTCTATTTTTATTGGGTGATTTGGGTAATTGGTAACTAAATTCTTGAGTTCTTTATATATTTTGAATATTATTCCTCTGTCAGATGTAGGGTTCATGAAGATCTTTTCCCAATTTGCTGGCTGCTGTTTTGGTCAGTTGACAGAATCCATTGCCTCACAGAAGTTTTACAGTTTTATGAGGGTCTGTTGTGGTTTGCCCTGGAGTTATCTGTATTTTGATGCTAATTCCACTGCCCCAAGGATGGCAGCCTAGTCATGTACTCAGGACTCAGGTGACTTCACCAGAACCTTCTCCCCATTTAATTTGTAAAACACAGGTGAGATCAGGTACAGTTTAGAAAGAGGCCTGTCATTGAATGAGAAGGACGGTTGGGTGGGCAAAAAGGTTGAAGGAAGAGGAGGAGAGGGGAACAGTGAGGAAGAAGAGAGAGGAGGGACAGAGAGAGAGAAGCCTCAGCAGAGACAACATGGAAGCTGATGTTAAGATTCAATGCTGTACCTTTATAGGTTGTTATAAATGTTCTTAAGGGATGAATGTGTACAGGGCTTTGTATGTTTAGGTTGGCAATTATATCTTATCAATTGGATCAAAGGTTATTATGTTATGTGATCCTTTGTGTAGTGATTTAAGTTTAAGAGAATGTGTGGTGGCTAAAGACACTGGGCCACCTTGGAATTGGGATATGTGTTTCTGGCAAGATATCTAGCAGGTATCTTGGGGCACTGGGGTGATGGACCTAGTGGGGAATAAAAGACTTTTATTTTTTATAATTTTACAACAACCAGGTTCCATTTATCAATTATTGATCTTAGTTCCTAAGATGTTGGTGTTCTGTTCAGGAGGTTGTCTCCTGTACCAATGAATTCTAGGCTATTCCTTAATTTCTTATTTCCATTTAGTGTATCTGGTTTTACATTAAGGTCTTTGTTCTACTTAGATTTCAATTTTGTGCAAAGTGATAAATATGAATCTATTTGCATTCTTTTAAAAATCATTTTATGTTTATATTTCAAATGCTATCCCCCTTCCAGGTTTCCTCTCCACAAAGCCCCCATCCCATTCCCATTTCGCTTTGCCTCTATGAGGGTGCTCCTCCACCCACTCACTCACCCCTACCTCACCCCTCTAGCATCCCCCTACACTGGGGCATCAAGTTTCCACAGGACCAAGGACCTCCACTCCCATTGATGCCAGATAAGGCCATCTTCTGCTACATATGTAACTGGAGCCATGGATCCCTCCAGGTGTACTCTTTGGTTGGTAGACATTCAGTTAGACAGGCCCCATTTATTGAAGATAATTTCCCTTTTCCATTGTATGGTTTGGGATTCTTTGTCAAAATCAAGTGTCCATAGGTATATGGGTTTATTTCTGGGTCTTTGATTTCATTCTACTGATCAATCTGTCTATTTCTATGCCAGTACCATGCAATTGTTATTACTATTGCTTTGTAATATAGCTTGATGTCAGGGATTGTGATACCTCCCAAAGTATTTTTTATTGCCAGGATTGCTTTGTTTTTCCATATGAAATTGAAAATTATTTGGTTAAGGTCTGTAAAGAATTCTGTTGGAATTTTGATGGAGATTGCATTGAATTCCTAAAATACTTTAGGTAAACTGGTCATTTTCATTGTTTTAATCCTACCAATCAAAAAGCACGGGAGATCTTCCGATCTTCTGATATTTTTCAATTTCTTTCTTCGGGGACTTGAAATTCTTGTTAGAAAGGTCTTTCACATACTTGGTTAGAGTTACGCTAAGGTATTTTACATTATTTGTGGTTATTGTGAAAGGGGTTGTCTCCCTGATTTCTTGTTAAGGCCATTTTTCATTTGTGTAAAGGTGGGCTATCAATTTCTTTGCGTTAATTTTGTATTCAGCAACTTTGCTGAAGGTGTTCATCAGCTGTGGAGATTCTCTTAATATATATTGGGGTCACTTATGTATACTATCATATCATCTGCAAATAGTGATACCTTGATTATTTTTTATTTCCAGTTTGTATCCCAGTGACTTTCTTTAGTTTCTTTAGTGACATGTCTGGGATTGCATATGTGATCTCTTAGAGACTGTAAAACATCTTTCTAGGGCCTTCTGGGTTTTAAAGTCTCTGTTAAGAAATCTTGTGTGATTCTAATAGGTCTTGCCTTTATTTGTTATTTGGCCTTTATCCCTCATGGCTTTTAATGTTCTTACTTTGTTCTGTGCATTTAGTGTTTTATTATTATGTGGCTTGTGGCCTTTCTTTGCTGGCCCATTCCATGTGGTGTTCTGTAAGCTTCTGGTACATTTATAGGCATCTAGTATTTTTTTAGGCTAGGGAAATTTTCTTCTTCAGTCTTGGTGAAGATATTTTCTTGCCCTTTTTAGCTAGGGAATCTTCTTTTCCTCTTATTCTTAGGTTTGGTCTTTTCTTGGTTTTGTGTTAGCCAATTTTTGCTTTAGCATTTTCTTTGGCATATGTATAAACTTCTTCTATGATGTATCCTATGCCTGAGATTCTCCCTTCCATCTCTTGTGTTGGTGGTCCTTGTGTCTTATCTGGTGGTCATTGATGACTGGAGGCATCTGCAACAATCAGCATTTTAAATGAAGTGTGGGCCTGACAAATAGCTCAGAGGCAGTTCTAGCCATAGGGAACCTGATACCCTTTTCATCAGTAACATGCATATACCCATGCATGTGTTTACCTACACAAGTGCATGTATACACAGACACACACATACTGCACACAACACGTACTGCACACAATTTTAAAAATAAAACTCACAGACACTTATTCATGAGCATAGACACATGCAAAACATGCACACACATAAGCATGCACACACACATGTACTGCACATAATTTTAAAAATAAAAACTTAAAACTAAGCACCAGTAAAATATAATAAAGAACAGTCATATCTGAGTATAACTAACAACTTAAGCTTCAGTTAATAACTTATGTGCTTATACACACATTATTTCAGAAATGTAGACTAAAGTTTTGTATAATTCCTGGATCTTTTATATCATAATTCACTATCATTCTAAAGATGCTTGAGGCCTATTAACTATGTTCCATTGAAAACTTTTGCATTACATTTGATTGTATTAGTCTTACAAACTATCTTTGTTAAATGTTTCTCATTTATTTTCATGTGCTTTTAATATGATTAAAAAGTTCAACAAGGTAGTGGCTTAGTCCTGGAAGCTCTGGTTGGTTGGCATTGTTGTTCATATGGGGTCTCAGGCCCCTTCAAGCTCTTTCAATCCTTTCCCCTGGGCTCCAACTGTATAGGTAGCAATGAATAACCTAGTAAGGGCACCAGTGGAAGGGGAAGCCCTTGGTCCTGCCAAGACTGAACCCCCAATGAATAGGATTGTTGCAGGGAGGGCTGTAAGGGGAGAAAGATGGGGAGGGGAACAGCCATATAGAAGAGGAGGGGGCGGGGTTAGGGGGATGTTTGCTTGGAAAGTGGGAAAGGTAATAACAATTGAAATGTAAATAAGAAATAACCAATTTAATAAAGATGGAGAAAGGGAAAAAAATTTCAACAGGAACAGGGGCAGTAGACTCACTTGCTGCTCTTGTAGAGGACCTGAGTTCAGTTCCCAGAACTCACATTTGGCAGCTGTAACACTAGCTATAGGGAATCTGATTGCCTCTTCTTGTTTACACACACAAACACACACACACACACACACACACACAAACACACAAATACACACACACTCATACATTACAAGCACATATACACTCACACTACACACAAAATACACATATACACACTGACACATAGCCATACTGCACACACAGACATATACAGACATACAACCTATGCAAACCCACATACACATACACATTCTACGCACACAGACACATACACACATGCAAACCCACACAGACACATGGATGTACAATATACGCAGACACACACAAACACACACAAAGAAACAAAAACTCACATATAGGTACACACTCAACACAAAGACACACATACGCACACACACAAATTAAAATTAATCTTAAAATGACTTCCCAGCTGGAGGTGGCAATTCTTATTTTCTAGTTCCATATAATCAGGCCTTTGAAGACAAGAAGATCACCCTGATCCTGGGCTCCCATTTCCTGTCTCAGAAAAGCAATGCAAACAACAGGTAAAAACAAACCAGTCGACGTGATGTAGGTTCATGTATTACATGGGAACTGACCTCTTTTGATCACTGAATTTCACTGTCTCACCTCTCAGAACAAAGAAGTCTGAAAGATAAATCTTTGACCCCTTCAACTAACATTTTCCTAATCATCTGTCTACCTCAGGTCCCATCAGTAGTGTGTTGGTGAATAACTATGGCAGCAGGCCTGTGGTGATAGTAGGAGGATTACTGTGCTGTACTGGAATGATCTTGGCTTCTTTCAGCAGCAGTGTGATAGAACTTTACCTCACCGTCGGCTTCATTGGAGGTAAGCTAGGTTCTGCCTTCATCTGAACTATATGAAAAACCTGAACAAGAAACGATTCTTAATGTTTTGTCCTGAGTTTGGTTTTAAACGCAAGTCTATTCTATGGTATTTTTATCTGATAAACATTTAAATTCTCCCCAGAGTAGGGATAAATGATTTTCAAAAGTTACAATACAGTTATGCCCGTGTCATCCTGTAGGAAATGGCAACAGTCCTGATTAGTTTTTGGCTTGGTCATGTTTTCCTCTTGAGTGAGATGAGGCAGTAGTGTAAATACTTTCTAGTACAACAACTTCCCTTATAAAACAGGTTTTTATTTCTATTTAGGCTTCCCGACTTATCACTAATGGTAAAAGTGGTGTCAAGTAGATATGCTGGGACAACACTCATTAAACATCCAAAATAAAATTCCTGTCAACTATGCTTTAATGAGTGACAGAGAGAGCTATTTAACCTTTCTCTTGTTGAAATTACATGCTTACAAATGCTCACACAGACCTTAGGAATGGTATCATTGTGCCTTATGAAAGAGTCCCTTTAACTGAAAAGGACCTAAACTGTATGTTTGAAGACACCATTTTTATTTTCCTTATCAATGAATTTTATTTAAAAAAATCTACGTTTTATATTTTAAGAGAAAATGGGCTCCTGGATAATAAAGGCTAAGTTAACATTTTCCCTTTAGTTTTGATTTTTTTTTTTCCAGAGCTGAGGACCGAACCCAGGGCCTTGCGCTTGCTAGGCAAGCACTCTACCACTGAACTAAATCCCCAACCCCTCCCTTTAGTTTTGAATTGAGGTTAGTCTAGATTTAATCTTGTAAGCCATTTTCTGAGTAAAAAAAAATAGGCTTTAGAAGCTAATGAATAACAGACATTACAATACATGTCTGTTGTACTACATTATAATATTATATATTATATATAGTATTATGTAATATATAATGTTACAAAACCAGCATAGGGGAAACTGAGGCAAGAAATTTTGAGTCTAGTGATATTTTGGACTGCACAGTGAGTTGTAGACCCACCTGGACTATATACTAAGAGCAACAAAAGTAAAGAAGTACAAAAACAGTAACGATCATCAGTCTTGGCAGTTGTCACCTCTCCGTGTGACTCTGGCTTTTAATATGACAAAACACCTTTTTTCATATTCTAACTATCAAAACCTAAGTATTCCATATCAAAGCCATGGACTGTTGTGGAAAAACTGCCCATACTCCGTGTACAGACAAGACAAAGAAGGCGAGGTAAAAACACCACTGCTGTGATGTTCCCATAACATCATTAACATCATTGCCATTCAGACGCAATTACATGTGTTTGGATCTTGGTGGCCTTGGTTTTCCTACAGTGTGGTGTTCCCAGAACAAACAACTGTGTGATCCTTTTAGAATCAATCAGGGTGAGGTGTTTGAGGTAAAATGTCCTTTCTGCAGGGAAACAAATAAAGATAAATGAAATTTACTCCCTGGGTTCTTAACTCAGCTTCCTTGGCTGACAAGAAACCTACGAGGATCTGCTTAGCTACACCACTTCTCCATCTCTCAGTGGTGCGCTTGAGGAAACGTTAGAGACGGTCTTCCCCTTTGTCCTGAAAGTGTGGTTTTGGTCCTTTCATAGCTTTCAGACAGAATTTTATTTTAGAAAATGTCATCAAGGGTTTGATTATCCTGTATGTACTGTTATATATCCCAAAGAAGTGGGCTGAGGGATTCACACCTTAATCATCCTTTAGCAATAGAATAGTATCACTAGTAATATGGCAGAAGAGATGGTTTACACAAATCAGTTCATATGCTTTTAAAAGGACTATTCATCCACACTGATGAATAGGATCACGTCTGTGTGACCTGCAAGAACCCACACTGCCGAGGATCTCAGGGTGGGAACTTGGCCCCAAAGAGTCATCTAAAGCTCCTTAAAATAAAATACACTCCAGACTCAGAAAAGGAGGTCATTTTTAGTTAACCCATGGTTAGCTCTTTAGATAACAAGTTCAGAATGTGGTGGATGTGTAATGAAATAATGGCATAAACTTATTTCTCTGTTTTATTATTGCATGATATTGAACACGATATCTGTGAGGAGGTAGAATTATTCAAAATTGTGACTCTTTTAGTCTGTGAATAATTCATTTAACTGAAATAGCAGAGCGCCCACATTTTCAAATCTCACAAATCTAGTCCATTGATCTGCATTTAAATATATATGAAAAGGAAGGAATCAATCTATCTGTGGGATTATACAATTCTGATTAAGAATTCATAATTTATCCCTCACTATAGCCTGTTCTGTGGTGTTTCTTTCATACCCCAGTAGTACCTTATTTCTGTGCCTTAAAACAAAGGACTCTGAAACATTCTTACCATGATTAGTTATGAAAACCAATTTAGGTGGGTTTTCTTTGTATAGTTACATTTCTACATATACACCTCAAAGATCACAATGTCCTGCTAAATGTTCTGATTGTCTTATATACAGTTATAGTGGACATTTTGAGGAATTTCTCTGATGAGTGACATAATGTGCTATATTGTTTTCTTTCTCTCTTTGCCTTGTTCTTCCTTTTGTGTTTTAGGTTTAGGATTAGCATTCAACCTGCAACCAGCCTTAACAATAATCGGAAAATACTTCTATAGGAAGCGACCCCTTGCAAATGGCTTTGCCATGGCTGGAAGCCCTGTTTTCTTAAGCACACTGGCTCCCTTCAATCAGTTCCTATTTAACAGCTATGGCTGGAAGGGGAGTTTTTTGATTTTGGGAGCCATATTTTTGCACTCCTGTGTGGCCGGGTGCCTCATGAGACCTGTCGGGCCAAGTCCACGTGCTGTGAAGTCTAAAAGTAAGGTTGGCTCAAGACAAGATTCAAGTACGAAGAGACTCAGTAAGGTATCAACAGCAGAAAAGATTAATCGGTTTTTAGATTTCAGACTTTTTACACATAGAGGATTTTTGATCTACCTGTCTGGAAATGTTGTGTTGTTTTTAGGGATGTTTGCCCCTATTATATTCTTGGCTCCGTATGCTAAGGACAAAGGAGTGGATGACTATAATTCAGCTTTCTTGCTGTCTGTGATGGCTTTTACCGATATGTTTGCTCGGCCTTCGATAGGATTAATAGCCAACACTAGCTTAATCCGTCCACGAATCCAGTACTTGTTCAGCGTGGCAATCATGTTCACTGGCATATGCCATCTCCTCTGCCCCCTAGCCCATTCCTACACAGCTTTGGTGGTCTACGTTATATTTTTTGGAATAGGATTTGGAAGTATTAGCAGTCTCCTCTTTGAATGTCTTATGGACCAGGTTGGAGCCTCCAGGTTCTCCAGTGCTGTGGGGCTCGTCACTATCGTGGAGTGTTGCCCAGTTCTTTTCGGCCCTCCCCTGGCTGGTAAGAATATTTCTTATCAAGGACAGCAGAATCATAGCATAAACGTCTGTGAACAAGTACCTTACCTGTGGTGATGAGTGTGCTTTATTAGATGATTAACGTGTGAATAGCAATGGTTGCCTAAAAGACTAGAGAGGTTATGCATCTGAAAAAAAAGGTCTCAAAGTAGGTTGATTTAATCAAAAATTTAAGATCTTGGGCTTACCAAGTTATGGGCTTAAGTTATTATCATTGATATGGTATGCAGGGGCGAAGGAGAGTACATTAGAATTCATGTTCTTGAGTATGTAATTTTCGCTCCATATTTACAAATGGCAAAGTTGAGATGCCGAGTTTCAGGACCTTCGATGATCTTAGAGATGCCTGTGGAAGCATCTACTCTAAACTTCCTATGGAGGAAATAAAGTACCTGTAGGAACCACTAAAACAATGTTAAGAAAATGGCCTGATATTTCTTTAAATAATTTTTTTTTGGTAAGGAAAGATGCAAGGGGGTTAGAGGGACAAGGACAAAATGAAAAGATGAGAAGAAAAACCAGTGGGAGAAAACAAATGGTTAAAATAGACATTATAGAATCACTGGGTTTTGTTGACCTTCCTGTGGATTTTGTGGCTTCCCTTTGAAATATATTGAGAATATTCCTGGAAGGAAACTATGGTAGACAGTTCTACTAATTAAGTTTACAATATAAAGGTAAATAGAAAATGTTTTCCCTGCTGGATTTAAGTTAAAACCTTCTTTAGTGTTAGATTTTAAATGTTTTTGGTGATGACCATAGTAGTGGTGTTACTGGTTAATTGTGGTAGAATCATTTCTAGCAATTCCTGTATGTGTATCATGAATACTGAGCTCATTTATTTAGGTTCTTCGTCTGTTCCCTCTTGTTCAGAACCCTGATAAGTAAATTTTCCACCACTTATGGGTGACGCTTACTCAAACAAGCTCACCGAACCATGACTGGTGCATTACAAGTGTTCCTAATTAAACCAGAGAAATTTTACACACACACACACACACACACACACACACACACACACACACACACACACACACACACACACACACACACACACACGCAGCCAGGCCTTATTTTGGTAACTATAACAATGAAAATTTATTTAAAAAACCAAAGCAATCCATAGTTCCCAGAGCACTGGCTACTTAATCACTTCATAGTCACAATCAGAGAGATAGCACAGATAAGCCCGGGATGAGAGTAGTGAAGCCATTAAAGGACGATATGAAATCCTAATGGGCCTTTTCAAAGTAAGGCCAAGACTGGGAAGAGAGGAGAGAGTGGGGCTGCAACTGGGATGTAGCATGAATTACAAAAACAACAAAACAAAACAAAACAAAAAAAAAACCAAAACCATAAGTTATGGAAAGAGAAGGGGAAAGCAGTAAGCCGGGGGACTTAAGACTTCAGAACTACCGGCAAGTTGTCCAGCAAGCTCAGCAAAATGCAGCTTTAATTTCTGGGATGCATAGGAAGCATTGTATCTGGTCTGGCAAAACCATAAAATGTTCTAAGTTAGAAGGCTTTGAGATCTTGGTCTAGTTGTCAGTCGATTGAAACATAGTACCCCAAAGAAATGGGAACTTTCCCAGGAGTGTCATGCTGGGAGGAGGTAAAGAAGCCATCCAGAAAGGAACTTCCTCACAGTTGTGACTACCTTAGAGGATAAAACTGAAACCCTTGAAGGATAAAACAGATAGTGAAGTTCAGTGGTTGGTGATCATGCCTTGACCTGAGTCGGATGAGAAGTCCACAGCCTTACCACTCTGTGTAAGCTCTGATTGTTTCTCAGGACCCAAAGATGGAATTAGAGGCCTTTGTGGAATTCTTTGTCCCTCTTCCTAAGGGGGTCACATTGAATAAGCCTTTTTCCTGCCTTTCACTAAAACAAAACAATACAAAAAAATAAATAATAAACACACAAACATGGAAAATGATATAAATCTCAAATGTCTGATATAGATTAATAAATACCTATGAAACCATGTTCCTATATATTTAAAAAACCCTTATTTATATTCCTATGTACTAATATACAAACACGTGTATGCCTAATATATCCTGGTTATCATATATACCTTGATTATATTTTATTGGCAGAAATAGTTTTCAGTACGTGTGATATACTGGTACAAGTTCATCCTGTAAATATCTAAATATATTCAGAAATGTCACGTAGGATATTTTCTATATTAAAGTGTAATTTGATACTTAATTTAAATAAGAGGAATACAGTTTGTCTGAGGAATTTTTTTCCATTTGTTATGTTATAGTCTTATCATGCCGTCTTAAAGGATTTTCTTTGTCTTGTAGGTAAATTGCTCGATATAACTGGACAATATAAATACCTGTACATAGCCAGTGGGATAGTCGTGTTATCATCAGGCATTTACCTACTGATTTGCAATGCTATAAACTATAGACTTCTCGAGAAGGAAAGGAAGAGAGAGAAAGCAAGGAGGAAGAAATCAGCCTCGCAGGCATCCAAAGAAATGGAGGCTTTGAGCAGATCTAAACAGGACGATGTTACTGTGAAAGTTGCCCATACACACAATCCCCCCTCAGACAGGGACAAAGAAAGTAGTATTTAACAAGTCTCATCTCCGAATCAGTGTTCACAAATTCAATTATGAGTTTCTTTGTGTTTTGTTTTTTTTCAACGAACTGCAAAGGATTTTAGCTGCAACAAAAGATCGCAAACAGTAACGAAACTGGTATCTTCCTCAATGACGAACTAAAAATCAGTGCTTTAATATTTGTTAAAGATGGTTAACTTTTGAGATTGTGCACATAGAAAATCCACACAGCTGCTTATCTGCACACCAGAGCTGTGATGAAAATGAATTTTTTTTTAAATCTTCTGCCAACTTTTACTTTTAGCTATAGAATGAGATCTGCATCCCAGACCCCGGCTGACCTAAGCACAATTCAACATTAATTCCACATAACTACCCTCTTCAAGGTTCATTTTTCATCGGATACTAAGTCATGAAGTGAATTGAAGACAATCATTCTTTCTATTCAACACACAAAGAATTACACATGTAGCCACGCAAACACTGAGTAATGGGATATCATAAAGAAATAAATGAATTTGAAAAAGTTATTATCATAGTCATTTTTAAGTCAAAGGAAATAAAACTCTGGAAAGTGGGAATGTAATATATTTGTGTGCAGTCATGCAGTGTGGATTAAAAATAACAGTCTATGTTGAAAATTCAAGTGTTATTAACTCAAAACAAGCTAAAGGGGAAACTATCTACATGGGTAAGTTTGGCTAAAAACCAGACAGAACTAACTAGTTTTCACCATCAATCTGCCACATTTGTGCCTATTTAATCCACATACCTGTGTGCACTGTTTCTTTGAGAGATTGCAATTAGTGCTGGGTGCCAGACAGTAGAACCCCTTGATGAATTTCTGGAATTCATACCTAACACATAAATTGTCTTAAAAAAAGTAGCGACGCTGAAAAATCAGCTGAATCCATTGACTTTAGAAGCATCTTAAGTCATGATGTATATCTTTTGATGACTTTTTAAAAACTGGGCTCAATGCAGATTTAATGGTGTGCTGAACTATCCAAGCCAAATGAATTAGAAGAGCTAACATGTTTAAGTAGACTAGCTTGTATTTTTTTTTCCCAGCACAAAGTAGTGACATAAGCTTAATTTCACAAGTAATGCACAGGAGTAGAACTGACAAGACCAGGGGTCATTTCTAATCCCACTAACAATGACTTAAAATTCTTTACTACAATAAACAAAACGAAAAAACAAACAAACAAACCAAAAAAAAAAACAAAACAAAACAAATGCTGGCCTTGAATTCAGTCCCAGAAGATATGTCGTGGTATAAAAGAAAAAGGGGAAACACTTGAAAATTCTGCCCTCCATTGATTGGACTAACCATCACTGAGAATAGAACCCAGAAGCTGGGTCGTGTCCCCAGGATACTTCTATCAATATAAGCTGTGGGGATGGACAGGTATGTAGTTTATGACACAATAGCAGCATGGAGGAAAGTTGTTGCTCAAGTCACTTTAGTATTTTGCTTCTTTTCCAACCCAGTGTCTAGAATTCAAACATCATTCTTATGACACTCTTTGAGAGGTTTGTATTTTCCTATTGTGTACATAGCAACTGAAATTAAATATATGTCTCATGTCTGGTTTCACTTTCTGATAAATAGGAAAAATTTAATGCTTTATTATGTCACTCTTAAAATGTCTTCTTCTTCTTCTTCGTCTTCTTCTTCTTCTTCTTTCTCCTTCCTTCTTCTTCTTCTTCTTTCTCCTTCTTCTTCCCCTCCCCTCCCCCCCTCCCCCTCCCCTCTCCCTCTCCCTCTCCCTCTCCCTCTCCCTCTCCCTCTCCCTCTCCTCTCCTTCTTCTTCTTCCTTCCCTTTCAATAGAGGTGGGTGCTATTCTTATTTCTTAGAAGACTCTACCTAGACAACACATTTTCATGATGTTATCATTCAAGGTTTGATTTGCCCAATACATTTATACACTGCTTCATACCTGTGGTTTATAGGTTTATATTTAGGGAACAAAATAGGATTTGGGTTATCAATTGCTTCCTTGAATATGGAAATATTTCTAATTTTCAATTCAATAGAAACAAGATGTGCCAATATTGTAGAGAAATCCAGCAGGGCAATATGTGAAACCATATGACTTTCAAACAGGTTCCCCCATTTTGAATGACCTTCTTTATATGATTATTTCCTTCATAACCACTTCTGTGTGTCCAAAGAAATCATCCTAGTCAACCACAAATGCTTCCAATAAGAGTATCTTGCACTGTTTGAAAATACATTTGAAAACCATTATACCAACTAACACAACAGGAGGAGAGAGGCAGTAAGTCGGTGAGCATGGGATCTGCAGTCAAAGTTCGTGTGCTCTACTACCTGCATGAAGAGATGCTGTTGGTGGATTCCAGTGCCTTTCTTTTTCCCTGGGAAGTGGTGATGCCACCTGCAGATGGATCAAATCAAAACCAAATTGCGTTTCCCTAGTTGTTTTTTGGTTGTCTTGATTCACTTCATTTGCCATGGTTTTTGCATTGATTTTCTTTCTTAGAAAAGAGGGTGGAGGGATTGCAGAGCACATGACCGGATGTGTGGCATCATGCTGCAAATGTGACATGAGTGTGCGCATCTGTAATGGATGGGTCCTAAGTTAAGCCATGTCTCAACTTGAGTCAGTAACAAAATCATAGTAGAAAAGAATCCAGTCATTTGCTTTTACCAGTGCAATGCCTCTGTTGAAATGTTTGCTGCTTTAATGAGATCTTTCAAAGACTGAGGAAAGAATACTGGCCTAAATCATGTGTCCCTAATCACCCAAGTAGGGGAGGAAATGTCACTGTCATTTTTGTCTGCAACTTTAGGGTTAAATACATCCCTGACACCAAGGAACAACAGATTTTAGATGTTCAAGACAAGAAACTAGATTGATATCATTAAAATGCCCACTACATCCCACTGATCACCTCAAAACTATACAAAAGGAACTATAATACTCACAATTTATGATCGTTAGCTAGCTTACATATTTTGTCATTTTTGTTAAACATCCCATATCTTTTGCTATTTATTTCTTCATTGTCCATAGACATTTAAGTGGGTATGGACTTGTTCTGGCCTAGTCTTTCCAAATCTTTTTTGAAGAGGCAAGGGACTAGAAAACATAGCATTTCCTCAATATAAATTCACAGGACTCACAGGCTTCCCCTTTCCCTTCTGTGTTCCAACTGCCTTCCCTCACACAGTCACATGCTCCACCCAGACAACAGAAAATAAGCAAAACAGTTCAATCTGGTATGTTCAAAAGTACGCTATAAAGGCATAACATATCTACTCACTTGCTTCTACCCCTACAACCTGACAGTATGGAAAACTATAAATATAATTGTATATGCATGTTATAAATATTTGAAATTACATTTACCAAAAGAATGCCTTATAAAGAAAAAAACTCATATATGATTTCTAATCTTTAATAAAATAAATTATCCCAAAAGTTTGGCTCAATTTCTTGGGAGGATGCAAATTAGAGCAGGGCTTAAGAGATCTGTGACATGAATTTTGCCTACATAATACCTTTGAATATTTAAACCAAAGAAGTTTAACTTGATAAAGAAATCATTAACTTAATACAATAGAATCACACACACACACGCACACATGTGCAAGCTCAGGAAATGTTAAAAATAATGTATTGTTAAACCAAATTTTAATCTTTAGTTTATCGCAAAGCAAGAAAAGTCCCTAAGGTTATTCACTCAACTTCCAAATACAGATGACTGTATCCTAAGCAGGTAGAAAGACATATAAAAGAGTAAACTTCCTGTTAGAAATTAGACCTAACTTCAATCTGTATAATGATTTATTCTATGTCCGTTAGCAATTGTAAGGAAAACAGTAACAAATTGCCTGCTTCTCTTAGCAGTTTAAATGATCTCAAATGATAACTATATAGTATCTGTGTTTTCATAAAACCTTGCCTCATATAAATGATGGCATGTTTATATGACCCCTGACGTTGGAACAGAAGGAACCATTTTTTTAAATTACACATAAACTCTATTCCTATATCTGTTGCCACCGATAGGTATAAACTGTAAACTATAAAACTTCAAAACATGCTGATTTGGATTCTAGTGACTATCCCATTTATTGGATTGCCTCAGATATCAAGAAGTGTTTGTGAAAGAATTCATTTCATTGGGACAGTATATGCTTATGTTCACTATTTGAAAATAGAAACACACCCTACATAACTACCTTTCGACTTCCTCTTAGTGTGCTCCTTGTTCCATGGAGAACAAAGCTGTTACTGCTTTTGTAGTCTTCTCTTATAGACTCTTCAGAGAGCTAATGCACGCCTCCTTGCTTGAGATCAATCTCAACCCACCATTTTCTGCACGATGTCCTCAGTGATACAGGTACCCTTTTTAATTTGTGATTGTCAAGAATAGCTTCTCTGAGGCAGTATGTACCTCAGGTCAGAACTTCACATCCTCACGCATGTTGAAAATGCTTCTGACTCTAGGCCTGAGAGTGCTAAGAATGGAAAGGTATTGGTGGTCTTAAAGACTTCTTTCAAATGTGGGTGTTCTTTTCCATATGCATGATAAATACATTATTGAATCGGATTGACAATCTAGGAAAATAAATCAAACTGTCCTTGGCACTTACCTTCTGGAACTTTCCCAATTCTCTGAAAGTGCCTTAGGCCTTCAAGAACTAGAATTAACAGTAGTGCACCATGGTGTTGTTAATATAGTGGAGCCATCGATGCAGATCCACCACCACCATTGGCAGTTATGTCACTCAGATAGTTTTAAAGTCTTCCACAATATCATCACTTTTACAGATTTGACTTCTGTGTGTCCATGTGCTTCTGCATGTTTGAGAGCACAGATAAAAAGCCAGGAGACACATGGCAGGAACTCTCATGTAATAAAGCAAGTTATTTCTATTAACACGCTTCAATGAACAATGTGCTAAGGCCATCATTTTTAACATGCAAACTTTAGTCTTTGAGTGTTCATACCCAGTAGAATTTGCATCTTCACACAGTCTTATAAGATTAAGAGTTCTCGTCTTGCTTTCTTTGATACAGACAGCGTCTGAAAAACTTACGATAGTATCGTGAATGACATTTCCAAATATCTCTACATTGAGCAAAATGAGCAACATTGAACAGAATCATGCCTATTCCAGCCCCCACTGCTTCTCACGATCCTTCCTGCCCTTCTCAGACATTTTATTTCTTTTTTTGAATATCCTTTCCCCGTAACGTTCAGATATGTAAAAAGTCTTTAAGATTTTTGTCCTCTCTGGACATTCTGTCCACAGAACACGTCCTTGGTGGCGATGCTTTAATAACATTTTCATTGTCTACATGCTCTTTTGTAGTCCAGTCTTCACAGATACTTGTTAATAACGTGAGCATTATTCAGCACTAATCCAGAAAGCCAGTACATTATCAAATTATTAACATCAGAGTGACTGATTTTTCTTTACACGATAAAATAGGCTTCCCATTATTGTTGCATCTAATGATAATTTTGTTAGACCTACTTTATACATAACATGCTCACTGAAGTAACCACAGGTTTCTATGGGCCGTGCTTCTACCACCCCCATTGTATTGGCTGAAGCCTGAGTAATTCTGGACTTGATGAGATTAGACCAGCCAATTGAAATGCTGCTTTTGGAACATTGGATATAATACAAATATAATGCGTTCTGATTTGCAGCATAATTTCGTTCGATATGTGCACCTAGCAAAAGTTACATTTAGTTAGCTCGTTGTATCATCTTGCCTCTCTGAGCTATCTTTTGTTAGTTATCCACAGTTTGAAGTAGTATATTAGAGCAAAGTAGAAACTTTCTTTAAATATAGCCCAGAGTGCTGAGTGCAAGACTGAAGATAGAACCCATCTTTTGACTTCTAACATTTCTGTAGTTCCATACATTTGCAAGCCCTGTTGGCAATAATGATGACCTTGTGGAATGAATAAAATATTTCCTAAAACACACGTAATAATTCTTCATATTCAATATAATTGTTTTTCTTAATCCTACTTTGCAGTGTCAAGTTCATAAGCTTAATTTGAAAAATAACTACCCATTGCTGTGGTACAGAACTCTAGGTAAGGCACAGACAGTAACTAATATGCTGTTGAATTTTGTACAATATATGATTTTATAATATCAAAGATACTGGATACTGGTATTATATTAATCAAAATTATCAGTGTTCCTTTAATTGCCCTTTTACATACATATGTGTGTATATATATATATATATATATATATATATATATATATATACCTTATTTTTAAGAACACATTCATTTCCTAAAGAACTGCCATTATTTGAGGACATCACTCACACAACGCTCTAAGAATCTGAGAATATATTAAGGAAAGCACTAGAATGAGTTCTATCAGGCAAAACTAGATATTTATCAGATACCTGGCAACAATGTAACCAAAGCTTAAATGTCAGAGAATACTATTTATATTTATTGTGCCTGCATAAATATTGTTTCTACACTTAGAAACAATAAAAAAAATCATCCATAGTGAAATGTATCTCTGGAAGAAGAGTTGTAACTGTTTAGAGTTTATTTTGACAAAGTATAGGACACAGTATTCTGCCTAGACAAGTGTTTGCTGTAGTCACTAGGGACATCTACTAGAAGGGGCCATTGTAATGAGGATGTTTATAAACTGAAATGGCCCACGAGAATCTTGTGTGCATATTGGAGACCTTGACTCTTGTCCTGGCAGGTGCAGGTTGATTATATTCAACCAGGCTGATGCCATGTAACCAACTGACATTGTCATTGTGACAGGCGACAGCCTCAGTACCTGTGACATTTCCTTTCTTCATAATGATAAAACGATATCATTCTTTAATCATACAATAATGTCTGTGCGGGAGGTGAAATAGAAGGATCTTCCCAAATATTCATTAAGATTGGCAATTGAATTGAAACTTTTTAAATATGTGTTGATGGAATATTTTCTGGAATGAAAATTTCTCCATTTGTGAAGGAAATTTTGAAAAAAATTATTAGAACTTATGTGCTTTCAATATTTTTTATTATACCTTTAAATTGGAACTAATATTGTTGGGGAAAGTTATATATCATATCTTGTTACTGATAAGACACGGTAAAGATATACTTTACTCAAACCATGCCTATTTTTCAAAAGAGTTCCTGAAGAGAATGGGTTTCAGAGTTAATCTGTATATTTATTTTAATTACAAATTATGCCTTAAGCTCTGCTTCTAAGATTTCAAAGTGAAACGTAATGTGTTTTGCTCTCTATGTATTTTGATGACCACTGAGCAAAGCACCACACAGTCACATAAGAATGGGCAATCCCTGAAATAAGATTAAGATAGCCTTGTGTGTCACCTAAGACAATTCAGTGCTGTTTTTCTATGATATAAACCACGGCTGTACCTGCCTCATCTTGTGAAAATAAAGTATAAAATATTCAGTGTGGAATGCCTGTCAACATTTAGAAATGTAAGATGATAGACTGCTCTTCCTTTGCCTTCCCACAAGTGACCCTAAGTTCATCTCGATGTACATTTCTGGAAAGTTTTCTATATGTCACAATTGCTAATTTAGAAAGTAAGACATGCATAAAAGTGACCCTCAAAATGAAAGATAATGGGTGTTTTCATAGAGATGCATATTTTATTTTCATTAAATGTTATGTGAATTTATTTAAATCCAAAGTAAATTGTTTTGCTACTGAGCTCCTTTTAAGGGAAATGTCCTTGGTGACTGAAGCACTCAGGCCCTGTCCTGCTGTGGTGTCACAGGGACATAATGCTTCAGAGAAGGACCTACTAGAGTTGCTGTGTTTGGCTGCTTAACAAATTTGAAAGCAAATGTCCAATTTCTCTGTGAGAATATGTGTTTTGCCTGCTGTTTAAAATATATTTTCCAGGGTTTTTTTCTTTTCTTCTATACTGTGTTGACAAGGATGCTTCTAGATTAACAATTTTTATGCCCCCTAGGGCCAAATATAGAATAATTCCTCAAGGAAACGCATGAATGGAATGAGATAGTTAAGAGTCCCACAGTTTCCTCTGGTGTGGCCTGAGGCATAGGAGGAGAATTTTCTGACAAGTTCCAAATAATAAGATGGAAACGCCTTGAAGTCTTTCCCCTACTGTAAATTGATATTCTGTCTTGAAGGAGCCATTTTAATTAATTTCCTCAGTCAAACATTCTATGCAAATGTTGAGACATACAGCATGTTAACTTTATGGTACCTATCAAATAGTTTTATTTTATTTATAAAGTCTGAAATGCTCTATTTAGGCTTCCTGGAAATAGAGACAATCTTTTTAATTACTAAAGGTGCTACTTATTTTCCAACACTGACCTTGATCAAGAGTGCTCCTGTCTGCTGAGTTTTATGTGTTCTATTTTTAGGAGTGGGGAGCAGTGCAATAAAATTCATTTATCTCTTTTGTTTGAATTATGCAACTTGAGAAAAATCTATAACTATTTGTACTCTATTGTTACTGTATTTTAATGATTACTGCTTATGAATTTAATTGCAGCTCTGTGCTGTTTGTTAAAAAGTACATGTGTATATATTTCTATAGTATGTAAGAAAAACTTGTATTGCTTTTATTAAGGTGAAATTTATGTTCACGTTGAATTTTTAAAATGAAATCTGTAACTTTTTCCTTAACCATTAAATGCTGTGCTATTCTATTATCAAAACATGATGTTCAACTCCAGCCCATGTGTAAGGGCACTTCTTTGCCTGGATGTATATAACTGATTAATATCAATGGGAAGATTAATGTCAACATGAGAAATATATTCAATGACTTCGAATGGCTGAAAAGAATGTGTGGAGTTATTTTTTTCATTGACTTGCTTGAATGGGTTCACACTAACTGAACATAAATGTTTCACAAGGATATTATTGCCTGAGCCACAGAAGCTCTTTCCCTCTAACTTGGTTTTAAAATGATCTTTATTTTTTTTGAACACTTTAGAAGAGTAGCAAAATGAAATCCTCTGTATACTATAAACTTATACATTGTCCAAGACTCCTTTAGTATCAACCCCCAACAAACTGTTAGTAAAGCTACACTCACACTTTTACCTAATAGTTTATGGGCAAGAGTAAGCCCTCAGCATTGCCCATTATAGAATTTTGCACAAAATAGCGTGTGAATATACCATAGGGTTGCATGACTTTTGTAGGAGATAAGAGCAAGCATCTCTTTACCTGAGGTAAAACACCACCAACAAGAAGAAACGGTTCTGCCCAAGTCTAGCTGAGTGCACCCATGAGCACCTGGGTACTTGATGGTATTTGTAAAGGGTTTCTTATGATAATGTGGATGGAGGCTTGCCTGTTCATAGGTCTGTGGCTATGATGACATTTCTTCTTGCCCTTCTCAATTCTGGGCTCTTAGAGATGGTGCCGTTACTCAGCTCACACATTAAATGGTGTTTCCTATTGGAAAACTGACTCTTTATGTAGCTCCCCCGCTCCTAAGCCTGATTGCTTTTCTTAATGTGAAATCCATTCTGCGTGAGATTCCATTTCTCCCTCCTACGTTTGGTTAGCACTTACACAGTACATCTTTCTTTGTCCACTTATTTTTAATCCATATGAACTGTAAGGATTTCTATAGCCTACATATATTTAGGTGGCAAATCTTTGACCCATTTAGCTTCTAGCTTCTAGCACCCTTTCCTTCATTTTCAGAAGTTGGGAAATAGTACGCAAGAGGTGCTTTTTGGCTATATGTTCCATATTTCTCTACTCCATGTTTCCTCATCCTTGCTCAGCATCTGGTAAGTTGAGCAAATTCTCGGTGATTATTACTTCAAACATTTTGTTCCTGATTCCTAAATCTTCCTCTGGTAACGTGGTTATGCATATACTTTTGTAATTCTCACACAGTTCTTGCTTTGGTGTGGCTTATTTCACAGTAATTGTGTTTTTCTCTCTTTGCTGGTCAGTATTTGAAGTTTCCATGATGATATCCTCAAACCTAGTGAGTTCACCTATCCCTAGTAGGTCCAGAAGCACGTCATCAGAAGGCGTTCTTCACTTCTGCCATGGAAGATTTGATCTCTCACTGTCTTAGGGTTTCTATTCCTGCACAGAACATCATGACCAAGAAGCAAGCTGGGGAGGAGAGGGTTTATTCAGCTTACACTTCCACATTGCTGTTCATCACCAAAGGAAGTCAGGACTGAAACTCAAACAGGTCAGAAGCAGGAGCTGATGCAGAGGCCATGGAGAGATGTTACTGGCTTGCTTCCCCTGGCTTGCTCAGCTTGCTTTCTTATAAACATCCTAGACTACCAACCCAGGGATGGCACCACCCACAATGAGCTGGGCCCTCTCACCCTTGATCACTAACTGAGAAAGTGCATTCAGCTAGATTTCGTGGAGGCATTTCCAATGGAGGCTCCTTTCTCTGTGATAACTCCAGCTTGTGTCAAGTTGACACCCAAAACCAGCCAGTATAATCACATATCTTTTTTATTCATAGAATTTTGCCTTTCTGTTTACATTGCCCATCTATTTACTCATGATGTTCATCCACAGGGACCCTTGGCATATTATCATTATAGTTAGAATTGTGGAATTTTAGTTTCTTTAAAAAACGCAGAAATACTATAAGGATATGTTTTTGTTTTAATCCCAGGTGTAGGATATGAAACAGCTTCAGATTATTTATAGCAGCTATGATTTGCCCCATGCTCTAGCAGTGGTGTGATTTTGCAAGCTGTAGATAGTTTCTATAATTGTATAATATTAGGATTTCTGAGGATTTTTCAGACTGTATAAATACTAGGGCCCTGAGAGTTGAAGGGTTGTTGGTTTGAATGTTGCTAGGTTTTGCTTGGTGTTGCTTGTTATTTGTTGTTATTGATGGCAGTTTGTAAAGTAGTGGTACACAAAGAAGAAACAGGAAGAAATTAGATGCACAGATAGTGAAGTTCAAACTTGCCCCCAAGGAACTCATTACCCCTAATCAGCAGGAAACAGTCTAATGACAACATGGCTCCCTTTCTAACCCCTGACTTTAATCAAAGATCTTGTTCCTTTCCTATCCATTTTTCTTCCCTCTTATCTAGAGTTAGGTGGTTAAAAGAGGGGAATAAAAAGGGTAAAAGGGAGTGGAAGGGAAAAGGCCACCAAGTAGAATATGACAGCTACAATTCATAGTAGTTGAAAATTTCCAGCCTTATAATTTTTAATATCCTGGTACATGTCACAAATCTGTTTTGAATGCTTGTTCTAGTTCTTCAAAGTCCATTGTGGTTTGCTTGGAGAACTTTTGTTGTTTTGGTTCTTTGGTTTTTGTTTGTTTGTTTTGCTATTATTTTATCTCTTTGTAAGGGTTCTGGGTTTCTATGATTTGGTTTGGTCTGGTTTGGTTTTGAAGGTGGAGCTGTTTTTATATTTTGCTGTCAGATGTTTTATTTTTTGGGAGCTAAGCATGATGCATAAGTAGACTTATTGTAAATGGCACTGCAGACAAGGCATGGAAACCATTTTATAGCCCTCTTATTATATGCCAGTGTTTTAAGGAACCTGTATGTGGAGGTTGGAACCTTCGTACATTGTGTCTCTAGCTCATTTCTCCTTTAGTTGAGACATGATATCAGCACAGTCTGGATGGGATAACTCCATTTCCCTGGACCCATTAGACTGATCTAAATCCAACAGTCTACAATTTCACCAGCAAGGTTCTGTGGTGCAAACATTAAGATCAGAATACTTGATATATTTCAAAATGATTGTTCTCCTCCCAGTGCTACCATCTTGAGAGAAGATGACAGCACCTAGAGGGAAACCTCACTGTGTGGTACTTCTGATAATAGGGACCCCTGGGATAACTAATCTTTCAAGAAATCCTCCATAAGCCTATAACCATTGACCAATTGCAATGCAGACCCTCCCTCCAGTCACTGGCTACTGCAGTGAGTTCCACTCTCTGGTGAGGTCTCCTTCCTAATGCAGTGATTCTCTATACCTGCTCTTCCTCTCTGTTGGGTGGGTGGCAGTTTGTTCTTGACCTTTCTTCTCTGGATCCAAGAAGGATCTCTGCTTTTTCATTTTGATTGGCAGTTTACATATTGTGCAACATCTAAGCTGCTGTCTGCTTGGAAATCCACCCTCATTTTAACATCTGCATCATCTTTAAATCAGGTCCCATTTGATAATCTTATTTAATCTAGGGATCATACTCAATGTGTTTACTATTGTGAACTTTTTGCATACTGATCTTTTTCAGATGGTAATTTAAACTGTATCGTGTGACAATAAGAAATGGTTCTGTGAGCTATAAGCATGAACTTTATTGATCACGACAATTGGGACCGTTATAATTAAATGCAAAGTTCTTATTAATGGGGCATTGACCTTCAGTGTGTGTCAGTCTTGCTTATTAACCAAACTATCTTGATGCATTCTTATTCTGAGTGATGTTAATTAGTAATAGCAATTATTAGGCATGAATTATGATTATAGTCCTCAGACAATATTCTACAAAAATTTATTTGAATTAAAAAAAAGAGGCTGAGAAAGAGTAAGTATCAAAAAGTTTGTATTTTCTTTCAGACAGAGAGTCATGAGTGTGGAAACCATATTTGGCACAAAGCATTTAGAATATTACCTAATTTAAAATAGGTATAGTATATGTATATATGAACACACACACACACACACACACACACACACATGAACTGTTATTTTTCTAAGATACTAATTTTGAATATCATTTTACTTCAAGAAGACATTAACCCACTTTGAGAAATTAAAACTTTAGAGGTAGTTCCTCCATATTATATTAGTATTTTAATATAAACACATTGCTATTCAATAAAGGATTTAGGTAGAACTTTATTGCTATGAATATACAAGGTATACTACATATAGTCGTGACTATATCATTTTATTAGTATATCAATAATTTAATCTCCAATTCACTATCACATCAATTAAGAATAATCTAGAAACACCGAAAACTCAGTAGTCATATGGTATGGCTGTCACACCTGGGATTCACCTCAGCAGTGGCTGGGGTCACATGACTGTTGCCATTCACATAATATTGTGGGACGGGAGGGTTTCATCAGGCTCATCCCTCTCTGAGGAAATATAGACAATTAATGATAACACCAAGGATTAGCCTCAGTTTGGACAGGGGTTCTGAGGAAGTGGTATCTTGGATCAGTGAAACAACTGGAAATTAAATTGTGGGTCCAAGCTGACTGCCAATGCTCTGCTGTGAGACAGCTTTCTAGATTGTACTCTCTCTGTGTTCTGCTTGAAGCAACTTTCTCTTGCTATTCTAAAATCTCTGGATAGTTCATCTCTTGCAATTAAAAGGCCTAGTCTTTTATTTATACATCACTTCAATCATTACCCTAGGCTCCCTTTTGATTGTCCCATGAATCACATTGCATGACCCCAGTCCCTTGATTCTTAGAAAGATACACCAAGCACAAGCACAGACAATAAGCTAGTTGGGTGGGATCCCACCTTGAAATTACCATTCTCATCATGCCTTGGACAGGACCTAAACTCCCCCGTCTTAGAATGACCTTGGACTCAGGAATCTGCCTGCCTTTGTAAGTATAAACAACAACAAACTTAGGTGAGATCTTGCCCTGTGCTACCATTTCCTAATTCTCTTTATCTTTTTCCATAGTATCTTTCTGACAAGCTGGCTCTTAGTCCAGCTGCCTCTGTTCCTTTAGACATCTGAAACTCCTTATACAATTCATATAGTGACCTTATATTTTGCATAGTTGGGAAAATATATATATATATTTGAACTCAGGTTTTCAGCCTTAAGGGTTGTCCTGAAGATCACAGTGTCATACCATTTTGCTGAGACACTAGAAACACCCTTGCCTCCTAGACTCATGCTGTGTCCATGGAGTCAGGGACTTAGGCAGAGAAGACATTCCTCAAAGGAGGCGCATGAAAATATGTACATTATTGTACAAACAAGCCTTATGCCCACAGCAACCATCAACACTGATAGAGGACCATACCCTGCTGGCTTTCTGTTTCAGGGGCAGGAACCATGTCATTCCATCCCTTCCATGGTCAAGCAGGACTCAGCAGTTACGTAGCCACTAATGCACTGTGATGTTAAACGCTCTTCATCCATGCTCATAAATGCAACCACAATTTAGTGCAGTGGGCTACATACGAGGAAATGGAAGTTACATGGTGACAGGAAGATGTGATTTCATGTTGGATGGAGAGAGGAAATTAAGATGAAAACTTTGAGGACAGATTTTGAATAAAGAATGCACTGCATCTACTTTATTGTACAGGAGCAACCGTTTGCACAGTGGAAGCCTATCAACTGTCATTGGTTAGCACAGTTACTTCCGATTGGACAGTGACACTCGGATGACCAGGATCTTTATACAGAATAAGCACATAACAGGAGACATGAAGAGTTCACGATTGTCAGCTGGCCAGCTGCTGGCTGCTCACACTACTTCAGAATTATGTATTCTGACATCTGCAAACACTCAGGAGTGTGTTGGCCAGACTGAGACAGAGAGGAGAGAGAGAGGAGAGGGGAGAGAGACAGAGAGAGGAGAGAGACAGAAAGAGACACAGAGGAGAGGGAGAGAGAGGGGGACAGAGAGAGAGAGAGAGAGAGGGAGAGAGAGAGAGAGAGAGAGAGAGAGAGAGAGAGAGAGAGAGAGAGAGAAGAGAGACAGAGAGAAGAGAGGGGAGAGAGAAAAGAGGGAGAGGGAAAAGAGAGAGGGGAAGAAAGAGGGGAGAGAGAAAGGAGAGGAGGAGAGAGAGGAAAGAGAGGAGAGAGAGGGGACAAAGTTGGGAGAGAGGGAGAGGGAGAGAGAGAGAGACAGAGACAGAGAGAGAAAGAGGAGATGAGAGAGAATTTGTGAAAGAATAAATGAAAGCCATGACCATTCCCCAAGGCCTATTTCTAAGAAGCTTCAAGGTGTGTGTTTTGCCATTATTGGTGCTGTGCTTACTGAACTTCTGACTTGCTCTGTGGCACTCTCTGTGGCACATGAAGGTGGGGAAAGGTAAGAAGTAAAAGACAATAGTGAGGTGTAGAGGGAGAAAGAGAGCAAGAAGCCAAGAAAGCTGACCTTGAATGTTTACTAGCAAACTCAGTCATACTCCAAGTCTCATTTTTGTAGCTTCTTGCTGCCATCTTGCCCTCAAGAACTACATGGGGTCATTCCCAAGCCAATAACCAGAGAAAGAAGAGTTTACAGAACTGTGGATAACTCTCCCCATGTAGCACTGGCTCAAGTGCCTTGCCCGTGTTTTTAATCTTTAACAAGAGAGGATCAAATAAATATGAGATGCCTGTCACCATTCATTCCACCTATGAGAAAAGTTTTGAGGAGGCCATCATGTGCCGTGTAAAATAGTATTTCTCTGCATTGGAAACAACAACCATTTTCTCCAGTCTATTATCTCGATTTCTCTATGCTGCGTGTCCGTATTCATGTAGTGCAGATTAATGGTCACATAAAGAACTTGGCTTATATGCTAAGAGATGTAGCAATTTTTCTGTAATTATTTTCATAAAAATAAACAAAACTGAAAAAAAAAAAGTCATCACAATCAAGCACAGTATTCCACCATGTCTAACCTGCCATGGCCCCTGATCCAGTTCACTTAGATATTTATAGTCTGCCATTTACTCTTTTTTTTTTCATCTTTATTAACTTGAGTATTTCTTATTTACATTTCAATTGTTATTCCCCTTCCTGGTTTCCGGGCCAACATCCCCCTAACCCCTCCCCCTCTCCTTCTATATGGGTGTTCCCCTCCCCATCCTCCCCTCATTACCACCCTCCCGACAACAATCGCGTTCACTGGGGATTCAGTCTTGGCAGGACCAAGGGCTTCCCCTTCCACCGGTGCCCTTACTAGGCTATTCATTGCTACCTATGAGGTCAGAGTCCAGGGTCAGTCCATGTATAGTCTTTAGGTAGTGGCTTAGTCCCTGGAAGCTCTGATTGGTTGGCATTGTTGTTCATATGAAGTCTCAAGCCCCTTCAAGCTCTCTCAGTCCTTTCTAAAATTCCTTCAACGGGGCTCCCGTTGTCAGTTCAGTTGTTTAATGATGGCATTTGCCTATGTATTCTGTATTCTGGCTGTGTCTCTCAGGAGAGATCTACATCCGGTTCCTGTCAGCCTGCACTTCTTTGCTTTATCCATCTTGTCTAATTGGATGGCTGTATATGTATGGGCCACATGTGGGGCAGGCTCTGAATGGGTGTTCCTTCTGCGTCTGTTCTAAACTTTGCCTCCCTATTCCCTCCCAAGGGTATCTTGTTCCCTTTTTAAAGGAGTGAAGCATTCACATTTTGGTCATCCTTCTTGAGTTTCATGTGTTCTGTGCATCTAAGGTAATTCAAGCATTTGGACTAATATCCACTTATCGAAGACTGTATACCATGTGTGTTTTTCTGTGATTGGATTACCTCACTCAGGATGAAAAAACAATGACTTTATGAAATTCATAGGCAAATGGATGGAACTGGAAAATGCCATTTACTCTTAATCTACAAAATCACCAGGAAAAGGGACGTTTGTTTCTTTTCCTTTCCAGGACTGTCTTAAGTCTAATCTCCCTCTCCATTTTATACCACGACTACTTTCCCTTCACATTCTAGTGAGATTTATGTCCAACTACTCCTACCCTCCCAGATAGCCAACTAATTCCTATTTTGTGAAGAAAATATCAAAACCTGATCTGTATTAAAAATTCTTCATTGTCAATGACTGCATAATTTCTCAAACATTCCTAAAATCCTTTTATAATTTCAAGTATCTCCTCAGAGGTTTCCCTTCTCACTTTCAGAAATCGACTAAATCTTTCACCTCATTCTACACCATAAGTCTGCAATCCTTTTCTCCATTTCCTGACCTGATGAATTACTTACTACTAAGGCCCACTGGATGTTTCACAGTTACTGATTTTTTTCAATGAGACAATTCCTAATTAAATTTTCACTATGAGAGACTGGAATAGAATGCATGCATTCAATTTCACTCAAACTGATTACTGAATGAGATGATGAGGCCAAGGAAAATTATGTGGTCTGGGAAAAAGAACAAACAACATACCAGAAGTTCAATCTTCTAGATTAAGTATAGAGTGTTCATGTGCAAAATGCTGTAGGAACATTTTGATATTTGCTCCCCTTCAAGGGACCTGGCCCTGACAAGCTCTTATTCAACCATTATCAAAGATGTCAAGTGCAAACTTTCCCTTATCAAATGATTGTCCCGTCCTAGACAATCATGTCTTTGCATTTTAGCCCTCTGAGTAGTTGAAGGATTTAATCATAACTCTTAATGATAAGACATAGAAATGTTGATGAGATGTGAACTTCTTAAGATATGCATTTATTTTATCTGAAATATATAGTTATATACCACAAAATCTCTAACAGCAAGCCTCATGGTTAAGTTGTTCTGCATTTGTCAGGAGTGGGGACATACCAGGTACCTGTGGATCCATACCAATTCTGAGACTTCACAAGAACTCTTCACATCGGTGAAGCTTGCATACTGACAGTGCAGTTATATAAAACTACACCTCTCTTTAACTGCTGGCACGAGTTTTACAATCTACAAGGTAATGACTCAATTGTAGATATAGTCTGTAAGTAAAGTTTTTCATTATTAATTCATGGAAAACACAGGTGCCAGGTTCAAAATAAGTTCCAGGGACAGTCTTTTTCTATTGTTTGTATAAGATATCTCTGTGCTGACTAAACTCTTATGCTCTAGAATCGTTTATGGGTATATACTTAAATATCCAGAGTCTACCCTTGCAAGTTATAGGATCACCTCTACTAGGATAAACTTGGAACAAGGGCTCAGCTCAAGCAATCTATGAGAAATCAGGCCTTTAGCCAGGACAATGATGATGTGTGGCCTAAGAAAGGCTCTGTGTGAACAGAGTGACCTGCCTATGGATGGTTGATATTTCTGAAGGAAGCCTGAGAAGAGCAGGTAGACACTAGGTAGGCAAAAAGGAAAAATCACTACTGAGTATTCTTTTAAAATTGATAACATTAAATTACTGTTTCTATTGACTGCATTTTCTCATTTCTAATATTTTTAATTGAGCTAACTGGGTCCTCATGAGATTAAAATTTAAAAGTAATCAGCGTAGCAAGTTTCTGACTTCTACATAAATGAAACCACACTAAAACAGAGTTTGTCCATTACCCTAAATTGAAAACAATTTAGGCACTTCTTATTCTAAAGAATAATTGAATATAAAGAGTAAAAGTATTTTCTGTAATGAAGCCAAGCTTTCATATTTTTTCTTCCAGCTTAGTTACAAGAAAATCTATTTAAAGCAGTTGTTCACATTTTCCTCTGTAATTTTTTTTTATCTTGCAAATGCAAGTGTTATTTTAAAATTAAGCCAACCAACAATTTGGAGTTGTTGGATTTTTTTTTTACAGTGTTCAAACTTTAAACTCTATATAATGGAATTTAAATGGAAAGTATACATATTTATGATGCAAACCATGTGAATACTATTTTCAGAAAACACAACATAATTAATAGTCATGTCTGTAAAGGATTAGAATCATGCTTCTCTAAAGTGATCCCTGTTTTCTACACTTTCTTTCACTTAACATATTAGGTAGAGAATGCTTTTTAAGTTTTACAAAGTTAGGAGAGCAAACCATAATGGAGAGGTGTAACTATTGTTATGTATGCTTTCTAATAATGCTTTGTGTGTTTCAAACTTCTGGGTAAACAAGCACACATGCATAATTAAAAAAAACTTAAAAAATTAAGTTTTTGCAACTAGGGAAAAGCCAGCTATGATGAGAAAAGTAGACAATCTGGCTAGAGAAGGCAGGCAACTCAAGCAGAAATTTCAGGAATGTTCTTAACGTAGGATGACTTGGCCAGAAGAAAGTTTTTTAGTTTTTCAGCTCCTAAGAGAATACATTTCTGAAAAGCTGTGTATCTTCTGACTAAAACTGAGAAGAAACACTTGGACATCTCCTGGTCAGGGTAATGTGACCTAAGACTTCTCTCCAATTCCTGGCATAAGCATTTCAAACTCTGCAGGCTGGTAGCTTGATGGTGACCTATTTCATGGGACCCTCTGCTTTAGTCTTTTTTAAAGAGATTATATGATTTTTTATTTTTTAATTTACTTATTTATTTACATCCCAAATGCTGCCCCCTCTTGGTCCTCCCCTCACAGAGTCCTTTCCCCATCCCCTCTCCTCTTCTCTGAAAGTTGGGGTTCCTCTGGTGTGCTCCAACTCTGACATATAGTTTCTCTGCAGGATTAGGTGCATCTTCTCTCACTGAGGCAGCTGTGTTGGGGAACGGATTCCATAGTCAGGCTACAGCCTTAGGGACAGTCCCTGTTTCAGTTTTTGGGACCCACATGGAGACCAAGCTGCACATCTGCCACAGATGTGCCAGGAGTCCTCAGCCCAGCCCATGTATGCTCTATGGTTGGTGGCTCAGGCACTGGGATCTCCCATGAGTCCATGTTAGTTGACACTCTTGGTCTTCTTATGTGGTTACAACTCCTTCAGTTCTTCACCTAAGTCTACCATAGTGGTCCCCTCCCATCCAGATCCACCTCTTTCTGTCTCTCCTTAGAAAACGAAGAGTAAAATAAAGCAATATAATAAAAGTATAATAAAATAAAACAAAAAACTAACACATTGGAACAGAACAAAACTAAGATTAAGGAAAGGAGCCAAAGATAAGTCACAAGAAATGGACACAGACACAGAGATCCAACTCTCTGCACACTCATGATCTAATAAAAAATTACTAAGTATAAAACTGGAAGTCATAGTACATGCAAAGGACTTGTAGAGTAAAAATTAAAATGAAAAATAAGATTTAGAAAAAAAAAGGAAAGGGGAAGGGTGAAGAAAAACCATGAGGAAGCGACATTATAGGAGAAGGAACCACCAAAGATACCATTGACTGGTTACCTGATGGCATCTCCTACTGAGCATACACCCTATCCTTAAGGGTGGTTTGTTTCCCCAGTGAGACTTCACTGCATAAAGGGTAAATTTTCATTTACAAGTGGTTACCAATTGGAGATAGCTTGTGAGTTAGCCATCTACTGGGGCGTGTGTCCACTTCCCCTATCAGATCTAGGACCACATCTGGTGCAGACCTCTGCAGGCCCTGTGCATGCTCCCTCAGTTTCTGTGAGTTCATACATACATAAGTCCTGTTTGATTTTGAGGGCTTCATTTTCTTGGCGTCCTGCACCCCTCTCTGGTTCTTACGGTTTTTACACATCCTCTTCTGCAGGGTTCCCTGAGGTCTAGGGGTGAGGGATTTGATGGAGATATACCTGTGGATGAGTGTTTCGAGGTCTCTCATCCTCTCCTCAATGCCTGGCTTGAGTCTCTGTATTTGTTCCCAACTACTGAGGAAGGAAGACTCTCTCTGTTGATGGCTGAGCAAGGTACTGATCTCTGAGTAGGAGATTGCCCTCTTATCGAGAACTTTCCAGTTAATATTATTAAGAACTGTAGCACTTGATTTTCTCTGAGGTCTCTGGACCATACAGGCTTAGATTCTTGTTCACCTAAGTGGTGTTGGGTATGGGTTCCATGTCGTGGAGTGGGCCTGAAGTCAAATCAGATAATGACTGGTCACTCTCGCAAGTTTTGTGCTACCATTGCTCTAACAGATCTTGTAGACAGGACATGGTTGTAGATCAGAGGGATTACAGCTGGGTTGCTGTGTATATTTCTCTTTTGGAGGTGTATATTTCTCTTTTGGGGGTGTGTAGACTCTCTTCCTGTACCAATGATCCTAAAGGATAATGACGAAAGCTCCATCTATGCTCCAGCTCTACGTCTCCATATTCACCCAGGTGTGTGGCTGTTGTCTTTAGCACTTCGCTGTCGGTTTGTGGAGAGGAACTATAGTTTTTGCCATCAGCCTGGGTGGTTTCGGCATTCCCATGGGATCCTCTTCAGACAACAACTAAAGTAACCCAACCCAAATCCAGCACTACTATTGGAAACTTTATTTGGTGAGAAGAGATGTCCAGACAGAGTTCTGTCTCCAAATAATTTGGTGACTTCATTTAGATTGCCATATATAAAACATACATATATATATATATATATATAATTGTATGCCTATATAACATGTTACACATTATATGTATATTATATAATACATATATATACATACATAAATACACACATATTCTACAAAGCTTCTGTTGTATTAGGTTTTGATATTACTCCTCAAGTGGCTATTAATTTATTTGTCTCTCCCTGCATTCTCTTCCTCGCCCCTGCTTGAATCCCCTCCACACTTGACCTTCCAAGTCAGTGCCAGCCCCCCATTCACCCTTAACCATCTATTTGACTTCCCTTTCCTAGGGAGATCTATCAGCAACCCCCAACCCCTTACTATATAGTTATGCTCTGTGATTCTGTGGATTATAAATTGGTTATCTTTGACTTAATAGCTAATGTACTCACACAACTGAATTTACATAGCACATTTGCCTTTGTGGGTCTGGATTACCTCACTCAGGACTAGGATTTCTGGCTCCATTTACCTGAAAATTCCATGACTTCATTTTTTAAGATGTGACAGCTTTCTAGTTTTCTCCCTTGACAGCTGAGTAATGAGCACAGTTAGGAGAAAAATGCCTTCTACACTGTTGGAGAACCCTGCTATTAAGGCCGCAGTCCTCCATGACTAAATGGCTTTCTGAGCTCTGAACAAAATGGAGGGCTCCCTTTCTCAGAAGGGTTTCCCTTCCTTTGAATGGGTTTGCCTTGAGAGTGTCCCTGAACTCAGGGTTCTCTGCAAGGTTGCATAACTCAGCACACATATCCAAACTCTGTCTTCCTGCACACATGACAATTAGGCAGTGTATTCTAACCAATAAGTCCTTCCCACTTTCTTGACACTTGACCAACTAATCCTTTCTGCCTGTTCCCCTAAAATGCCCTTATAGGCCCTATCTCTGGAACAATAAAATAGACTTGTCTCACTGCAGCTGTCTCTGCAAGTCCTTCCATTATACTCATAGCTGTCCAAATCCTGCTTCTGGCCTCTGCTTACTTTGTCACCATTGGCTGGTGGCTGACAGCCTCCAAGGAGAAGGGAGGGCCACACTAGATATGTAAAAGTAGCTGAGTTGGGAACCCCACTACACCCAAGGCTTCATCAGATATTCAGAAGCCAGTGACATCACTCAAGTGATAGTCCTTGAATCCCTTTATACCCACTGGACAGTATATAAGCAGAAACCAAGAGCAAAATGCTCTGCTCCACATATCTGGGGAGATGCCATCCTGATCTATCCTGCAGCTGAAGCATCTTCCCCAGGATCATGACCTTCAGATCATCTGTCTAACAGAGAGACATCTGTTAGAGACTGAACCTGACCTTCAGCTGAGATAGTCACACAGGTAAACAGCCTAGCAGAGATAGGCTCAGGACTGTAGGTAGAGATTTAGAGTCTGTCTTAGTTAGGGTTTTACTACTGTGGACAGACACCATGACCAAGACAACTCTTATAAGGACAGCATTTAATTGGGGCTACCTTTCAGGTTCATAGGTTCAATCTATTATCATCAAGGTAGGAGCATGGTAGCATCCAGTCAGGCATGGTGCAGGAGAAGCTGAGAGTTCTACATCCGAAGGCTGCTAGAAGAAAATTGACTTCCAAGGAGCAAGGACTAGGATATTAAAACCCATGCCCACAGTGATACACCTATTCCAACAAGGCTACACCTCTTAATCATGCCATTCCCTGGGCCAAACGTACACAAAACCATCACAGAATTTAAACTTTGTGTGACAGCTTTTAGCATAGTAAAATAGAGCTTTTGTTATACTATGAATATCTACCTCCTTGCTTAACAAAATGAGTTTTGTCCAATCATATTTCTTGATCTCTGGACTGGTGTACACCCTGGGCTAAAAAAAAATGCAGATCTTACTTCCAATTCTTCTCATGGCTTACAGGAGATTTTGCTGATTTCAATTAGGATACAATATTTCCGGACCGACATAAGACACACTTTAGTCCTCTGCCATAATGGTGTAAGGCACAGAGTGAATGCCAGACAAACTTCAAGTTCTGCAGCACTACAGTTTCATTTCTTTCTCAGGAAAGACTAAAAAAGATGCCTGTTTCACTTTAGCTTTGCCCTGACAATGACTCTAACTATTTAATTAATTTCTCAACTCTTAACATGGTGAAGTCTGATCATTCCCAGTTGTCTGTGTCACCTAGGGGCAACAGTGGATTGAAAGAAAGCAGTCACTAGTACTGTCTGCATCTGTCCCCTTTTCTGAGTCACCCCATGGCTGCTTCCCAGTAGCTTGGTGTAATAAAGACTTACTCTGAGATTCCACCTAACACCAGTCAGAATGGCTAAGATCAAAACCTCAGGTGACAGCAGATGCTGGCGAGGATGTGGAGAAAGAGGAACAATCCTCCATTGTTGGTGGGATTGCAAGCTGATACAACTACTCTGGAAATCAGTTGGGAGGTTCCTCAGAAAATTGGACATAGTACTGCCTGAGAAACGAGCTTTACCACCATTCCGGGGCATATACCGAATAGATGCTCCAACATACAACAAGGTCACATGCTCTATTACATTCACAGTAGCCTTATTTATACTATCCAGAAGCTGGAAACAACTCAGATGTTATTCAACAGAGGAATGGATACAGAAAATGTGGTACATTTACACAATAGAGTATTACTCAACTATTAAAAACAATGACTTCATGACATTCTTAGCCAAATGGATGGAACTAGAAAATATCATCCTGAATGAGGTAACCCAATCACAAAAGAACACACATGGAATGCACTCAATGATAAGCAGATATTAGCCCAAAAGCTCAGATTACCCAAGATACAATTCACGAATAACATGAAACTCAAGAAGGAGGAAGCACAAAGTGTGGATGCTTCAGACCTTCCTGGAAAGAAGAACAAAAATACTCACAGGAGGAAATATTGAGACAAAGTGTGGAGCAGAGACTGCTTAACCTGGGGAATCCATCCCATATACAGACACCAAACCCATACAGTATTGTGGATGCTAAGACGTGCTTGCTGACAGGAGCCTGACATAGTTGTCTCCTAAGAGGCACTGCCAGAGCCTGACAAATACAGAAGTGGATGCTCACAGCCAACTACTGTACTGAGAACAAGGTCACCATGGAAGGAGTTAGAGAAAGGACTTAAGGAGCTGAAGGGGTTTCCAACCACTTAAGAACAATATCAACCAACCATACACCCCAGAGCTCCCCGGGACTAAACCATCATCTTAAGAGTACACAGGGAAGGGCCTATGGCTCAAGCTGCATATGTAACAGAGGATGGCCTTGTAGTGCATCAGTGTGGGGAGAGGCCCTTGGTCCTGTCAAGGCTCAGTGCCCTATTCTAAAGGAATGTCAAGATAGGGAGGTGGGAGTGGGTGGGTGAGTGAGGGAGCACTTCATAGAAGCAGAGGGTGGGTGATGGGATATCGGGTTTCTGGAGGAGAAACCAGGAAAGGACATAAAATTTAAAATGTAAATTAAAAAATCTAATAAAAAATTTTAAAAAGAAAAAAAGGACTTACTCTGTGACGAACTTCCTCTCCTTTTTATATTTCTTACCTTTTTCTTTGTGTCAGATGAATAGATTCAATCAGTTTCTCTTTTCAACAGGCGAAGGAAAAATGCTATTTAAATGGCCACTTGTTAATTTCAGCATGAAAATTAGTAAGAAGAAAGAGCTAAATATCTTAATTCCTCCTCTCCTGCTCTATTTGGAATTGTTGATAAATCCAATTATTTTGGCTTAAAAGAGGAACATCTCAAAGTTCTTTGCACATTAGAATTGAATTGATCCTAATATGTCTAATTTGTCATGATAATAAATGAAACAGAATCATTTCTAATATAACCCACTGTGTGGATAAATGAAGAAGATGTGATTTATCAGATGCTCATGAGAAAAATGAGATGTTTCCTTGATCACGTTAAATATGGTATGTGTGACAAAGATGGTAATGTGAGGGGCAAGGAGGTCATCTCACTGGAAGAAATGGTGCTGAGCATGTGGGAGGTCAGGAACTTGGGCCTTAGAAAGCACACACAAGGGGGTTGGGGATTTAGCTCAGTGTAGAGCACTTGCCTAGCAAGCGCAAGGCCCTGGGATCGGTCCCCAGCTCCGAAAAGAAAAAAAAAAAAGAAAAGAAAAGAAAAGAAAACACGACAAGAAGCAAAGAAGGAGCGAGCGAGCACACACACACACACACACACACACACACACACACACACACACACACACACGGAGAGAGAGAGAGAGAGAGAGAGAGAGAGAGAGAGAGAGAGAGAGTGTCGATGTATCAGTTGGGGTTGCACACCCTACAGTAACTTACTCTCTGTATTTTGTGCAGGTGAGGCTATCTGTTACTATGTAATGTGACTATCTGTAGTAGTCTCCATCTTCTCTTTGGGTATAAGGGTAATTATATTGATTTAAGAAAAATGACATTAGTGGGATTTTATTTAAGGTCCCTGACCTGTCCATCCACAGTAGTTAGATAGGTTTACAGTTCCAGGTATGATTTCCCTCATATTGGGCAGGACTTAAGTCAAATTGGATTTAGCTAGCTGTTGGTCACTACCATAATGTAGGTACCATGATTGCACCACGAAGATTATTTCGTTCCTGTCACAGTTTTGGCTTATAGGCTTTACAGTCGAGAAGGACTGTTGACTTTTCTTCCTCAGAATCTTCAATCATACCCTTTGATACTTTGAAAAGTAGTTCTCTGTGAGAAAGTATGCAGGTCAGTTCTAGGTTGATTACTCCTAATCAAAGTATAAAGACTTTGGAACCCCTTAAACCTTTTTTGAGATCATGATTCTTTAGATTTCCTGTGCCAGATGAAAATCCACTATTGTATTTTACTAAATAATTCTGAATATTTACTCACTGAAGTCCTTTCCTTAATTATTACCTTCAATAAAACAAAACTTTATTAATAGGTTTCCCTCCAGGGTTTATGACCCCTCCCAACCAACCACTGGTTATTGATCATGCCTCTGACACAGACACCTTGTTTCAGGCTGTAAGCATAATATGATTGTGTACTGCATAAAGATTATCTTCGTATTATTCAAATGCCGATGTCTCTACCCCCATATCTGGTTGCAATCCAAACATGGCACTGCAATGATTGTTCTCTGGTTTCAATGTTGTGGAAACATTGCTGCTTCTGATTTGTCAATCAATCTGTCAATCAATCAATCAATCAATCAATATTCTCTGATTTATCAATAAAAATGATCATCCAATGACTGGGTAAGAGAGAGGGTAGGACTGGACTTCTAATGTCAGCCACGGGAGGGAAAGAGAGAAAGGAAGAGATCCATCACTTGAAGAGGGTTCAGGACCCACCATGAAAACACACCTGGAAGAGAGAGAGAGAGAGAGAGAGAGAGAGAGAGAGAGAGAGAGAGAGAGAGAGAGAGAGAGAGAGAGAGAGAGAGAGAGAGAGAGAGCGACACAACATCACTATTGAGCAAGTATCTCAGGGATTCTGGCTAAGAAGTTAGCCAGATAAGATCAGAGGATTAGAATAGACTAAGGAATGTTCAGATATTGTGTTTTAAAGCTTGACTAAATAAACCTTATAATCTTTGTCTCACTTATTTGGGTGCTAGACAGAATAAAGTAAAACAATCACTTTAAAAATTGCACTAACATCAGCTTCTATCCAGACTAGAGCCCTAACTTGAGACACACTGATCTGGTAAAGGTAAGAGCAGATGGAAACAGGGAGCATCTGGTGGTATTTTTGTTCAAAACTACAGTAATCCCTGTATAGCATTCAAAGCCAGTGGGTGATGAAAGGTGAGGTCTATAGAGTGAGAAAGAAAAGACCATTTAAGAAGAGTTTTGGACAATTGTAAAATCTATTACCTGAACACACAACCATTCTTTATAAAGCAAAAACCTGACCCTCTGACTTCTTCAAACAGGAAATTGTATCTCCTTCCTTCTATAAATAAGACTAGAATCGTCTTGCATCCGGTTGAATGGCTGCTTCACGAATCTAGATTGTTTTCATTGCTTTCTAGAACCACGGTAAAGTTTACCACCTATTTCCCTCCCTCTTCATGCTTTACCTCTCTCAACAATTTATTTGGAGACAAACAAAACAGATGGCCTTTCTTTTTTTTTCATCTTTATTAAATTGGGTATTTCTTATTTACATTTCAAATGTTACTCGCTTTCCCAGTTTCTAGGCCAACATCCCCCCTAACCCCTCTGCCTCCCCTTCTATATGGGTGTTCCCCTCCCCATCCTCCCCCCATTACCTCCCAGAATAATCCCATTCACTGGGGGTCCAGCAATGGCAGGGCCATGGGCTTCCCCTTCCACTGGTGCCCCTACTAGGCTATTCATTGCTACCTATGAATTTGGAGCCCAGGGTCAGTCCATGTATAGTCTTTGGGTAGTGGCTTAGTCTCTGAAAGCTCTGGTTGGTTGGCATTGTTGTTCATATGGGGTCTCGAGCCCCTTCAAGCTCTTCCAGTTCTTTCTCTGATTCCTTCAACAGGGGTCCCATTCTCAGTTCAGTGGTTTGCTGCTGGCATTCGCCTTTGTATTTGCTGTATTCTGGCTGTGTCTCTCAGGAGAGATCTACATCCAGTTCCTATCAGCACTCCATCTTATCTAGTTTGGTGGCTGTATATGTATGGGCCACAAGTGGGGCAGGCTGTGAATGAGCGTTCCTTCAGTCTCTGTTTTAATTTTACCTCCCTATCTCCTCCTAAGGGTATTTTTGTTTCCCTTTTAAAGAAGGAGCGAAGCATCTGTATTTTGGTCATCCTTCTTGAGTTTCATGTGTTCTGTGCATCTAAGGTAATTCAAGCATTTGGGCTAATATCCACTTATCAATAAGTGCATGCCATATGTGTTTTTCTATGATTGGGTTACCTTACTTAGGATGATATTTTCCAGTTCCCTCCATTTGCCTATGAATTTCATAAAGTCATTGTTTTTGATAGCTGAGTAATATTCCTTTGTGTAGATGTACCACATTTTCTGTATCCATTCCTCTGTTGAAGGGCATCTGGGTTCTTTCCAGCTTCTGGCTATTATAAATAAGGCTGCTATGAACATAGTGGAGCCCGTGTCTTTTTTATATGTTGTGGCATCTTTTGGGTATATGCCCAAGAGAGGTATAGCTGGGTCCTCAGTTCAATGTCCAATTTTCTGAGGAACCTCCAGACTGATTTCCAGAATGGTTGTACCAGTCTGCAATCCCACCAACAATGGAGGAGTGTTCCTCTTTCTCCGCATCCTCGCCAGCATTTGCTGTCACCTGAGTTTTTGATCTTAGCCATTCTCACTGGTGTGAGGTGAAATCTCAGGGTTGTTTTGATTTGCATTTCCCTTATGACTAAAGATGTTGAACATTTCTTTAGGTGCTTCTCAGTCATCCAGAATTCCTCAGCTGTGAATTCTTTGTTTAGCTCTGAACCCCATTTTTAATAGGGTTATTTGTCTCCCCCGCGGTCTAACTTTTTTGAGTTCTTTGTATATTTTGGATATAAGGCCTCTATCTGTTGTAGGATTGGTAAAGATCTTTTTCCCAATCTGTTGGTTACATTTTGTCCTAACCACAGTGTCCTTTTGACTTACAGAACCTCTGCAGTTTTATGAGATCCCATTTGTCAATTCTTGATCTTAGAGCATAAGCCATTGGTGTTTTGTTCAGGAAATTTTTTCCAGTGCCCATGTGTTCCAGATGCTTCCCGAGTTTTTCTTCTATTAGTTTGAGTGTATCTAGTTTGATGTGGAGGTCCTTGATCCACTTGGACTTAAGCTTTGTACAGGGTGATAAGCATGGATCAATCTGCATTTTTCTACATGTTGACCTCCAGTTGAACCAGCACCATTTGCTGAAAATGCTATCTTTTTTCCATTGGATGGTTTTGGCTCCTTTGTCAAAAATCAAGTGACCATAGGTGTGTGGGTCCATTTCTGTGTCTTCAATTCTATTCCACTGGTCTATCTGTCTGTACCAATACCATACAGTTTTTATCACTATTGCTCTGTAATACTGCTTGAGTTCAGGGATAGTGATTCCCCCAGAAGTCCTTTTATTGTTGAGGATAGGTTTAGCTATCCTGGGAATTTTGTTATTCCAGATGAATTTGCAAATTGTTCTGTCTAACTCTATGAAGAACTGGATTGGAGTTTTGATGGGGATTGCATTGAATCTGTAGATCGTGTTGGAAAATGCCCATTTTTACTACATTAGTCCTGTCAATCCATGCGTGGGAGATCTTTCCATCTTCTGAGGTCTTCTTCAATCTCTTTCTTCAGAGACTTGAAGTTCTTATCATACATATCTTTCCCTTGCTTGGTTAATATCACACTGAGGTATTTTTTATTTTTTGGGACTATTATCAAGGGTATTGTTTCCCTAATTTTTTTCTCAGCTTGTTCTCTTTTATGTAGAGGAAGGATACTGATTTATTTGAGTTAATTTTATACCCTGCCACTTTGCTGAAGGTGTTTAACAGGTTCAGTAGTTCTCTAGAGTCACTTTTGGGGTCACTTAAATATACAATCATATCATCCGCAAATAGTGATATTTTGACTTCTTCCTTTCCAATATGTATCCCTTTGATCTCCTTTTGTTGTCTGATTTCTCTGGCTAGGACTTCGAGAACTATATTGAATAAGTAGGGAGAGAGTGGGCAGCCTTGTCTAGTCCCTGATTTTAGTGGGATTGCTTCAAGTTCCTCTCCATTTAGTTTAATGTTAGCAACTGGTTTGCTGTATATGGCTTTTACTATGTTTAGGTAGGGGCCTTGAATTCCTGTTCTTTCCAGGACTTTTAAAATGAAGGGGTGTTGAATTTTGTCAAATGCTTTCTCAGCATCTAATGAAATGATCATGTGGTTCCTTTCATTGTTTGTTTATATAGTGGATTACGTTGATGGTTTTCTGTATATTAAACCATCCATATATACCTGGGATGAAGCCTACTTGATCACGATGAACAATTGTTTTGATGTGTTCTTGAATTTGGTTTGCAAGAATTTTATTGAGTATTTTTGTGTCAATATTCATAAGGGAAATTGGTCTGATGTTCTATTTCTTTGTTGGGTCTTTGTGTGGTTTAGGTACAAGAGTAATTGTGGCTTCATAGAAGGAATTCAGTAGTGCTCTGTTTCAATTTTGTGGAATAGTTTAGATAGTGTTGGTATGAGGTCTTCTATGAAGGTCTGATAGAATTCTGCACTGAACCCATCTGGACCTGGGCTCTTTTTGGTTGGGAGACTTTTAATGACTGCTTCTATTTCTTTAGGAGTTAACTGGTTTATCTGTTCCTGATTTAACTTTGGTACCTGGTATCTGTCTAGGAAATTGTCCATTTCCTGCAGATTTTCAAGTTTTGTTGAATATAGGCTTTTGTAGTAGGATCTGATGATTTTTTGAATTTCCTCTGATTCTGTTGTTATGTCTCCCTTTTCATTTCTGATTTTGTTAATTTATACACACTCTCTGTGTCCTCTGCTTAGTTTGGCTAAGGGTTTATCTATCTTGTTGATTTTTTCAAAGAACTAGCTTTTGGTTCTGTTGTTTCTTTGTACAGTTTTTTTTTTTTTTTTTTTTTTTTTTTTTTTTTTTTTTTGGTTTCTACCTGGTTGATTTCAGCTCTGAGTTTCATTATTTCCTTCTAATCCTCCTGGGTGTATTTGCTTCTTTTTTTCTAGAGCTTTTAAGTGTGCCGTCAAGCTGCTGATATATGCTCTTTTCTGTTTCTTTCTGCAGGCACTCAGAGCTATGAAATTTCCTCTTAGCACAGCTTTCATTGTATCCCATAAATTTGGGTATGTTGTACTTTCATTTTCATTAAATTCTAAGAAGTTTTTAATTTCTTTTTTTATTTCTTCCTTGACTGGGTTATCATTGAGTAAAGCATTGTTCAACTTCCATATATATGTGGGCATTCTTTCCTTATTGTATTTGAAGACCAGCTTTAGCCTGTTGTGGTCTGATAGGACACATGGGATTATTTCTATCTTTCTATTATCTATTTAGGCCTGTTTTGTGCCTGATTATATGGTCAATTTTGGAGAAAGTACCATGAGGTGGTGAGATGAAGATATATCCTTTTTTTTTAGGATAGAATGTTTTATAAATATCTGTTAAGTCCATTTGTTTCATATTTTCTGTTTGACTATGTCTCTGCTTAATTTCTGTTTCCATTATCTGTCCATTGATGAGAGTGGGGTGTTGAAATCTCCTACTATTATTGTGTGAAGTACAATGTGTACTATGAGCTTTAGTAAGGTTTCTTTTATGTATGTAGGTGCCCTTTTATTTGGAGCATAGATATTTAGGATTGAGAGTTGATCTTGGTGAATTTTTCCTTTGATGAATATGAAGTGTCCTTCCTTATCTTTTTTGATGATTGTTGGTTGAAAATCAATTTTATTCGATATTAGAATGGCTATTCCAGCTTGCTTCTTCTGACCATTTGCTTGGAAAGTTGTTTTCCAGCCTTTTACTCTGAGGTAGTGTCTATCTTTGTCTTTGAGGTGTGTTTCCTGTAGGCAGCAAAATGCTGGGTCCTCATTACATATCTGGTTGGTTAATCTGTGTCTTTTTAATGGCGGAATTGAGTCCATTGATATTGAGAGACATTAAGGAATAGTGATGCTTCCTGTTATCTCTATATTTGGAGGTGAGATTATGTTTGTGTGCTTGTCTTCTCTTTGTTTTGTTGCAAAACTATTAGTTTCTAGCTCTTTCTAGGGTGTAGCTTGCCTCCTTGAGTTGGGCTTTACCATTTATTATCCTTTGTAGGGCTGGATTTGTAGAAAGATATTGTGTACATTTGGTTTTGTCATGGAATATCTTGGTTTCTCCATCTATATTAATTGAGAGTTTTTCTGGATACAGTAACCTAGGCTGGCATTTGTGTTCTCTTAGGGTCTGTTTGACATCTGTCCAGGATCTTCTGGCTTTCCTAGTCTCTAGTGAGAAATCTGGTGTAATTCTGATAGGTCTGCCTTTATATGTTACTTGACCTTTTTCCCTTACAGCTTTTAATATTCTTTCTTTATTTTGTGCATTTGGTGTTTTGACTATTACGTGACAGGAAGAGTTTCTTTTCTGGTCCAATCTATTTGGAGTTCTTGTATGTTTATGGGCATCTCTTTCTTTAGGTTAGGGAAGTTTTCTTTTATGATTTTGTTGAAGATATTTACTGGTCCTTTGAGTTTGGAATCTTTACTCTCTTCTATACCTATTATCCTTAGGTTTGTTATTCTCATTTTGTCCTGGATTTCCTGTATAGTTTTGGGCATTTTCCATTATCTTTGACAGTTGTGTAGATTATTTCTATGGAATCTTCTGCTCCTGAGATTCTCTCTTCTATCTCTTGTATTCTGTTGGTAATGCTTATATCTATAACTCCTTGTCTCTTCCTTTGGTTTTCTACATCCAGGGTTGTCTTCCTTTGTTTGTATTTCCATTTTCAATTCCTTCACCTGTTTGATTGTGTTTTCCTGTAATTCTTTCAGTGATTTTTTTCTTCTTTAAGGGCTTCTACTTGTTTACTTGTGTTTTCCTGCATTTCTCTAAGTGAGTTCTTTATGTCTTTCTTAAAGTCCTCCATCATCATGATCAAATGTGATTTTAAATCTAGATCTTGCTTTTCTGGTGTGTTTGGATATTCAGTGTTTGCTTTGGGGGGAGGGGGATTGGGCTCTGATGCTGCCATGTAGTCTTGGTTTCTTTTGCTTGGGTTCCTGAGCTTGCCTCTCACCATCATGTTGTCTCTGGTGTTACTTGTTTTACCATTTCTGACATTGGCTTGACCTTCCTATAGGCCTGTGTGTCAGGAGTGCTGTAGATCTGTTTTCTTGTTTTCTTTCACCCAGTTATGGGAACAGAGTGTTCTGTTCTCAGACATGTAGTCATTCCTGTACATCGGCTTTCAGCTGTCCCTGTGGATGTGAAGAAGGGCCTGCCCCTACTTCTCCTAGGTCCCTGTGGACAGGGGGCCCAGATGGTGCTAGGTGTTTTCCTCTAGAGTCAGAAATGTGGGCAAAGAGTAGTCTCCTCTGGTTTCCCAGGTGTGTCTGCACCTGTGAAGGTCTAGCTTTCCCAACCATGGGATTTCGGTTCAGTGAGCTGTTTGACCAAGTCCTTTCATATCTGGGTGCAGTCTGGACCACAGGGCTCCTGCAGCTTGATTGCTGCAATCTTCCCATGCCCAGAGGCCTTATACAGTTTCCTCTTCGGCCAAGGATGTGGGCAAAGGTGGGCAGAAGTGGCTGTCTCTCCTGCCCTGCAGTCTTAGGATTGCCCACACTTCTGGGTTATCTGTTCTCTCTCCCACAGGGTTGGTAGTAGGGAGCTGTGGGCTGGGTTCAGCGAGGTCCATGCGCCAGCTAGAAATGAGAAGTGTCCGTTCCCAGAAGATTTTTGCCTTTGTGTGTCCTACCAGGCAGGTCACTTGGAGCAGAAAAGTTGGTCTTATCTCTGGTCTCGGGCCTGAAGTCACTCCTTTATGCTGACTTTCAGCTGTCTCTGAGATGGCCTTTCTTAGATATGAATCTAATCATGATAGTGTCCCACACTGAACAACCATTTTCCTTTTGTCCATAACAAAGTTAAGCCTCTTTCCCTTGGTGAGCTTAGTCTCTCTCTCTCTCTCTCTCTCTCTCTCTCTCTCTCTCTCTCTCTCTCTCTCTCTCTCTCTCTTTTAATCTCCAGTGTCTTCCTGGGCTTTCTTTTTCCTTCAAGAAATATAAAATAATTACATATGTTCCTTTAACTCTTCAAAGGTCTCTCTCCATATCCTGTCATAAGAGAAATATAACTATTTTCCACTACTAGCCATAGATGTTATTTTCTATTTTATCCAAGTAACATTTTTACAGGAAAAAAGTAATTTGTAACTATTCCATGTGTTCAATTTTCTTCTTTGTTTTCTCTTCCTTAAATTTCAGGTGTCTCATACATAGACATATCAATTGTTGTAGTCATTATTTATTCCTTTGCCTAGCATAGATTATGATAGCTATGATAATAACACATGATAATTTAATTAATAAATATATTTTCTATACAAGTAGCATTGATGTAATAATATAAAGAAACTTTCTATGCTAATGTTAAGGTTTATGAGAGAGGTTAATACACAGTATAGGTCATCAAGTACTTGAGAATGTATCTAGCTGCAGCCAACCTTTCACAATCATGCTCGGTATCAGCACCTTCTGCTGTTTTCAAACACACTATGAATGCCAAGTAAAACTCCAATTAGAATATAACAACTGATTGTCCTTTAGCATTATGTTCTACCCCATGGCATCTGAAGTTGTGATGAATCAATTTGAGAGTTAGCAGATCATCACTAGCCCAACAATGCAACCCAACCAACCTTGAATAAATAAATGCAGAAGTACTTCAGCTTTATAACAATTATCTCAAATATGCAACGTATCTAATTACTAGCTAACTTTTATAATTTGTAAATGACTTCTCTAGGCTCCATCTATTGTTTTTCATCTGTGGATGACATATGCAAACAGAAAATATTATGGAGATATGCATCTGTACACTGTATAGCCTTTGCCTCATGGTCATCTGGGTTCACATACTAATTCTTGATCAATGTTTACCACCATGAGTCTTATATTACCTTTTGAAAGCTGTTTTTTTTTTAGTATGTGTCATTGCTCTTAATTTTTGATATATAAATTGCATAGAAAAAGGAATGTTCTACCTGACTTCAGGTACCATCAATCACATTTTCTTTTTCTTTTTTTATTAACTTGAGTATTTCTTATATACATTTCGAGTGTTATTCCCTTTCCCGGTTTCCGGGCAAACATCCCCCTCCCCCCTCCCCTTCCTTATGGGTGTTCCCCTCCCAACCCTCCCCCCATTGCTGCCCTCCCCCCAACAGTCTAGTTTACTGGGGGTTCAGTCTTAGTAGGACCCAGGGCTTCCCCTTCCACTGGTGCTCTTACTAGGATATTCATTGCTACCTATGAGGTCAGAGTCCAGGGTCAGTCCATGTATAGTCTTTAGGTAGTGGCTTAGTCCCTGGAAGCTCTGGTTGCTTGGCATTGTTGTACATATGGGGTCTCGAGCCCCTTCAAGCTCTTCCAGTTCTTTCTCTGATTCCTTCAACGGGGATCCTATTCTCAGTTCAGTGGTTTGCTGCTGGCATTCGCCTCTGTATTTGCTGTATTCTGGTTGTGTCTCTCAGGAGCGATCTACATCCGGCTCCTGTCGGTCTGCACTTCTTTGCTTCATCCATCTTGTCTAATTGGGTGGCTGTATATGTATGGGCCACATGCAATCACATTTTCATATTGTTCACATCAATTAAGGGAAAGAGGGGATATGAAACAAAATCTCCTACAATCCTACAGTGGTTAAGAACAGAGTCACAACGAATTTAAGATGGAATACAGACACAGTAAGAAGTAGTAAAGGGCTATAGAAGAGATACAGATGGAACATTATATGCTTTTCGGAGAAGAAAACACATATCACAACCCTGGGCTGCAGAGAGTTTGGTGGGATAATAAAGAAAAGTGTTGTGGGAAAGAAGAAATAGCAAAAATCTTTGTAACAAAAGCATTTCACCCAGTCTTTCATAGATGTCCATTTTGTCAAATGGAATAGAAGTCAATGGTACTCAAAGTAGACAAAACTATATAAGACTCAAGAACATTGAAAACTGAGAACTATTTTCATAAATGGGGCCAATTTTGATTTTCTATAAAAAGAATAAATTAATAGATAACTCACAGTGGAGGTTAGAAGAGACCACAAATAGTGTGCATATACAAGAGCCAGGGGATATTGAATGTCTTAAGAATGTAAAAGTGAATATTCACTGCTTCAACTTATGTTTCAAGAATTATTTGGACTACAACTCTGTAATATAATTAGCAGAATCTCAAATGTGTGGCTAAAACTCAGTGGGTAGCATGAGATCTTACTATGCATTGCCTGGTGGTAGCCAAAACAGTATCGATACTAGTTTCAGTAGTTAATTTTTCTAATCCCTTAGCCTGATGAAGTAGAGCTTAAGTGAGGAAAGTGTTTTCATTCACCTTATTCTTTTCTTTTATTAATCACTTATTTGTTTTTTACATTTCAGCAATATCCCCCCTTCCCGTGTCCCTTCCACAAACTGCCAATCCCATCCCCCCTTACCTTTGCCTTTAAGAGGGTGCTCCTCCACCTATTCACCCATCCCCACCTCACCATTCTAGCATCCCTCTATGCTGAGGCATCAAACCTCCACAGGACCAAGGGCCTCCCATCCCATTGATGCCAGATAAGGCCATGCTCTGCTACATATGTAGCTGGAGCTATGGATCCCTCCATGTATACTCTTTGGCTGGTGGTTTAGTCCCTGGGAGCTCTGGGTGGTCTGGTTAGTTGATAGTGTTCTTCCTATGGGGTTGCAATCACCTTTACCTCCTTCGGTTCTTCCTCTAGCTCTTTCATTGGGGTCCTTGGGCTCAGTCTAATGGTCAGCTGTATCTTCATCTGTCTTAGTCAGGTGCTGGCAGAACTTCTCAGGGCATATCCATACCATCCTGTCAGCAAGCACTTCTTGGTATCCTCAGTAGTGTCAGAGTTTGTTGTATGCAGATAAGATGGATCCCTATGTGGGGTGATCTCTGGATGGCCTTTCCTTCCATCTCTGCTCCAGTTTTTGTCTCTGACTTTCCTTTAAACAGGCACAATTCTGAGTTAAAATTTTGAGATGGGTGAGTGGCCCCATCTCTCAACTAGGGACTGTGCCTATCTACTGGAGGTGATCTCTACAAATTCTATCTCCCCTGTGTTGGGTATTTCAGATAATGTCACCCCCATTGGGTCCTAGGAGCCTCTTTCTTCTCTGGCATGTGGCCAACCCTAGTTCCCCATTGCCCCAATGCGACATATTTTTATTCAATTTCACTAAGTTTATAGCAGCTTTATTTATAATAGCTAGAAGCTGAAAACAACCTAGATGTCCCTGAACAGAAGAATGGATAAAGGAAATATGGTACATTTACAAAATGGATTATTACTCAGCTATTAAATACAATGACTTCATGAAAGTCACAGGTAAATGGATGGGACTAGAAAATATCATCCTGAGTGATGTAACCCAGACACGAAAGAACATACATGGTTTTTACTCATGGATAAGTGAATATTAGCCACAAAGCTCAGAATATTCACAATACAACCCACAAAGTGTATGAAGCTTAAGAAGAAGATCAAGTGTAGATGTTTCAATTCTACATAGAAGGGAGAACAAAATAATCACAGGAGGTAGAGGGAGGTAGGGACTAGGGAGGGAAAGACAATGAGGAGGGAATAAGAGGGGGTGGGTAGCATCAGGTATAGGAAGGGATAAGAGAGAAATACAGAGGGTGAAGAAAACTTTATTTGGGCTTGTGAGTAGAAAACATAGCAGCTGGTCAAACTACTTCTACTGCTAGGAAGTACAAAGAGAGGATATTAGCATTTGACACACTTTCTCCTATCTATTCAGTATGGAACCACATCCAAGGTAAGTCTTCCCACCTCAGTTAAACAACTTTGGAAATGTCACCCCCCCAATTATACACACACAGACACAGATACACAACACAGCTACATAAACATACAGAGAGCCGGGGGTTCTCCTAGGTGATTGTAAATATTTCACAATTGACAATCAAACTTAAGTACCACAGCTCTAATTTTTGATAACTTGTCATGCAAACACTTTTCTTTAAATAAAACATTCCATTTTGACTCCTAAAGTTTTATAATGCAAAACTTATTTAGCATACCTTGTAAAGGTAACTTTTATTCACCAGATGTCTCAGAGTCTTACTGCTGAATTAGGTCACCCTTTCTAGCTCTTTCTGTATTCTGGCTGATTCCTCAGCTGTTTTGCCTCAAACTCCTCTCCAAACTGACTGATTTAAGCTGACTTCTCTTAGCCTCTGACTGAATTGCTCTGCTTTGCTGCAAAGTAACTCTAGAAATCTGTTCTAATCTGGTATCTCCTCATTCTCTGGCTTGTTTTATCTCTTCTGAACTGCAACAAACTGTATGGAACTCAATAAAAATTCAAATCTGACATATTGAACAGAACTGACTGACCAAACACTGAACTGGCTTCACTTTCAAACATGGCTGCTTTTTTCTACAAAGGAATTTACCTACATTGTTTGGTATCGAATGTCACAGAGACATAGAAGATCTTTGGATGTGTCACACCAGGTGAAACTTACAAATTCTACTGCCAGCTCAAACGCTGCCTGGTCTCCTTTAACCACAGCTTCAGCAGCATTTAAATCCCTTGAAATATCATCTTCCTGGGTGGCCATTTTGGAGCAGACCACCCTTTTAGAGTCATTCTTAGCTTAGGCTATCAATGTATAAGGTCTTGTCTTTGGAGGACTCTTGTCCCAATGCAAAGGTCACTAGTATACTGGAGTAATGTAAAAGTGAGGTGGAACAAATACCTGATGGCCCAAAACAAGTCATCTTCCTCCATTCTTAAGTTAAATTGGTCATAGATATTTCTGTATACATCCAAGCAAGCCTACTTGAACATGACACCCTTAACTCATGGTCTAGCACTTTTCCTTGTAGGTGCAGAAAGCAATTCTGCTCACATAGTAGGTACTTGTGAAGGGTTTTGGATTTGTTGGGAAATACCCCACATATCTTGTGTTTGCAGTTTTGAATCACTTTACATGCTCATATCAGAGTTGGGTAGAGCCTTTTTACCAGAAGCCTTGACATCACTGTTTTTAAATCAGAGGACTACAGAAACTAGGTAGCAAAGGCACATTTACTTCACTCCATTATGCTCTTCTGCCAGGGTGTTTTCCCTTTCAACAGGCAAGAAACAATGGAGACAGTCAACAAGAAAGAAAGTTTCTGAAACCTTGAACAGAAACAAGTCACACACACACACACACATACACACACACCACCTACATACATACATACACACATACCACATACATCACACAGCCGCACACATAGTTGCACACCATATAGAAACAGACATACACTACATATAAAAACAGACATTCACCACACAAACACGTATACACAGACACATACTCCACACATACACACATGCATGCCATATAAACACATACACAGATACACCACATACACAGACATACATCACATAAACATATACATACACACACAACAGACACATACCCATACCCATACCACATACACACCGACATATACCACACAAATACATATACATATATAAACACAAACATATACACACATACAGACATATACCCATGCACATGCCACATACACTCAGACATACACCAGACATGACACATTCACAAGCATACACACAGACACAAACACACACACAGACACAAACACACACACACACACACACACACACACACACACTGCCAATAATAAACATTTGACTTAAATGCCACTTTGGAAAATAAAGATATGTATGCATGTTGAGCGCACATAACTGAATTGAATGTCTTGCAAGACCAAGAAGACAAAGAATAACTAAGTTCAGTAACTCAGCAATAGTTAAATGTTTTGCATCATATAAGTTGGACAGTCAGGAACAACTTTAATGCTGAATAAAAGTCCATCTGTCATTTGTGCTGTGTTGTTTATTTTGGCCTCCCTCATTGCCGTTCTTTGTGAACCAAATTAAAATGAATTGAACAAAGCAACTATGTGAGTCATTCATCTCCTCAGTATTTTGTTAAAGAAAACACTCACTGCTTGCTTCTCAGTTACGAAGTAATGGACATTCATCATAGAAAGTGCAGGTATTACAAGAGTATAGAGACATATGATTGTAAATCTACCATTACCACCAGGTAATATACTTTCTGTTTAAAGATACGATACATATAATTTATTTTATTTTGTTATTATTAAATATGACTATATTATGTCATAAATATATAAAGAATAAAACCTAGACTACTGACTCTATATAAAACTCAAATAAGCGTGTCTCCTGCCCCATCATTCACTGTATGATGGCTTCCAGAGGCCCCTCAGTTTTCCTAAGCATGGCTACGTAATATCCTGTAAATATGTCATGGATTTACTGACCTAATACTAGACAAACAGGCTTTTAAAAGCTATATTAGTTAATTATCATGACAGGGAAATATATAACACAACTAGTCAGAGAAGTTTTAAAAGTTATTTTGCTGCTTAGAGTAAAGCCAAATCCCTTTCTGAGAAATGAAATGAGCAACTCTCTACCAGCTAGGAGTCCACAAACACACAGGCTCTCACTAGTACTAATTTTAAGTTTTTAGCTAGTATTTTTTTTCTTTTGTAGTAAAGGTGATAGTTCTAGATTGCCAGCAGTCCCATATCAGGAAGATATTGTGTGGAGTATATTTTAATAATGCATTTCTGCCCCTTAACAAGTAAATACTTGCAGCAGGCCTTGATGAGAATGTCATCAGGCCCAATCTAGTCCTGAGTTAAAGATTAGGTTCTGCATCTAATTAACAGTTACTTGTCCATTTCTTCAAGAATCTACTTTTGGAATTAGAATACAAAGATCTTTTTTTGTTTAAATGTGACCCTCAGAGGTGTGATAATTTAATATGCACTGAAACTTAGAAAAAGAAAAGAACCAAAACCACAAAAAAAAAAAAAATTCACAATACTGCTTAGTCCCTTGAGTCAAACTCAGTTCTTCCCTCATGAGTAATGCTGTCCTCATTATTGTTTTTTTTTTCTTTTTCCTACCAGATGGGTTGCTAATTTAAAATCCCTGAAGTGATAGGTGTTTTATTATGGACAACCCACTCGGCTGGAAAGAGTAAGACCACGGCGTTTCACACCTTTGTGATGAAGTTAATGAGTTCATATAAAATTTATGAAACTTCTCTCACTTACCCAGGTTTACAAAATTGCACTCAAGGAGAACCAGTAAGGGATTTCTAGTTCCAGGAATGCTTGGAGGAAGTCTCTCCCCCAAAAGCTATAGACCTGAGATGAAAGATGCGATGCTCCCCTCTGTTAGTATGACTCCATCAGTGAAGCTGTTGCAAGCAGTACAAGCCCATTGCCACAGATTCTTGTGTTGTGTTGTGTTGTGTTGTCATTGTTGTTGTTGTCGTTGTTGTTGTTGTTGCTGTTGTTGCCTTCCGTTTCTCCAAATCTTAGTTCAACTGGTGATGAGGGCAAAAGTTCCTCCACATCCCTCTAATATCATCTACTAAAGACACTGTAAGTGATAACCTCCTTCGCCTTACACATAAGCTCATTTCAGTTGTCAAAGCCTTGCCATGTGGACATTCTTCTACAAAAAAACCCTTATATTTAGGCAAATATGACAAGTCACAGCCAATTTATGTTGAGGTCTGGTCTGATGCTGTGTATTTTAATGCTATTACATACCACAAGGTCTAGTTGCCTCAAGACTGAATTCTCACGTTTACCAACTTTTGTCCTGCCAACTTAATTTAAAACTATTGGTTTGAAAAAGATGCCTGTAGTCTCTAGGTGGGCAGGGTTTTGGTTCCCAGGCTTGGGGGTCTGCAACAGAATCCACGAGGAAGGAAAAGAGAAAGGAGAAGAGAGAAGACACCCTGGGGTGGTACATCTTGAGAGCATGGCCATGAGGGTCAAGAAGGTTGGGTAGGAGTGGTCCAGGCAGAACATGACAAGTCATATCTCAGGGTTAATTCAGGGGAAATGGACAAAACAACACAGAAGAGTGGTATCTGCCCAGTTTTAGTGCTTTAAGGCTTATTATAAATAAAAAGGTTTTGTGGCATTTATTTGGGAATTAAGTGAGTAAAGGTGGGTTAGAAACCCTCGAGTAATATTTACCACAACAAATTTATTTTATGTCAGACCTTTGTTGTAATTTAATGTAAGAATTTATGGGATTCAGGCTGTGGATTCTTAGAGTCACTCTTATCAGGGCAGTGGGAATGTATGGGTAACCAGAGTTCACGGTAGACATGAGGCAAAGATTTAGAAGCCATGGCCAGGACTATCTCATGGGTCCATACCAAGTGACATAGTTTCCAAAAAGGCCCCCCAGATAGATAGTGGCACCAGGTTCACATCACACAATTATTTGGTGTGATAATTCATATCCAAGCCATGATATTCTGTATTTGCCTATGTGTCACTATCTAAACCCTTTGCCAAAGTCACATCTTGCATTCAGCATCTTTAAACTTACTCTAAGTTATCAGTGTCGCTTTTGACTCTTTACAAGATTTACTTTCCATGATCGTCAGAAACAAGAACACAGATACACAAAGCATATATATATATATATATATATATATATATGGAAATAAAAACTATTAGAATTATGTAAATATTAGAATTATAAAATATTAGAATATTAGAATTATGAAAAATATTGTTTGTGACAGAGTAATTGACTGATTGCTTCATATTGGATAGCCATGGAGATCAATAAGAACAGATACAAGGACAGGGCAAATACATGAATGTCATTACTAAATTTGTGTTGCATTCTACGCAGCAACAGATTGTTGAGAATACCGAAGGCCATTTTCAACTTTGAAGCAAGACATGATACTGGCTTGGGGGACATAGAGGTCAGAACTTTGGAAGGAGAAATCATATCCGTAGTGTTTTAGAAACAAAATCCACAAGACTGGCTGATGTCGTGACTGCATAAAGGCCAGAAATTAACCTGGATTCCTCAGCAACAAACCTGGGAGAATAAATGCTGCCTTTTCCCAAGCAACAGCTGACACTAAACCAGAAGCACAAGGTTGAAAGGGTGAGTACACAGGCACAGTTCTTAAATTCTGTATTGTTTGAGTTGTGTTAGGAAGTTAGACACTTGTGTCAAAGTATCAAGTAATGAGTTCCCATTGGTCTGAGGGTCCTGGGAAGAAGCACTAGCTGGAAGCCCATCTCAAAACTGACTTTCTAAACAAAATAATAATTTGACATTATGTTAGAAGTTTGTTTAGGAATGATACCACCCTGTTTCCTACTCCTCTAACTGTAGTTGGTAGACAACTTGGGAAGGAGGCACTTTTGGCATAACCATAATCAGCAACTATCTTCTAAACTGAAACATCATGGTGAGAATGAAGAACCTGGCTTCACAATTAGCAATTATCCTTGGAGCCCACATCACCCCAGAAGAGAAGTTGTTTATACACGTTCAAAGAGTATGTCCCAGAGTCTTTAACGGCTAGACAGTTCTTTTTATTTAAACCATGGTTAACTTTTTCTAGCACGAATAAATAGGATTATAACAGGGAAAGTAATCAGTATTTTCAAGCCCAGTGCACCATAGAAATACTGTCCCTAGGCGAAGCCTCACTGATCCCTGCCTTCGTTATTCTATTGCTAAAGAGGCTTTCAAGCTCCACTCTCATCCCATTCCTTCCTCCCTCCTTTACTTTTCCTCTTTTCTTTCTGTCTGTCTGTGTCTCTCTCTGTTTCAGTCTCTGTGTCTGTGTCTCTGTCTCTCTCTCTCTGTCTCTCTCTGTCTCTGTCTCTCTCTCTGTCTCTCTCTCTCTCTCTCTGCTTTTCTATCTCTATCTCTCTCTTTCTCATTTATTGGTCTCCATTCTTCCTTCCTCTGTTAAATTCTTCCTTCTCTTTTTGACTGTTTAAAAGAACTAAATTCTGAACCTATCTAGAGAATGTTGTTGTTATGGTTTGTGGTCATTATTGAGTTAATAAATTTATGAATACTGCTGGCTTTATTTTTCCTAAGTAATTACATTACTGTTCTATTCTTCAAACGACTCACATATTTATTTGCAACCATCTCTAAATGCAGGCAGGCTGGTTTGCGAATATGTCCATGTATGCCATAGCCTTTTATTTCATTTTTGTTTGTCTTATTGCTGCCACTCCTTAAAGAATTAATGACTGCATTCTCTATTGGTATCATAAGGAGAAAACATGAACTTTGGGAGATATTCAGAAAAAGAGTCCTATAAATTGTATTAGTTGATATCACTTGCTTGAAGAATGAAAATGCATGGTTTAGACATGCCACAATTTATAAAATTTTTCAGTTAAGGCTGAGAAAAGTCTGTGTGCTGTAAATCTCAGGGCGGAGTGAAGATATAAAATATATTAGAAAAGAATATATTTGATATATTTTAGGTCCTAATCGTATTGTCAGAGATGCAAATACATACTCATTAGTTAATGACTGTCCAAATAACTTGAGAGCAAGAGAGTAAACAGTGGTACTCACTTTGACTTTGGAGATCATAGGGTATTGTTAGATTCCTCCTAAAGCTTGCAGCAAACATTTGGTGCAGCATTATTGGCTGCTGGGCCACTGAATCAATCAGTCCTGTGTCTCTTCTAAAATGTGTGCTACTTGAAACAAGCATTGAATATCTCCTGACTCCAAGCTAATTGGGCTGGCCTCCAGGGAACCAGAACAGCCCGATTCTGAGTGTGACTGGAGAATAGTCATTTCTTGGATTTTTTTCCTCTCACTGATTAACCTTATATTTCACAGTTTTGTTCTTCCCCTCCGTTTTGAGGATACCACCTTGAATCTTACCAGCAGCATAGGTAGAGATGGGCAGTCCTGTTCAGAAGTGTGGACAATCCTGAGAGCACAAGGGAGGACACCACTTCTGCTCAGTTACCTGGCCCAAGGAACCTGCCTGGAGCCCTCTGGACACAGGAGCCTAGGAGAAGTCAGGGACAGGATCCTTACGGTTTCCACCTGCGCCCAGGATGACCCTGTGACACAACTCTCTGTACCCAAATCCCATTTGGAGAAAGCTTGTCTCCAGGTGTGCTGACACACAGGCTTACAGGAGAGTGAAGCCAATGTCAGAGACAGAAATTCCAGCTAACACCAGAGATAACCAGATGGTGAGAGGCAAGCACAGTAACCTAAGCAACAGAAACCAAGACTTCTCGGTATCATCAGAGCCCAGTTCTCCCACCAAAGCAAACATTGGATATCCCAATACACCAGAAAAGCAAGATTTGGATTTAAAAGTCACATCTCATGATGATGATAGATGACCTGTCCCATTTTTAGGTTCCTTGTCTCATCTACCTAAGCCTTCCAATCCTATCTCTATCTGAAATTCCATGTGTGAAACATTGGTAAGCCCTAGTATGAGGAGGGTAGAGATGTTGATCCCCCCATCCCTGTCAAGAGTGTTACTTCTTGCTTTTCTGAAAGAATGAGCTGTTGTGTCACTCACCCAGGGAAGTGACCCTTTGAATTTTCATAAGACAAACACTATGAGTTTCTATGAAATCACTGCCTTTTACAACAGAACAGACTACTCTTAAAGGCAGATTCTAATTAGATCAAGTCTTGAAATGATTTTAGTTTGTCTAATTTAGTTCATGAAAATGTATTGATGATGTCTGAACGAACCCATTTAATTCCTTTCCCAAGACAAATAAATAAAACCAAAATAATAGAACAACACTCAAAAACTATCCCCCTACACACACAGTGATATGATTTAGTTCAAACATAAGCAGCTACATTACTGCACTAAAGAGTAAAATCAAGTTAGATGGTGACATATCCCTGAAAGATCCAGACATATTAGTGCATAAGCTGAAGAATGGCAAATTCAAGGATAGACTGGGGTACATGGGGAAGGCCAGCACCTACTATACAGTGAAACCTTATTTCGACAATGAAGCTTTGGGAATTCAGTATTAATATGAATGAATTGCATCCCCAAAAACACATACCCACACGAACATGCACATGCACACATGCATATGCAATGCACATACATATGCACATGCACAAAATAAGGGTATGTTCCATAAACAAATATAAATAAATTATAATTGGAACCAAAAATAATAACATTTCTAGGAAGTGTATGCCCGGTTTTGCTTCATAAAATTAATTCAAGCTAGGAGAACATAGATTTCATTTTCAACAAATACTGAGACAATATCTTTATTTCTCTCTGAATATCAATCCATTCATCCATCCATGCTTCCATCCATCTATCCATAAATGCATGCATGCATGCATGCATGCATCCATCCATCCATCCATTCATCCATCCTTCCGTGCATAAATCCAAATAAATATATATTGAGGGGAATTCTAGCATTTAAGTGTGGAGATCAAGGGACAACTTGCTGGAGTTGATTCTCTTTAACTACCACATGTCTTGGGGACTGAACTCATGATGTCATCATGTTGACATCAAGTAACATCACTTACTAAGATCTGTCTCTCTGTCTCTCTATCTCTCTGTCTGTGACAGTCTGTCTATCTGACTGTCTGCTTGTCTCTCTTTTACACACACACACACACACACATACACACACATCAATCTATTTTTTTATTTTTGAAAAAAGACTATGTTTATCATCGTATTTGTAGCTGTTTTAATGAATAAATTTTCTGGAATATAGATTTGGAAACTGCAGAGAAAACTGCTAAGTGCTTTTTTATGAGTGGCAAATAACTCTCCTTACACAAGAGTAAAGAAGTTGCATTTGAACAAAAAGATTCCAATATCTCACATCAGGCATTTGACTTGCTATTTGTCAATGGTCTTCCTTTTTTTGTCCAAGTCTAAGTCATAGAAGGATGATATTGTCAGGAAGGATCATGTTTCTGCAATACTTGCTCTCAAACTGAGAGAGAGATTTCTCAACAGTGCGTGGTAGCTCTTCTAGAAGCTTTCACTAAGACTTGAAGTGGAATAGTATCTTCCCTCCCAGGACGAAAAGACAGTGGAAGCATAAAAGCTTTGCTGTTTCCATGCCTTTTCATAAACCCACTTACATCATAATCTAAGACCCTGTCCTTTGAAGTCCAAACATTTTCTTGCCACCTTGACAGAGGCATGTGCAGCTGATTCCAGTGATTGCTATGTACAGTAGGCAGTGTTTTAGCAGCCACAACACAGCTCCACAGTTCACCTTTCTGCCTTGCACAAACCACTAGCACTTGGTCCTCTGTTGATCCACAAGATTGCTGAATGAATCAAGGGATCTCTATGGCCCTCCCATGTTTTCAGAAGGTTTAAACTAGACATTTCTGAGCCATTGGCCGCTGTATAGTCAAGTCCACCCACTTTGAAACATCTAGAATTATTCTTGTTCCAATTTTGTTTTTGTATAATTTTAGACTACCAGCATATCTTCTCGTTAAAGATATCACTGTGTGGTGGCATGGATTTAAATGGGAGGAGTGACCTCTCACCTAGACAGCTATTGAAGGGACACCAATGAGAGCAAAGCCAAGTCTGTTCCACCACAACAAATTTTGTGTTTACAAAACTTTACACAGGGCTGTGCCCTGCTATACACCTCTCCACCACAGGAAGGGTTTTCATAAATTTCAACACAATTCACGAATCTTTCATACTCACAGTGGTGACATTTATTGGTGAAATCTGTCAACTCGCTGTCCTAGAGAAAGACCCTTTGGCCATTCATTTTGTTGTTTATTATTTACAGCCTTTTCAGTGTGATAAGATGAGCCACGAGGATGTCATCTAATTTATTATGCAAAGGCAGGACCTTTTCATTCCTTCTCCTGTGCCTTATTAGAGCACCTTGCTCCAATTTGCATGCTGACATTCTTAGATTTATTTTATTTTTTTTTTCTGAGCAGGAAGTTTATCTGCTAAATGAATGACTCCTCGGGCTTCTCAAAACTAGAATTTATTCCCATTTATTTGGGAATTGTAGAGACTGTTGAAAGTACTAACACCTTTATTAAATGTCTGGAAACTTGATGCGTTTGCATGCCGTGTGTCTTAGGTTGGAAACACCAAGCCATGTGCAAATGTGGTGAGAAGTAACTAGCATTCTAAAGGAGAGTGTCCGTCCTCTGCTGTATTCTAGTGAAATGATGCGATGATTTCAATTCTCTAACAAAATTTTACTAAAATATTTTGCTTTAAAATACCACATAGTAATTATGCACATTTATGGGGTATGGTGTGACAATCCAATACAATGATCATTAAATAATCAGATCCAGGTTACAGGCATCTATTGTCTCGGACATAAATAATTTCCTTGTGTTAGGAAACATCCTAAGTGTTTAGAAATATTTAACTCTTGTCTGTTAGGTATCCTGTTCTAGACCATCTGAAGCCATTCCTCCTGTGAGTCCTCACCATCTGTCCTCTGTCCCTCCCTGCCCACTGTCTCCTGCTATGATTGTTGTGATCTGGTTTTCTGTTTCTTAGAGATCAGCTCTCTCTCTATTCTGCTTATGAAAGCAAGTAGCTAGCTGTCCTCCAAGGCCTGCCTGAGCTTCATGTCACACAATGGCATCCAGTTGTGGTCGAGACACTACAGATGACAGAAGTACACTCTCTCTGTTAATTGATGTAAGTCTTTGACAGTTTTACACATGTACAGGATGCATGCTGACTCTTCTGTTCCCACCCTACCCTCTCCTATCTCTGATCCCATCCCCCAACCCCATGACTGTCTCCATTTCTTTCAGGTCATTGTCTGATATCCAAACTCCCCAGATGCTTAGAAATTTCTTCTATCCTGGCTTCAAAAATTGTTCCACGGTACCTCATATTGGTGTTCTTAAAACAGAAATAATGATGAAATATAAATTAAATAATTAAGCCAAAGATTATAAAGGATACACTTACATAAATACACTTTCGACTTAGATTATCTATTTTTTATAATATTGGACATAAGAATGCAGGAAGGAGGAAGATGTGCATAAGGTGAGGAGGCACAGGATCCTGACATCAAACAATTCCTTATTTAGTTTTCCATCAGATCTCTGCCCAGAAAAGCCTTTCTTTGCTGTTTATTCCTCATTTAAAATTATATATCACAGTGCCTTATGGGCCCTGTGGTATTAATGATATAAGGAATAAATACAGAAGTCTTGTAAAGAGAATGCAGAGAGTTCTATGCACTGCTTAAGAAGTCTACAGCAGGCTGGCGACAGAAATTATTTCTTGCTGGTTCTGTTGTAAACAAGGTGGAACTGGACTGTGCAAACAGCCCTCCTGGACAAAAGTGCTACTTGAGAAGGCAGGGATACAGGTTTCACTCTTGGTTCCTCTGTTATCTTTGTTTTTAAATTCTTCCGTCTATAGATCTAGAGGGTAATGTGATGAAAGAGTACCAGGTTCTGAGATTTTATAATTGGTCTCAAGAGGATGCCTGAATGTATTAAAGAGGCAAACTCTCCTCTTGTCACAAACTCTGAGTCGGAGAAAAATCATACCTGACGCTTCCTTGACTTTGCCCCTTGTAAGTGAGGAAGTATTTCCTTCTATTTAAAGAAGCCTGGGATTCACAGGACAGGGTTAAGCTTGCTGGAAAATTTCCAGGAATTACTATATAGATAAATACTTTATGTTATTTCTTCCCTCTAATTCCCCTGCCTCAGATTCAAGTACAAAAGTACTTTTACATCCTGGGAAATATATGTGAGAGAATATGACTGGGATGTTCTTTTCTCATGGTGCTCAGTGTTCTTATTTAGGAAGGTACAGTCATGAACCCAATCTTCGGCAGCACCTCAGACCCCTGGACCACACAGGCAGCATCTGTTTCACACCCTCACACTTGGTGCTTGATGGGAATCCAAACAAGCAATGTCTTCTCTCTTCACACAACAGAAGGTAAGCTATTGCTGTTCAGATGCTCAATGACGCCATTGTAAACAGAGCAGGGCACGAACAGGAGTTAAAAATAAAGGCATCCTACTTGAAGGGTTTTTTAAAATAAGCTATGATCACTTTTAAGTCTCTCCTGGGTGGAGTATTTACTCAGGCTCTTTGCAGTTTAACCTCATGCTACATAAGCTTACTTCTTGGGCACTGATATCTCCCATGCACTCTTTAAAAACACTAGATCATTTATAATTATCAACATGAATAAAATTGGAATGTCTTCCCGTATATTTCTCTCTAGCTCTTAGATGGTATCTCACTTTCACAATTCAGATTTTAATAGTTCAACTTGGATGATATTCTGGCAACTTCCTTAACAGTGGCTATTTGCAGATAAAGCAGTGACAAATGATACAGTGTGTACATGTATGCTGTGATCCTAATTTACCTAAGCAGAAATGGAACTCCCATTCAAATCTACAATAAAATTAGTATTAACAATGGTCATGATATAAGCGAAGGCTTGGGAAGGCTAGTAAAAGGTATCTTTACTTTATAGACTAGCAGGAAAGAACTTCCTTCCCAAGTAGGCAAGGTATGGGTTTGGTTACAGCTCTATCCTCCTGCCCCCTGGACAAATGGAAGGTCTCTTATCCTCATAATTACCTATGCGGCAACAATTCCATAACCCGGTCATTGGTGAGTTTATAAGTTCAACCAGTCTGCACACTGACTTGTACCTAGAATGTGCAATAACTTTTGTCTACTGCTCCAAGTGGCTTAGTTCTATAGAGAGAAAGGTCAGTGTCTCATTGGCTCTTGATGTCTCAGTGCACAATATTGTGTCTTCTATATTTCAGAGTTTATCTTAATTTGTCTGCCACTTTTCCATCCTGATCCCTCAGAAATACAATACTCTAAAATCTTAGAGGTTCTCACAATTTCTCTCTCTTTCTTCGCGCTGAGCCAAATTTTGGTTTCTAAGGATTTAGAGAAACACAGTAACATGGTTGCGTGGGGGCTAATGTTTGGTTCTTTAACATGGAACACCATTCAAAACTAGCTCAGCAGTGGATCTCTGGCAACTCTTGGGCACAGATGCTGCAATATTTTCTGCATTCATTAACAGAGCCCTGTGCCTGCTCGCTGCTCTGCTGCCTGCAAAGAATGCCTTGTTCAGGTGCGCACAAGGAAGCTGGGATACGTGCCTTTACAGTCCCTTGTTCTTCACCCAGTCCTGGAGCAAGCGCAGCTTACTTTTCACATTCTCATTTGATTGGTTGCAAACAGTGGTTTGTCTGGTTGCTCTCGTAATGAAGTCTGTCTCCCAACTGCCTAATTTGTTGTATTGTCCTATTACAGCCGTAGAATATTTCTAATATAGAATAAGTTACCTGACTACAGATATGAAGGGACTTCTAAATGCAGAATTGCTTTAAAGAAACACAATTTCACTGCCTTTATTGGTATTGATAAAAGCAGTATTGATTTTTATCACCTCTAAACTTCATAATATTTTTCTCAGTAAGTTATATACAAAAACAGGAAATAAAAATATTACCTACATAAACTCTTTAGGTCAATTCAGAAGTCTTAATTCCATGAGTCTTTTACCAATGTCCGATTGATTAAAAACTTTTTCCATTTAAAAGAACAGACTGGGCTGGACAGGTGATGAAGTATTTAAGATTACCTGGTGCTTTCACAGAAGGACGAGGTTTGATTCCCAGCACCCACAATGTGGCCAATAAGCACCCATTACTTCAGATTCATGGAATCTAATGCCCTCTTTTGGCCTCCATAGGCTCATACATGGTACATTCACATACATATTCAGGTGAAAATGCATATACATAAGATAAACAAAAACAATTTTAAATATAATAGAAGTGAGATATCTCTCTATCATCTATCTATCTTTCATCTATTTATCTATCTATATCTATCCATCCATGTATCTATGCATTTATCTATATATCTATCCATCCATCTATCCATATATCCATGTGTCTATGTATCCATGGATCCATGTAGCCATGTATGTATGTATGTGTATGTATGTATGTATGTATGTATCCATCCATCCATCTATCCATGTATCTGTGTATGTATTATCTATCTATCCATCCATGTATCTATGTATCTATGTATTTATCTACCTATCAATCCACCCATCCATCTACCTATCTATCCATGTATCTATGTATCTGTTTATCTGTCCATCTGTTTGCCTGTCTGTCCATTCATCATCTATCTATCTATCTATCTATCTATCTATCTATCTATCTATCTATCTATCTATTTATCTATCTATCATCCATCCATTTTCTTACTGCATTTTAAGCTTTAAATAATAGCATAGATAATGAGGCTTTTTTTTTTACATTTACATTGTTTTGTCTTTTGTTTGCTTGCTTGCTTTTATGTAGAAAGTGTTTTTGTTAGTGGTTCTCCACCTTCCTAATGTTGTGACCTACACTACCTCATGTTGTGGGGACCCCTAACCATAAATTTCATTTCTGCTTCATAACTATAATTTTGGTACTATTATGAATCATAATGCAAATATCTGAGATAGAGGAGATCAGATATGTTGCCCCCAGAGGTGTCACAATGCCCAGGTTGAGAGTCACTGGTCTATATGAATCGCATTAGGTATCAGGAAGTGTAGATGCCTAGAATGAGCATGAGCTGAACTGAAGAAAGACTTCTGGCAGGTAGATAAAAGCCAGCATTCCTCAGAATTTTGTGAAATGAGTTTCTGTCCCAGAATCATACACATTGACCTTACCCCTGACCAAAGAAATATTCTTGGCTCTCTCTCCATTGACATATAACTGAGGTTGAATCTCAAGGTCCTTGATGGCCTCCAGGCTCCTACAGTTCCTGTTCACAAGAACCCATTATACATTCCAAAGCCTTCTCACTAGCAATCAGCCCTCTTTACCCCTCCAGGATTCCCTCCTTCCCTACTTCCAGCTCATGAGCTCCCCTCCCCCAGCTACTCTTCTTCCTCCTTATAACCCAGCTTCTCCAGTATTCTTTATTCTTCCTTATTGGATCCACTATTTCTCTCTCTCTCTCTCTCTCTCTCTCTCTCTCTCTCTCTCTCTCTCTCAGGATATACTTATTTATTTTATGTATATGAGTATACTGTCACTGTCTTCAGACATACCCGAAAAGGGCATCAGATTCCATTACAGGTGGTTGTGAGCCACCATGTGGTTGCTGAGAATTTAACCTCTGGAAGAGCAGTTAGTCCTCTTAACCACTGAGCCATCTCTCCAGCCCCAATATTCCCTCTTTAATGTTCACTAAATTCTCTCTTCCCTGCTTCCCTAGCCCTAGCTATGCCCATTCTAATTTTTCTCTTTGCTCTAGACTATTCTAGATGCTTCTGAATGTACTCTCTCTTACTAGCAAATAAATCCCCCCCCCAAGAGGGCAGTCATTTCATCTCGGAAGTGTCTTTACTTTGCCCTCACATACAAAGAGAAGTCTTATAGTGAAATCTTCTGCTACTGCTTCCATTACTTTGAAATAAAAAGAGCATAGTGCATTAACTTTGAAGATTTTGTACCAAATCCTCCATTGTCAGGTAATAAAAGCGCTTCCATTCCCTGCTAGGAATCCCTTTCCTCGAGGTAGTCAAGAAGGGGGTGTTCTTTAAGTGGGTGTTGTTCTCAGCTTTGTTTTGTTTTTTATTGGAGCAGGAAGTTTGGTGTCCCCTTCTGGGAAAGGAGGAGTCCAAAACATGGCCTGCAGTCTACATATCACTGGGGTGCTGTGGTGCCTGGGAATCTTAGGTCAGAATCACTGCTGACTCCCAGACTTCTCCAGAATGTCTGATGCCTGGAAGGCATTGTTAAAAGGATTGCACTCTTCTGTTCTGGGCTGGAACTTAGCAGCATGCCCTGAAGTTAGAGAAGCAAAACTGGTTACTAGAATTTAATTGTTCTGCATTCTGTGTGGCCTGGGATCTCAGAGCCATGCGGTTCTGCAGACGTGTGCCTCCCAGTGTGAACGCACACAAACCTGTGAGTTGGTGAGAATTAATGAGGCAACTTAGATACATTCTTATTGATGAAAGCTATTTGGATTTCCTCAGTTTGTACCTAACATTCTTGCCTGTACCTGCTGTTCCATAAAAGATACCCTTTTGCCTCTGTTCATTATATCTCTTCAAGCTTCTCATGGAATGGTGAAACCATGCCAGGAAGCTTGGTAAGGTAGAACAGGTCTGAAACTAAGAGACTCAGTGGGTACACACCTGAGATTTAGGCTACTCTTCTCTCCCTCCCAGGTTCCTGACCAGGAACAAATGCCACACTCTCCACACAAGGAAATGTGACCTATGGTCACATTCCCGGAACAGAGTTCTTCATGTTAAGGAGATACCTAGAAGTCCTGAGGGTTTAGTCAATAAGTTTTCCTTCCAAGACATTATACCTTGCGAAGGGTATTTACTCTCAGGTCCACCCTGAGATGTTGGTATGGTATGGAATGCATTCATTTTCCATGATGAACTTTCAGTAAACAGTTTAGAGACATGGACTGTCTCTTTCACCAACAATCACAGTGGAGAATATGGTTGGACACTACTGAGCCTCTTTGACTACCTAAGCCTCCTGCAGAAGGCCTCTCTGTGCTTCCAGACACAAAGCAGGCAAACTAAGAACAATCATGGCTGAGCTAAGCCAGAGCTTCCCTTTTTCCCAGCCCTGAGCTAGATGCTGTCCCCAGCCTTTGGCCACCGAATCAGCTCTCAACTCTTCAGAACTCATCGATACCTAGATGTCCAGGAGTTTGGGAGCAGCTGGTTACAGCCCTGTCATGGGCCTGTGGACCCCTGAGACTTCATCCCAACCTCTCTGAGCAGTTCTCCATCAGTAACTGGTGGCCTAGAAGCCACCAGGGAATACCAGCTCCTGCTTTCTCAAATCTCCAACTTCTCCACTGTGGGATAAGTGCACTCAAACTCCCAAATGACTGTGCCCTGAGGCAGGCAGGCAGAACCCAGACCAGCAGCTTCTCTTTATTGTAATCACACATTTTCCTTGGTTTTCATAAAAAAAACCTTAATAGTTTTGAGGTATTTTATGGAATGCTCTTCTATAAGAACTGGTCTTACCTGTTCTTCTGTTCCTTGAGACAAAACCAAAACAATGCATTCTGGGGAGAAAGGACACAGATATAAAAGGTCATCTCCAACACATCCTACCAAACGTATGTATTTTCAATTTCATTTTCCCCTTGATCCTGATTACCTGGTTGACATGGTATTATTGTGACATGGTCATAATAATGTTTCTCCATTATTAATGTGATACTTTTTGTAGGAAGTTACCAGACACAGGTAACACGTAAACTATCAGTGATGTGAAGCAGTCAATTGTGGTTCTTCATAGTTTTTTTCTTTTAAAAAGCCCTTTTGTGCCATAGATTTTTCTATATACTTATTTTTCAGCCATTTGTACTAGTGATGAGTCTGTGATATTTGATTTCAACCTTGAGATAAAAACCAAATAAGAAGCAAAGGATGTTTTGGAGCAAATCATTCAACGTTTACCACCTACACCATGTCCAATTGATGCCCCCCGACCAGCATTCTTCCTTGTGTTTTGCCTAAAATGATCCATGTTCAACCTGTATATTGATTGTCGGTCTGAGGATCAGCCGATTCTCCAAGTAGTCCTTTTGTCTGTTCACTGGAGAACTAAGTTAAAAAATAAGGTATAAGTTTACATTGATAATTAGGCCCCAAATGTTTCTAGGCCCTTATAACTACCAAAGGAATTTTCAAGAAAACGAGAATCAGTATGCTGTGTCTGTGGTTACATATGGAGCATTCATTCTCATGATTAGAGAGGCTAGGATGCTTCATTCATTGTCTACCAGCTAGAGTAGAAGAGTGGGTATGGAGAGAAGACCATTGCTAAGATACCAGAAGATGAAATTGGCTTCATTAGGGAATTTCACAAGCTTGGCCTAGAAATTCCAAATGGTAACACCTCTGGGCAAACCACTCTATATGGAAGGGCTGTAACCTGACCTTACAGAGCTGTAACCCTGTAGCCTGTGACCAGACTTTGACCACGACTAATGCCACTATTAGCGTGGCCATATTTGACTGGCCCTTGTTTGCCTAGCAGAGTTTGCATAGGAGAACTACATATACTTGTGTCTCCTCCTTACACCTCAACCTGTGTAATGACCAATCTGGACTGCACTCTTTCACATGGTATGACCATGGAAACTATGCACTAAGATATTCACCACAACGGAGAACTCCCTACAGCATATGGCTCTACACTTACAGGAGGTAGTCTGGGTCTTGGACAACCACCTGCCCTCTGGATGTCTGCTTATTAATTTGTTTTGTGTTCTTGTTCTGGAATAAAGTATCAGTCCAGTCACGGACTGCCAATCTTTTCCCACAAAGGTGTTTGCCAATGAACTACCATTGGTGTTCTAATGGTCTCTGAGTCCATAGGTCTGAGAACAAGGGGCCATGTCTGTGAGTTCGGGTATGAGTTAAAAAACAAAACAGACAAAACACACACACACACACACACACACACACACACACAGACCCAGGAACTCTGACGTGTGAGGGTGTGAGGGCATACTATGACTGTCACAGTCTGTGACTACACAGGAGATCTTTTGATGAGCTAGAATGAATTTGTTTTCTTTAGAGTCTATAAATGGAGTTCTGTTTTCTGATTTCACTGTCAAACCTTACTCTTACTTCTGCTTGTTAGTATTTTTAAGCATGTCCACTTACATGTACAGGGCACTGTCGAATATTTTCCTATGAGCTGGTTTCTACCTTTCACCCCTCTGGTTAAATACCTCCAGCTGACTGTGGTGAAGATTTGCACTCCAGCCACTCAGGAGGTTGAAGCAGGACATGTTGGCCTGGGAAACACATTGAGTCATTGTCTTAAATAAACCAGATCATCACACAGAGAGCACCATCAGATAATAATGTCTCTTGATCTCAACCCTGTTCTCCTCCATTCACTCATGTCTTGATCTATTAGCTACTCTTGTCTCCCCTGAATCTGTTCTTTCTGATGTCATAATAATCTCCCAGCTCCCATATTGGAAAAATATTATATTGTCCATCTGATAATGTAGTCTACTCTTTCCTTTCATACAGTTTTCATTCCTTAACTTCCTTGACAATGTATTTTCCTCATTTAACCCTTAACTGTCCTCTCCCAAAAAAGGTGATCCTTCTAAAATGCATAATTTACTATATGCATTTAGTATAAACAACCCAGTGAATCCCTGTAGGATGAAAGATATAGACAACTTGGATATGTAGACACCAAGAGCTTTTGTAGAAACTTGGCCTAGGAGAACTAGTTTCCTATCTGCCATTGTGTCACCCTAAGTCCTGACTTTGGCATACCTCCACCAGGAAGTTGGAGTCTCTTCTTCAGACTACGCCTGTCTTGTTATCTCTACAGTGGAAGCTCTTTTTTATCCATTAGTTTGTTTTTCCAGGTTGTAATAACCTCTGTTTTTATCCTTACATGGCATGGTTCTTGTTTGCTAGGGGTCTTTTGCTCTAGGCTACATCCTGAGTTTACTTCACTTCTGCTATCTGAAGCTTTGTATTGAAGCACAAATCACACAATGCACAGTTGTGTGTAAGGATGGACATGCATTTTAACAATTGTGCTGATTACTGTATCATTCCATCAGTGATCAGACACTACACATCAACACCCTTGCTGTGAAGTATGAGAACCAGAGTTTAGATCTCCATAACCTTCATAAAAGCTGGGCAAGCAAGGCATAGATCTTATACTCCAGCACATAGGAGGTGGAGACAAGGCTACTCTTGATCTAAGTAGATTACTAGACTAAACAAAATGGCATGCTCTGTGTCCAGTGAGAGATCCTCCCTCAGTACATAAAATGTAAAGCAACCAATGGAGAAAGACATCTGGTGTCAACCTCTGGTGTCCATGTACATAAACATGTAAGTACATCCACAAGAACAGACGTGATAGATGAACACACAAAACACATGTACACATGTAAAAGAGCAAAAATCCTACTCAGGATAATTCTAATGCTGACAGCAAAAGAAGAATTATATTTATTCCTCTTACTAACAAGCAATTTAAGACAAAAGAAAGAATACAGTGCTCTGGTCTCATTCTTCTGCCTTTATTATTCTGCTGAACCTGAATGGATTGAGGGCGAGTGAGGGCTTTATTGACTGACAGTCCTTTTGGCATCCTACCATAAATGGAGCTCTGCACAGTACACTAACACTGGTATGTCGGTGTAGTTCTTATCCATTCATAGCACTGGGGATGACTATGAAATGGAGAGTGTGAAACTCTCTGGCCAGGATAAAACCTACAGGAGGTACTCACCAAGATCTCACCTCACAGATACCCATCTACAGAAGGCACTTCCCATGCTAACTCCTCACAGATGCCCATTTACCACATGTCTGTGATGTTTTCCCAACAGTGGCGAGCACTTTGGCTATGAGCCTTTCTCGGCTTTGCCGTCATCTTTCTCTGTTGAGGAGACTCATGTACCTTATCATCTGCCCTTGAAGCCCCAGTTTTAGGACTCTAGCTCTGACCTATTGCTGCTGCAGATCCATTTCTGCACCCTGGAAATAATATCTACCGTGCTTACTGAAACGTGTGGTTAGTGTTGAGAAGAATCTCACAGAAAACGTGAGCTCCCAGGAGTTGTCAAGTTAAGAAATTCTAAAATCAGGATTTGTTAGTCTCTGCTGTGGCTACCAGATGCAGAACCAGTGTCAACCTTCTAATGGCAATTGCTTAAGACTGATTCGTGATTGCCAATGCACAGAAATTACTCTGTACTTTTGAAATTTTTACTTATTTCCAACCTTCGATTTGATTCTTTTTCTTGTTCAAACTTTGAAAAAAAGAGAAACTTATGTCAAGCGATTGTGAGTCAGAGGATGGCAATACATGTAGAATTTTATTTAATCTCAGTATTGCATCTTCTCGTGTTAAATTTAGCATTTTAATATTTTAAGTTTAAGTGCAAACCTTGTCTCAACATGTCCCTTTCCACTTTGGGTGAAAAACAGAAAATTGACACTCTTCCAACTTAAATGTATTCTTGTGGACTGGTTGTCTCACAAGTATCCTAAGTCAAGAGTTGTGCATGCTTCATCCCGTCTTCTAATTCTATTCTATATCCATCCTAACATGCAGAAATCTCCATCAGCTCATTGGATTGCCTCCTCTAACAAATCGCTCTCCTAGCTCAGTGAATTTTCTCTCTAAGCATTTCCCACTAAGCTCTAGATTTTTATATTAAAGAGCCTAATTTGGTTCTCCAGTTCACTGTCTTACCGACTAAATATATTTATGGAGCAGGCTGCTTTTAACACAGCATCTTGCTTAGGTCTAAAGCTTCCCCCGTCCTTTATAGAGACCCAATTTGCTGCCTTCATCCTCTGCAATTTGTTTCCATAAACAGGCTACCATACGGAGGTCAACAGTCAGAGTCTAACATCCTGAAATTGAGCCCATGATTATCATTTAATGTGCCTCTTTTTTTTCCTCCTCATTCGGGATAAAATAAACCTTACCTGGAAGTGGGATGCGAGAAAATTTTATTTTTTGCCTGGAACAAATGCTTCTGCTGAGAGCTTAGGACCTAAATGCTTTTGCTCTTAGAATGAATTATATATGGGGGAAGTATCTCCACTGTATCATATACCCTCAGACAAAGACCATAGAGGCTTCCTGTAAAAAAACAGTACTTAAAACAGCAGGGTTGAGGGAAGCTTAAGATGCCAAATGGACCACCTTCAGACTGTTTTTAGACTCATGATAGGTCTCTGAAGTCAGCATGCCAGCTGCCCTGCGCTATTGTGCCATTATGCCTAACTCCCTGACCACAGGGACCATTATGGAGAATTAAAGGGCCGTCCATTTTCAATGACTGCTGATTGCTTTGCTGCTCTGCTGAGGACTTCCAATTATAATGTCAACTAGCAGGCACACCGCAATTCACTAGTCCCTGTCTCATGGCCTGTCTAGTTGCCTCAGCAAGCCACTAAACAGATACGTTTAATATAGGTGTAGGCCATGCTGGTTCACAATAGATTTAGGCCAAACAGATAAAACAAGAAATGTTGGAGGGCTAAACCTGTGTCAGTTGTTAAGAGAAATTTATATTACACAGAGTTAATGATATATATTAATAACTGGAAATATGGCTCCATGGTAGAGGGCTGTTAGCTGAGCATTGATATGTGAGTGTATATGTGTACATGTGTATATATGTATATGTTTATGTGTGTGTATATACATGCATATATATGTTCTGTATATATTCTATATACATTCTATGTAAATATTAGAGTATATATACATCATACATTGGAATATATACACTCTAATGGTCAATGGAAATATAAGGGTTAACATCATGAAACTATAATTGTGTAAGTAAAAATATCACACTTTCAGACCCACTTTGCATGCTTTAGTTTGATTTTCCCTCAGGATATCAACAGATTGTAATAAAATTAAAATGATTAAGTGCTAAAGTGAATTCTTCTCATGTAAATTTTATTATTTACTGTTTCTCAAAATAATCTTTGCTATTTGCCATCCACACTTTCTTCTTCCAAACTCTTTGTTCCAGCTGATTTTTTTTACTACATTCACATTCATTTCTTTTCTCCATGACAATTCCCATAAACTCTATCCCTTCCCATTTCTGCATCCTTTGTAGTGTATTATCTGGAACCCAGGGCCTAAGGCCTTGACCTTTCTATTAGGGTATGGTATCAAATATGGTCATTTTAGAATTTAACTAAAAGCATTCACAAAAAAAGATGCATATTCAAATAAACTTTCATTACAATAAATTCGAAACCATGTCGAAAAAGTACCTTGTTGCAATCACTTCTTCATATTAATTTGTATCAGTCTTTATATTAGTTCATAGGAGTTACTATGCCCCCTCTGTTCAGGTGAGGCCCATGAAGCACACAGAGATTGTTCTAAGCTCACACAACCAGAGGGTGACAGAGGTCAACTGTGATGATAGTCAAGCATCATAATTCATACTTACAATCATTGCCTGAAAAGTGATGGTGCCTCCAGTAATTATTTGATAAATATTTGGGCTGATAGGGGCAAATGACAAATATTTGATAAATATGCTGGGCTGATAGGGGCAAATGACAAATGTAAATATGAGCTGTAGAACTTCTAGCCCCATGAAAACAGCCATTGAGGGATCTCTTTCTTCTCACAGTTTGCTCACAGGTTAGACACTGAAAACAGAGCAAAGCTATCCAAAAGTAGGCCTTAGTTTCCACACAAAAATCACGGGGCTTGCAACAGTGTCTGTCTGTTAGAGTTGTGAGACTATTACTGATTTCATGCAGAGAAAGTGATTAGAACTATTCCTTATTCTATGGCATGATCCATTCCTTGACTGTTGTTCACTTTCCCTGCCTGTCCACCTCCATCCCAAGGGCATTTCTGTTCTGAAATCTCTCAGTAATTATTTGTTGAATAGACGGATGTGAGAAAGTGATGCACCCCAAACTTCTAAAGGTAACGTTATTCTTTGAAAGTTCTCTCTGCTTGACTAATTTGCTTTGATTTTTATTTTCGTTAGCACATAAAGCTGAGCATAGTCCTTACATTTACCAGAGTCGGCTTTGGCCCCTAAAATGTGTGCTTTCATCATTAGTCAGCTAATGAATAAGAGTTCAGTCACTGCTGGAGAGACTTGAACTCAGAGAGAAAGAGGTTATTCTTTTCACTGTAATGAATCTCTTTATATGAGAATAGACCATTATGTCTTTGGTGTGAAGTCCGTGCGTTTTGAATGGTTTCTTGAATTCTGTTCTTTCCCTTTTCTTTAAACTGGCCTTTATTATTCTTTTACTCGTTACTTATTCAGTTTGAAAAAGAATCTTTTATATATATTTTTTCCTCCCTAAAGTCCAAGTTAGCAGTTTCTGACTTCTCTTTTGTTGTAAGCAAAATTGCTTTGTCTTTGCCAAAGAATTTGGTGGAGTCATACTTAAACCAGATTTAGTTTATAAATTCTTCAAAATCGAAAGGACTCACTAACATTTTCAACCTAAATCACAATCAGGGATGTTTGTTACAGGGTAGACCCTCAGAGTCCAGTTGATACAAATCAAGAGATGGAGGTATGCTGTCTGCTACATCCTGGAACAACATCACAATGGACCTGAAGCAAAATAAGGAAGAGGTAACAGATGAGATGGGAGACAATAAAGTATTTATCCCCAAACACAAATTCTGTGGCAGATGAAACTGAGTGTGTCCATTCAATCAAACATTTACTAGATGTCTCCTTCAGTGTCAGGCTCCACTGTGCTAAGTGGTATACTAAAGATGACATTCATACTATGGCTTCTACTCTAGATGCTCTGTGGATATAAAAATTGATTGGTTTTGTTTTCATTGAGGAAAGGATAGAGACTTAGAAGCACAGGGAATGCTGGTGAACCATCATATCTGTGGTAGTCATTCCTACAAGAGGTAAAGACAAGGTTAACATTTATGTGTTGTGAAAGGTTAGATGAATACAGACCACAATAACAGCTTTCTAATTCTTGATAATATGAATAAAAGGTTGTGGGAAAATAAGCATAGTGTGCCTACAAAAGTATAAGTGTATCTGTGTCACTTGAGTATGAAATGTATGGGAAAATAACATTAGATAAGGTTGAGCGGGTAATCAGGGGAATTATGGGAAAGGAGGCAAGTGTGTGCATATGACTCGGTATATGTATCCTTTTAAGGGGATTTTGCTTCAGTCTCTCAGCTACAAGGAGATAGTTATGGGTTTAAACCTGACCCAGTTAGATTCTCATTGGAATAGATAAGTCCATGTGTTGCACTGAGACTTGATTTGAGAAATTCAAGACTGGATATAGGGAAATGTAGTTAGAAATGATTGGGTAAGGCCTGCAAATCAACTGGATTAAGAAGCTGCAATCTGCAGGATCAGTGTGTGTGAGGGTTCGAAGGATAATAAGTCAAAAGTGAATCTAAGATATATTGCTTAAGTAGCTAAGTGGATACTAAAGAGGTCACGTAATTTAAATAAATCCCTTTTAGGTAATGTGCACTTGCTTTATGTGCAGCTGTTAAGTACCGAAACAAAACAGAACAATTCCATGTGTCATTACGAGTAGGACACTATTCCAAAGCAGTCTTTATTTTCTTTTGGCTCAAAAATAAGAGGGAACAGGCTAACAGAAGACTTTATGAACAAACTCAAATGGCAGAAAAGTCAGCCAATTGTAGAAGTATACAGGGATAGCTCATATGATTGTAGCTAAAGCATGAACTGGGTGGGTGTCTCCTGCTAGGGTCTTTAATGCCACTTTGGAAATGAAAATGGAACACTTAGTGATGATCCTGTGATTGCACTGCACTAAAAGACCACAGAGCATTAAGCAATGCATAGGCTGTTGATTCAACGTGACCTGGCAGAGAGACAGCTTGGATGATGGTTGTAGTTGTTGTCATTGTTGTTGTCGTCGTTGTTGTCGTTGTTGTTGTTGTTGTTGTTGTTGGTGGTGGTGGTGGTGGTGGTGGTGGTAGTGATGTTCAATTCTTGCCAATGCTCCAAGTCTGGATGACTGAGCTCTGTTTCATTTGGTAGGGAATTCTGTCTATACAGAATTTCCTAGTAATTGACAAGAAAATTAAGGCACTGTATTTTAATTTAAGCACAGCTGACGGTTATTCCAATTGTATTCAGTATAAACCCAGTAATATCAAAATTAACAGTTAAGTAAAAAAAAAAGGAAAAAGGACATAGACTGTGTAGTGGGGAAGGGATGTGAACCTCTTTACTCTGCACTGAATTGGCTGCTCTAATCCTTGAACCTTGAGAATGAAAAGGATAAACAATTATCGTATGCTCAGCTCTGTGTTGTTTATCCTAATTTGTGTTTCGAGGTTGTTTCCTTGCTATTTCAAATAAATATGTGCTTTTAGATTGTAGAGAAACAGACATGAAATATGCCAAGCTCTTACTCTGAGGCACGCTCATGGTTTATGAAGTCATATATAGGAGCTGAGTCACAGGCTTCTCTCCCAGCTGCAGCCTCCTAACACTTAACCTTCTGGGCTGCAATATTTCTTTCTTGAGATTAAGTTTTATGTAATAAATAAATTGTTCCTCAAATATTGCATAAGACATGTAGTAGCAAACATTATTCTGTTACTCATTTTGAGGGGCTATTTCACATAAAATGTCTCTAAGTGAGGGGAGAGAGGTGTTTGAAAACAGTTTAATTAACCCAGGAGTGGTACATGCCTTTAATCCTAGCATTGGGAAGGCATCGCAAACAGATATCTGAGTTTGAGGCCAGCCTGGTCTCCACAGTGAGTTCCAAGATAGGCAAAGTTATACCGAAAAAAATCTGTCTTGGAAAACAAAAAGCAAAACAAAACAAACAAAACAGTTTAATTGAGCACGAGATGTGAGACTGGGAGTGTAAATACTGTTGACTATATTATATTATTAAAATATAGCACAATCAAAATTTACATTTCAAATCAATTTCTCAACATTCATTATTTAAAAGACAAATACTGTCCTGGCTAAACTCGGTATGCACAAAACAAAACAAAAAAGACTTGGGTAGAGGAAGAGGATTTATAGAGAAGATGGAGAGACAGTAGGACTGCAGAGGGAGATAAAATAGAGTGGGACATCAAAGTAATATTGTAAATGTAAGTACAGATGTATATATATGTATATACATATGCATATGTAAATATATCTGAAATTGTTAAAGAACAAATTTAATTTTAATTAATAAAATATTTTACAGGTATATTATTTCTACGATGTTATAAACTAGAGTATCACAACAGGTTATATTTATGAAAGGTGTAATGGAGTAAATAATTGTAAATAAGTTTGCTTAATATTTTTTAAATGTATTTGTGATTAAATTCTAAAAACATTCTGAAGTAAATAGAGATGTGTCCCTGCTTTTAAGAGACAGCTGACACATCTTCAACAAATGATGCTGGTAAAACTGTGGCTCAGTGCACAAGAATACAAGCAGATTCACATTATCACTCTGCACAAAAGTCACCTTGAAATGCATCAAAGACGTCAACATAAAACCAGGTACTCTGAACCTGGTAGGGGAATAGTCCCTAACTTGCACAGGAGAAGAGTTTCTGAACAGAACTCCCTTAGCATAGGCATTAAGATCACAATTAATATACAGGACCTTGTGAAACTGGAATGCTTCTGTAGTGCAAAGGACATCCTCATTCCTACAAAGTAGCAGCACAGAATGACTTCACATACAACAGAAGGCTAATACCCAAAGCATATAAAGAATTTAAAAACCTAGTTATCAAGAAAATACTCCGATTAAAAATTGGGCTACAGATCTAAAAAGAGAATTCCCACAAAGGGGGGGGGGAACCAAACAACTGTGAAAAACAAAGAAATAGTAACCTTAGCCATCAGGAAAATACAAATTAAAATTACATTAAGCTTTGTTATTACAACCTTCTCAATGGCTAAAGATCAATAACACAAGTGACAGCGCAAGCCAGCAAGGAAATAGAGTAAGAAAACTCATCCATTGCTCGTGGGTCTGCAAACATATTCATCCACTACAGAAATCAGTGTGGTGGTTCCTCCGATAGATGGAAATTGATCTGTCTCAAGATCCAACTGTAGCACTCTTGGGGATATAGTCAAAGGACTCTTCATCCTACCACAGAGGCACTTGCTCAGCTATGTTCGTTGGGTTCTATTCATAATAGCCAATATCCTAGGTGGCCCTCAACAGACGAATAAAGAAAATATAGTACATTTGCATAATTACTCAGCTGTTTAAAAAGAACAGAAACAAACGAAACAATATCATAAAACTTGAAGGTGAATGGTTCGAGCTAGGAAAATAATTCATCCTGAGCGAGGTAGCCCACAAACTAAGAGACAAACATGGTATAGATTTGTTTCTATGTGTATGTTAGTTGCTAAGTCTTCAATGAGCAGGCTACAAACCAAAGAACTACAGAGGTTAGGAATAAAGTAAGGGAGTAAAGGATTTCCCAAAGAAGGGGAATGTGGGACCATGAAAGGCACCCTGGTTCCCGGTGGAGCAAAGGCTTGAAACCCTGCTGACCCTGAAAGGAAAGGTAGGCATTTCACCTGACTCCCAGAAAACCAGGCCCTGTCACTAGCCACAGTACTCCATACATTGTGGCCATCAGTCACATAAGGGAAACGCCCCAAATCCCTCCACATGTAGAAGACATGACCTATGGTCACATAGCCTTAAGACAGATCTCCATTTTAATGAGGTACCTAAAGGCCTGAAGGCTTAGCCAATGAACTTTCCTTCCCAGACACTCCTTTCTGAAAACGGTATTTAATCTCAGGCCCACCCTGAAAAGTCGGGTATGGTTTTCCTCATCCACCTTCCGCCATGACAATAAATGTCTTAAAACTGTGGACTGTCTCTTTTCATTGGGATCCGTTGTGGAGAGCCACAGAGAAGGCCTTGGCCTACAGAGCTACTGTCTAATCTCCCGTAGAAGGCCTTCCTGCATTTCCAGCAGTGGCTGCCACCAAGCTAAGCTCAAACCTACCAGTGTCAAGCCAAAGACTCACACTGTGGAACCAGCCGGAACCCCCATTTCCCCCCTCAACCCCAGGTTAGAGCCACTCACAGGACCCCAATTCTGTTCTCAGCTCTTTTGCGGTTTCCAGCAGTGTCTGGATACCAGGTGATGGAGAACACGCACCACTGAATGTGCTCCCCTTTTCCTCCCCCACTAAGTGGTGTCCCTCGGCTACCCACCCAGCAGTGGATTGGTGGGCTAAGCACAGACAACTTCCTGCATGCTGCTTCCCAGAACGGCCGAGCCCTGTATTGGAATGGATGTAGGACCCCCTAACCCTACGGGGGAATTTAAACAGTGATGGACCAATATTTGAGGAGGCTATAATGAAAGAGTTAAGATGGGAGAGGGAGGGAAAAGGAGGTAGTGGAGGGGATATGGGGAGAGACGGCTAAATCTAAGGGCCAGTTGAGGTCATATAGATACCTACTACAGTAGAATTGCCTTAAAATATAAATATGTATGAAAGAAATCTAAATGGAATCAATAGCAGGGGTGGGGGAGATGGAATTCTAACTAACCGTTACCGCGTGAGACATGCAGTGCCGGAAATGGGTTACAACTGATCAAATTGTTAGCCAAATGGGTCTTGTGGGAACCTATAACAACCCAATATATTCTCACTGCTATTGATCACATTCCATAAGCGATAGTAAGGCCCCATTGCTGAAGAAAACACCCAGGCAACTCACTGAGAATGGAAAAGTCAAGCTGATGCCAGTTTAGAGCCGTCACTCCTACCGATCAGTGTTCGTGGTACCAGAATGTATTCTGCTTGTTACCAGAGAAACCAGATAAACACCAAGTGAGCTATTAAGCCTTTGATCTACAATAGTAACATGCTTGAAAGACCCAATGTGTAATCTTGGCATAAACACTGTGAAAGTAACCATCCAATGTCTGATTGGATTTAAGATTCACTCCATGAGATAAAAATCTGTGGCACAGAACCTGATGCTAGAGGGGTCATGGGCCTAGAGGAAAACCAAATACAATTGTTCTGCTAAAGGAATAGAGCAGTAAATGACTCCTAGTCACATTTTACTATTCACACAGAACAGTGTCTTTCTCAGCCATTATTAGAGAAGCTTCTTCCTGAAGAAGCTGGGAAAAAAATAGAGATCCAGAAGTGGACACTGCAGAGAATGAGACTCCTTGAAAGACTGAGTCCTAAATGAGGTCTCTCCATAAAACTCCTCCCCTCAGGGCTCAGGGAACTCTCATGGAAGAAAGGGTAGAAAGATTGTAAGAGCCAGAGGGTGTGAATGGATGATGCCAAGGAAACAAAGCCTTCTAGACACAATAGAGCTGATGCTCATAAGAACTCACAGCGTGCACAGGTCTAAGCCAGATGGGGTCCAGTGCTGAGAGGAGAAACGGACAGAAGCCCCCATCTCTAATCCAGAAGCTATCACCCATTAATAACTAATCAGAAAGATGAAAAACTAGTTTTCTATAATGGAGTCTCACTATGTAGGCATACCACACTTAAGGGCAGTACCCGATCTCCATAGTAGATGGCAGAAAACAAATAAGCAAAAAAACAAAAACAAAACAAACAAACAAACAAACAAAAAAACCTCAGTGGAATTTTTGGAGGGATTTTCTCAATGTTATTCTCCACTTATTGAACTTTTGCTCCTATATCATGATTTCCAATTTTATATTTCCATGGGATTCTTTCTATGTGTGAGTGTGAGGGTGTGTGTGTGTGTGAGTGTGTGTGTGTGTGTGTGTGTGTGTGTCTCTCTCTCTCTCTCTCTCTCTCTCTCTCTCTCTCTCTCTCTCTCTCTCTCCCTTTTCTCTCTGTTCATTTGTTTTGTCTTATCCAGGTGTTTTGTTTTTTTCTTTCTTTTCTTTTTCTTTTCCTCTTCTTTCTTCTTCTCTTCCTCTTCTCCCTCTTCTTTCTCCTCTTTTCCTCCTCCCCCTCCTTCTCTTCCTTCTTTTAGATGCCTATTTGTTTATTTAATGAAATCAAGAAAGGTATGGATATAGGTAGGTGAGAGAGTCTAGGAGGATTTGGGTGAGAGAAAACTGATTAGAATACATTTTTTGGAAAATTGTTTTCCAGCCATTTACTCTTAGGTAGTGTCCATCTTTGTCTCTGAGGTGTGTTTCCTGCATGCAGCAAAATGTCAGGTCCTCTTTACTTATCCAGTCTGTTAGTCTATGTCTTTTAATTGGGGAATTGAGTCCGTTGATGTTAAGAGATATTAAGGAACAGTGATTGTCGCTTCCTGTTATTTTCATTGTTAGAGGTGGAATTATGCTTGTTTGTCTCTCTTTGGTTTCATTGCAAGGAAATTATATTCTTGCTTTCCATACGGTGTAGTTTCTCTCCTTGTGTTGGAGTTTTCCATCTATTATCCTTTATAGGGCTGGATTTGTAAAAAGATATTACTTAAATTTGCTTTTGCCATGGAATATCTTGGTTTTTCCATCTATGTTAATTGAAAGTTTTGCTGGATACAGTAACTTGGGCTGGCATTTGTATTCTCTTAGGGTCTGTATGACATCTGTCTAGGATCTTCTGAATTTCATAGTCTCTGGTGAGCAGTCTTGTTTAATTCTTATAGGTCTGCCTTTATATGTCACTTGACCTTTTTCCCTTACTGCTTTTAATATTCTTTCTTTGTTTTGTGCATTTGCTGTTTTAACTATTATGTGACAGGAGAAATTTCTCTTCTGGTCCAATCTGTTTGGAGTTCTGTAGTATTCTTGCATGTTTATGGACCTCTCTTTCTTTAGGTTAGGGAAGTTTTCTTCTATAATTTTGTTGAATATATTTACTGGCCCCTTAAGTTGGGAGTCTTCACTTTCTTCTATATATATTATCCTTAGGTTTGATCTTCTCATTGTGTCCTGTATTTCCTGTATGTTTTGGGCTGGGAGCTTTTTGCATTTTACATTATCTTTGACAGTTGTGTCAATGTTTTCTATGGTATCTTTTTTTTTCTTTTTTTCGGAGCTGGGGCCTGAACCCAGGGCCTTTCGCTTTCTAGGCAAGCGCTCTACCACTGAGCTAAATCCCCAACCCCTGTTTTCTATGGTATCTTATGCCCCTGAGATTCTCTCTTCTATCACTTGTATTGCTGGTGATACTTGTGTCTATGGCTCCTTGTCTCTTTCTTTGGTTTTCTGTATCCAGGGTTGTCTCCCTTTGTGCTTTCTTTATTGTTTCTATTTCCATTTTCAATTCCTCCACCTGTTTGGTTGTATTTTCCTGAAATTCTTTCAGTGATTTTTGTGTTTCCTCTCCAAGGGCTTCTACTTGTTTACTTGTGCTTTCCTGCATTTCTCTAAGGGAGTTCTTTATGTCTTGCTTAAAGTCCTCCATCATTATCAAAAAATGTGATTTCAAATCTAAATCTTGCTTTTCTGGTGTGTTTGGATATCCAGTATTTTCTTTGGTGGGAGAACTGGGCTCTGATGATGCCAAGTAGTCTTGGTTTCTGTTAATTAGGTTCCTGTGCTTGCCTCTAGCCATTGGGTTGTCTCTGGTGTTTGCTTGTCTTGCTGTTTCTGGGAGTGACTTGGAGAAACAAGCTGGAGTTGCCATTCTAATATCGAATAAAATTGATTTTCAAACAAGAGTCATTAAAAAAGATAGGAAGGACACTTCATATCCATCAAAGGAAAAATACAACAAGATGAACTCTCAATCCTAAATATCTATGCTCCAAATGCAAGGGCACCTACATTCATAAAAGAAACTTTACTAAAGCTCTAAGCACACATTGCACCTCACACGATAATAGTGTGAGATTTTAACATCACACTCTCATCACTGGGACAGATCATGGAAACAGAAATTAAACAGTGACGGAGAGAAACTAACAGAAGTTATGAACCAATTGGATTTGACAGGTATTTACAGAACATTCTACCCTAAAACAAAAGGATATACTTTCTTATCAGCATCTCATGGAACCTTCTCCAAAATTGACCATATAATCGGTCACAAAGCAGGCCTCAACAGATACAGGAAGATAGAAATAATCTCATGCATCCTATCAGATCACCACGCACTAAGACTAGTCTTCAATAACAACAATAATGACAGAAAGCTCACATATACATGGAAGTTGAATAATGCTTTACTCGATGACAACTTGGTCAAGGAAGAAATAAAGAAAGAAATTAAAGACTTCTTAGAATTTAACGAAAATGAAAATACAACATTCCCAAACTTATGGGACACAATGAAAGTGGTACTAAGAGGAAAACTCATAGCTCTGAGTGCCTGCAAAAAGAAACAGGAGAGAGCATATATCAGCAGGTTGACAGCACATCTTAAAGCTCTAGAACAAAAAGAAATAAATAAACCCAAGAGGAGTAGAAGGCAGGAATTAATCAAACTCAGAGCTGAAATCAACCAAGTAGAAATGAAAAGGACTGTACAAAAAATCAACAAAAGCAGGAGCTGATTCTTTGAGAAAATCAACAAGATAGATGAACCCTTAACCAGACTTAACCAGAGGTCACAGAGAGTGTATCAAAATTAAGAAAATCAGAAATGAAAATGGAGACATAACAACAGAATCTGAAGAAATTAAAATCATCAGATCCTACTACAAAAGCCTATATTCAACAAAACTGGAAAATCTGGAGGAAATGGACAATTTTCTAGACAGATACCAGGTACCAAAGTTAAATCAGGAACAAATAAATTATCTAAACAACCCCATAACTCCTAAAGTAATAGAAGCAGTTATTAAAAGTCTCCCAACTAAAAAGAGTCCAGGTCCAGATGGGTTCAGTGCAGAATTCTATCAGACCTTCATAGAAGACATCATACCAATACTGTCCAAATTATTCCACAAAATTGAAACAGACGGAGCACTACCAAATTCCTTCTATGAAGCCATAATCACTCTTATACCTAAACCACACAAAGACCCAACAAAGAAAGAGAACTTCAGACCAATTTCCCTTATGAATATTGATGTAAAAATACTCAATAAAATTTTTGCAAACCGAATCCAAGAACACATCAAAAGGATCATCCATCATTATGAAGTAGGCTTCATCCCAGGGATGCAAGGATGGTTTAATATACGGAAAACCATCAACGTGATCCATTATATAAACAAACTGAAAGAACAAAACCACATGATCATTTCATTAGATGCTGAGAAAGCATTTGACAAAATTCAACACCCCTTCATGATAAAAGTCCTGGAAAGAATAGGAATTCAAGGCCCATACCTAAACATAGTAAAAGCCATATACAGCAAACCAGTAGCTAAATCATACTAAATGTAAACTTGAAGCAATCCCACTAAAATCAGGGACTAGACAAGGCTGCCCACTATCTACCTACTTATTCAATACAGTACTTGAATTCCTAGCCAGAGCAATCAGACAGCAAAAGGAGGTCAAAGGGATACAAGTTGGAAGGGAAGAAATCAAAATATCACCATTTGCAGATGATATGATAGTGTACTTAAGCGACCCCAAAAGTTCCACCAGAGAACTACTTAAGCTGATAAACAACTTCAGCAAAGTGTCAGGGTATAAAATTAACTCAAACAAATCAGTAGCCTTCTTCTACTCAAAGGATAAACAGGCTGAGAAAGAAATTAAGGAAATGACACCCTTCACAATAGTCCCAAATAACATGAAATATCTTGGTGTGACTTTAACCAAGCAAGTGAAAGATCTCTATGACAAGAACTTCAAATCTCTGAAGAAAGAAATTGAGGAAGGCCTCAGAAGATGGAAAGATCTTCTATGCTCATGGTTTGGCAAGATTAATATAGTAAAGATGGCCATTGTGCCAAAAGCAATCTACAGATTCAATGCAATCCCCATCAAAATTAATTTGCAAATTCATTTGGAATAACAAAAAACACAGGATAGTGAAAACTATACTCAACAATAAAAGAAATTCTGGGGGAATCACCATCCCTGACTTCAAGCAGTATTACAGAGCAATAGTAATAAAAACTATTGTATTGGTACAGAGTAAGGCAGGTAGATCAGTGGAACAGAACTGAAGACCCAGAAATGAACCCACACACCTATAGCCACTTGATCTTTGACAAAGGAGCTAAAACCATCCACTGGAAGAAAGATAGCTTTTTCAACAAATGGTGCTGGTTCAACTGGAGGTCAGCATGTAGAAGAACACAAATGGATCCATTCTTACCACCATGTACAAAGCTTAAGTCCAAGTGGACCAAGGACCTCCACATCAAACCAGATACACTCAAACTAATAGAAGAAAAAGTGGGGAAGAGTCTTGAACACATGGGCACTGGGGAAAATTTCCTGAACAAAACACCAATGGCTTATGCTCTATGATCAAGAATCGACAAATGGGACCTCATAAAACTGCAAAACTTTTGTAAAGCAAAAGACACTGTCATTAGGACAAAACAGCAACCAACCAATTGGGAAAAGATCTTTACCAATCCTACACCTGATAGAGGGCTAATATCCAAAACATAAAAAGAACTCAAGAAGTTAGACCGCAGGGAGTCAAATAACCCTATTAAAAATGGAGTACAGAACTAAACATCACATTCTCAGCTGAGGATTATCAAATGGCCAAAAAGCACCTAAAGAAATGTTCAACATCCTTAATCATCAGGGAAATGCAAATCAAAACAATCCTGAGATTCTACCTCACACCAGTCAGAATGGCTAAGATCAAAAACTCAGGTGACAGCAAATGCTGGCGATGATGTGGAGAAAGAGGAACACTCCTCCATTGTTGGTGGGATTGCAGACTGGTACAACCACTCTGGAAATCAGTCTGGAGGTTCTTCAGAAAATTGGACATTACACTACCTGAGGACCCAGTAATACCTCTCTTGGTCATATACCCAAAAGATGCTCTAACTTACAACAAAGACACATGCTCCACTATGTTCATAGCAGCCTTATTTATAATAGCCAGAAGCTGGAAAGAACCCAGACAGCTTTCAACAGAGGAATTGATATAGAAAATGTGGTACATCTACACAATGGAGTCCTACTCAGCTATCTAAAACAATGACTTCATGAAATTCATAGGCAAATGGAATGAACTAGAAAATATCATCCTGAGTGAGGTTACTCAATCATAGAAAAACACACATGGTATGAACTCATTGATAATTGGATATTAGCCAAAAAGCTCAAATTACCCAATGTGCAATCTACAGATCACAGGAAGCTCAAGAAGAAGGATGACCAAAATGCAGATGCTCCCACTCCTTCTTAAAAGGGGGAGAAATATTCATTAGGAGGGGATATGGAAGCCAAGTTCAGAGCAGTAACTCAAAGAATGGCCATTCAGAGCCTGCCCCACATGTGGCCCATATATATGCAGCCACCAAAACTAGATAAGATTGATGAAGCTAAAAAATGCATGCGGAAAGGGACTGGATATAGATCTCTCCTGAGAGACACATCCAGAGTACGCCCAATACAGAGGTCAATGCTAGGAGCAAACCACTGAACTGAGACTAGGACCCCCTTGGGGGAAATCAGAGGAAGTATTGAAAGAGTTGAAGGACCTTGCAACCCCATAAAAACAACAATGCCAACCAACCAGAGCTTGCAGGGACTAAACCACTACTGAAAGACTATATATGGACTGACCCAGGGCTCCAACTGCATATGTAGCAGAGAATAGCCTTGTTGGGGCACCAGTGGATGGGAAAGCCCTTGTTCTTCCCAAGGTTGGACCCCCCCAGTGCAGGGGAATATGGGGGAAAGCAATGAGGGGGATATATAGAGGGAATACCCATATGGAGGAGGGGGAGGGGAGGGAATAGGGGCTTATGGACAGAAAACTGGGAAGGGGAATAACCCTTGAAATGTAAATAAAGAAATATATAATAAAAAATTTTTAAAAATATATTTTTTGACACAAAACTATTTTCCACTTTTAAAAAGAAAAGTGGGACTTCTGATATTTGGAGAAGTTAATGTACTCACTGAAGGCCTTATATCCAGCACTGTTCAACTCCGTAGGACATTGCTCATCCACTCACACAGACATAGATAAACTTTAAAACAGTGGTCTTCTGTCATCTGTCTAATTTTCAATTGATGCTGAAGACTTGTAAACATTAAAAGTAAAAATGTTGAAGCTTCTTATCTGTATATAATTGAAACTAGGACAATTGTACCCATCTGTATTTGGCAGCCCCATAACATTAAGTACAAGCAATAGAAATGACTTTTGACTCTTAGTTTCACAAAAGGAATTTATTGAAAAGGCATTGATTAGCTTGTTACTTCACTGTAAAGAGAAGGAAATAAAAATCTTCAATAACAAGAAAGAGTCAACGTCATCAAACCAGCTGAGTGAGGATGGGGAGTACATTGTGTTGACGTGGCCCACAGAGCCGGGCAGCTGGACCCTCAGTCATGCACAGTGCGTTCTTCTCCTGAAGCTCCTTCCTGTGTCCCTGAGGACATGCACAGCGGCTCTGAGAGTGTACTGCTGGCCTCTAGACTGATCTGGACTAGATTGTCAAAGCAAGGCCACTATCAAGTCACCTGAGGTGGACTCTGTCTCTTTCGTCCAACTGAAGAAAGAATTGAAGACTCTGAGGAACAGTCTGTCTCTATGGAAAGAGACAGGCTTATCTACTCAGTGCATAAGCAGCAACGATCAGGCAACTCGATTCTTGCTTTCAGTTTAAGTTTACCAGGCTTCTTGTCCTATGTTTGTCACTGCATCGAGGGTTCTGTTTTGTTTTGTTTTGAGCTGAGTTAATAATAAATGTACAAAGCTATTCTGTAACATGCATTTTTAATTCCACCTCGTGTATATTATGCTTTGTCGAATTTTAAACAACCTGGGAGTTTAGGAAAACTTTGTGACTCAGTAACAGCTACTCAAATCTTCATGAGTAATATCCATAAGGCAATTATGTCCTATAATTAGTCAGGCAAGTGACTCATGATATTTTACAGGGTTTAAAAGAAAATCATTAAAAATTGGTCCCCCGTGGTCTGGGGAGCTGACTCAGTGGCAGAGGGGCTTGCACGCGGACCTGATAACCGGATCTGTGAGGAGTCAGGGCGGACTAACTGCAGAGAAATTTTGCTCTCTGATTTGCCCACCTTTGCATCTGCACCAGAGCAGCTGGTGGCACCACATCCTCACCTGAAAGCAGAAGTAATGGACGCTGGCGTCCACAGTGCGTTCTCCTCTTTGCATCATTCAGGACAGCCAGTGCATGAAAATGGACCACCTACATTTAGAGAGGGTCTTCTCCTATCAATCCTCAAAGTCCTTCACTGGCATGCCTGGAGAGTTGTCTCCAAAGTGACTTGAGGGCCTGTCAAATTGTCAATCAGTATGTCATTGCAGTTATCATAGAGAAATATAAACTCTATATTGAAAGGACATCAGTTCAACAGGATATATATTATCAATCTTTTAAATTTCCTGCATAGAGAGAGAGCACTCAGTTTTTGCTTCTATCACATATTATGATCTATTCTTATCTCATAAGGTTCTCTTACTATAAAAACAGAAGTTGACCAAAAGACAGGAAAGTGATAAACACCAGTCTACTACATTGTGCCAATCATGTATGTGTATGTGCCTTAGTTTACTAATCATAATTGGATGTGTGTGTGTGTGTGTGTGTGCGCGCGCGCGCGCGCGTGCGTGCATACGTGTGCGTGTGCGTGTGTGCGTGTGCTTGTGGTGTGTATATCTATGTGTGGTTTCAAATAGTCTACTAATCACAGTTAAGTGTGTGTATATGGGTATGTGCTTGTGTGTACATGTATGTGTGTACATAGTTAGATGTGTGTATTTGTGTCTTAAATAGTCTACTAATCATAGTTACAACCTTTCATAGATGAAATAGATGCTTGAAAGATTATGTGCCTGAAGGTTATAATTAATCCTTCCTGGTATATATATATATATATATATATATATATATATATATATATATATATGATAGGTAGATAGATGATAGATAGATTGATAGATAGATAGATAGATAGATAGATAGATAGATAGATAGATAGATAGATGGGTGATAGGTATGTAGGTGGATGGATGGATGGAAAGATAGATGGATAGACAGATAGACAGATTAGATGTAAATATAGATACATGAAAATGAAAATAACAAGTGAAGTCAAGACCATCTTTTTGAGCCCCTGAAGACTCCATGCAGCCTTGTTACAGACAAATTCCATTTAAAAGTGGAAGAAAGACACCTTTGTTATGGTTTAATTTATGGAATGTTTGGAAGTCATTGATGGTTTTTGTACAAGGTGCTCATGGTATAGGAAGAACTTTCAAAGGGCAGATTAGAAGGTAAAGCAGGAGATGTGGTAGGCCTTGTCTTGTGGCAATCAAGAGGGTTGATGAGAACAGATACTACACAGAGAACTACTCAAGCTCTAATGGATGAAACTTACTGAACTGTTAGCTATGACGAGCAATCAGAAAGAAATCTAAAGAGTTCAGATGTATAGCTTGGAGCTTCTTACCAAGTCTTGGCTTTCCAACCTCCTTTAGCTGACTTCTAAGACTTTGAAATCCCATTACCATCGTGCCAGTTCCTCTTAAACCACACAAAGTTTTCTCATTTGTAGCTTCAACCTTTGGCATTTTACAGTGGTTTAATAGGATCCCTGCTTTGGCTTTCTGTGGGAGCCAGTGCTTTACAAAACCTGGTTCTCACTGAGGTAGAGAGCCGAGCCTCCCCACTAGTCTTGAGTTTATGCTTATGCGCATGTGTCTTTAAAACTGCGAAGCCTAAATCTGTGCTGTTCTGCTGCTGCATTTAGAGTCTCTGCCCATCACAGGACGCTTGTGAATACTCTCTATTCTGTCTGCTCTTGGACTTTTTAGCTTGCCTACTTACCACCTTCAGCCTTTAGAAGGAACACTTCCATTAAGGATGAGAAATAACAGGTCTTTTCAGTAATTTCAAGAATGAGGCAATGGAGGCCAGCAACTACCTAACACATTTGCAGCAACAGTGTTTTAGTCTTAGAAGTAAGGTCTGCAGACTCATGAAGCTATTATAGAGAATGATGGGGACCAGTTACCTTCCTCTCCTGCAGGCAAATACCTGAGGGGGAAAACTAAAACCTGCGGTTTCCAGAGAAAAGAATGTATCTCCTTGTGTCAATTAGGCCCTCGCTGAATTATTGATTGTGGCTACAGATAATTTATTAAAAACACTGTAGTCTACTTTCCAGTGCTCCGAAGGTAAACACAGCTTGTTTATAACTCATGCAGTCATCTCCAGCCTGGTTATTCCTAAATCCTCCATTTCTCTGTCACTGGCATACTGTGGGCAGAAGCTAGAATTTCCTAGTATTCCTGCAATGGAATTACCAGGTCAGGTTTCAGGAACGTCTGATACAGTTTATAAGTACTTCTTACCTGAGAACAGGCTTTAAGGAAAGGCTTGAGAGAAGCCCCAGCCCCATCCTGACTTTGTCTCTCACAGGCTGGAGATGCACTTTTCATAGTCATTCAGTGTATGTACGTATGTATGTATGTATGTATGTATGTATGTATGTATGTATGTATGTGTGTGTATGTATGTATGCATGTATTATTTATTTTTACACTCTAGATTTTATTCCCCTCCCAGTATTACCCACGGACTGAATATTCCACATCCCATACCTCCTTCCCACCCCATCCTCCTGTCCTCCTCCTCCTCCATCTCAACAAGAATGTCTCCACCTCACCCACCCCACCAGACTTCTAAACTTCTTGGAGCCTCCAGTCTCTTGAGGGTTAGGTTCATCTTCTCTGACTGAATCCAGGCCCGGTAGTCCTCTGTTATATATGTGTTGGAGACCTCATATGAGCTGGTGTATGCTGTCTGTTGATGATCCAATGTCTGAGAGATCTCTGGGTTAATTGAGACTGCTGGTCCTCCTACAGGGTTGCCCTCCTGCTCTGTTTCCTCCAGCTTTTCCCTAATTCAATCAGAGGGGTCAACAGCTTCTGTTCATTGGTTTGGTGCACATATCTGCATCTGACTCTTTTAACTGTTTGTTGGGTCTTTTGGAGGGCAGGCATGATAGGTCCCTGTTTGTGAATGCCCCATGGCTTCAGTAATGGTGTCAGGTCTTGGAGCCTCCCCTTGAGCTGGATCCCACTTTGGGCCTTGTGGTGGTTTGCATATGCTTGGCCCAGGAAATGGCACTACTAGAAGGTGTGGTCTTGTTGGAGGAAGTGTGTCACTGTGAGGGTGGGCTTGAGACCCTCCTCCTAGCTGTTTGAGGATGCTCAGTCTATTCCTGGCTTCCTTCAGATGAAGATGTAGAACTCAGCTCCTCCTGCACCATGCCTGCCTGGATGCTGCCATGCTCCCGCCTTGATGATAATGGACTGAACCTCTGAACCTGTAAGCCAGCCACAATGTTGTCCTTTATAAGACTTGCATTGATCATGGTGTCTGTTCACAGCAAAAATATTCCTAACTAAGACAGGACTGTTGCTGGACCTTCTTTTCCTCAGGCTCTTCTCCATTTCCATCCCTGCATTCTTTTCAGACAGGAACAATTATGAGTCAGAGCTTTGACTGTGGGATAGCAATCCCATCCCTCACTTGATGCCCTGTCTTTCTGCTGGTGGTGGGTGGGCTCACCAAATTCCCTCATTCAGTGTTAAGGAATGGGACTGTTTCTGTTGGGGAGAGTGCAGGGCATGCCACACAGAGGAGGTAATGAAGGAGCAATGCTTCCTGGAGGATGGGTGGGAGCAAAGAAAGCTCAGCCCTTATCAGAGCTGCAAATGTCCCCACAAGGATATCCTTGCAACCCACAATTGCCCTCATCATGACAACTTCCTTATTTTGCTCTTCTGGGGAGGGACTCCAGGAGGATGGGCATGATGGGTAAATACCCTCCCACAAGACTCCATGCCAATCCTAGAAACTGTGTTCTGATTTAAGACAGAACACTACATTTCAGCGAATGTGGTAGTGGAGGCTGGGGCGGGGGGTGCCCATTAATTCTTCAAAGTCTGTTCATCAGCTCTGTGATCTGCAGCAATCATACAAACTCTTTAATGAATTGGGAAGGTGGGTGTTGCTGAATGCCTAGAGTGCTGTTTTATCAAAATAATGCATACGAGGCTATGTTGTAAAGCGTGCTCTTAATTGAATAAATTCTGGACTTAGGTACAGATAATAAGAAAGACCCTGTGAAGAAGTCATTTGACCTGAGTGTCACAAGCTGTTTTCTCATGCTTGGTGTGTGTTAGACAGCATCGCATGCTTTTACAGCATGTGGGTTTGTAGGACCAGCTCTTTGCAAGTGGAGAAAGCATCTCTGCATTAGATATCTTGGAATTTGAATATCCAAGAAGCATCTTGGGAACCTCCAATGAGATCAGGTACTTGTACGATATTGTGAAAAATCTTATAACTGGATAGGAACACCTCAGTAAGCAGTGGTTGCTTACCTATTATTCTAATGTTGTTTAAGTTGCTGTCCTTAGAAATATCTATGCTAATACAAATTCAAACCAATATCAAAGAAAAATAATAAATTGAATTGCAGTATTATATCTGCCCTGCATTATAGGGACACAGAATCACACACATTACATATGATATATATTATCTGTGTATATATTATATACCTTTAATATAACATATAACATATGACATATGACATATGAGACATGACACATGGTATATGATATATGGTATATGATATATAATAATGTATGATGATGTATAATAATATATCTTATAACATATAATAAATGTATAATATAAATTAATATAATATAATGTGTAATTTGCAATGTATAATGTATAATATACAATATATAATATATAATGTATAATATATATAAACAATGTATAATATATAATATAAACTTCCTTTTAAAAGATCTAGATGGAAATTAAGTCCTGACATCTCATCCTGTTGATTAAGAAATGGATTGTAGAGATGGTTTAGCCATTAACTAGGCTCAGAAGCAAAATCAAGAGACTGAAGCAGCTTCAGTTAGAAGTTCATGACCAACATGATGTTAAATTGTTAAATATGGCTTTTAGGAGGAGCTTAACTAACTATTGTATTAGCGTGGTCTCTTAAATATAGTGGCTTCCTTGAAAATAGTCATGTAAGCAGAAAAACATGGAGAAAGCAAGAAAGTATAATCATTCTTTGTTTTTTTGGTGCTGGGAAAGCATGCTGGAGCAAAGGGCACAGGCTCAAAGCCATGGGAGGGCAGATCTGTTTCTGCAGTCATAGAGAATGGCAAGGCTGTTTTGGTTACTAAAACTCTGCTCAACATTTATGCATATCAAGTAGCCTTTCATTAGAGTTTAAATTCACACACATTTCCCTAAAGGACAGACAGAACATTAATAAGTCATGGCCACTGGGAAAGGTTTCTGTCATGTCCCCAACCTGCAGTGTTTGTTAATAACTTCGCTGAGATACAACTCAGAGAACCTGTAGTTCAGCTATTGAAAAATATGTTTTGTGTTGGTGGTCCTATGTCTGTATCCCCTACTGCATGCTTTCTCTCTCACTTTCCTTTTTCTTTTCTTTTCTTTTTTTTTTCTTTTAAGCCAAAATCATCTGTATTTTCTATAAGAGCTACCCTAGGGACAAAGAAGTGGAATTTCATTGTGGTTTGTGTTTACTCTCCAATTGTATGCTTTCTTTGGGAAAAAAAAATACACACATATGGCCAATTTCTATTTGCATCACTAATCTTTTTACTATTGAATTGTAATAGATTTCTAGATGTTCCAACCACCTTATCAGGCATTATTAGAAAACGTTTTATTTTTCCTGAATTCTCTGCTGCTCCAGAACAGGCTGTCGAGTAGCTCAGGCTGGGTTTGAACCTGTTACAGAGACAAGGATTATCTGGAACTTCTAATCCTGCTGATCCCACCTCCCACAGAATGGGAGAGTCATGTACCCCAACACCCAGTTTCCTGCAGCTTTGTGTTTCAAACTCAAGGTTATGAATAGGTAATCGGGCACTTTAGCTGTAAATTGAACACAGCTGAGTTATGTTCTCAGTAATGTAGTCAGGAAACATCTAGGTTCCTGGCTTTTGACACTTCCACCCACATTATCAATATTACTGTAAATTTTTATCCTTTATCAAAAGGCTAAATTTATGGATGTGTGCTGACCTGATTATTTTTAAGATTAATACAACGGTTGCACAAGCTTCCTTCCTTTACAAGGTCTACATTATCTTTTTAAATGTGTGTTGAGAATTTCAAACACGTAAGCGACATCTTTTGAGCATATACAGTCTCAGTAGACCCCTCCAACTTCCCCTAGACCTCTCCTCCACCAGTGCCCCTCCCAACTTCATGGCTTCTTCTTTTAAAGTTATTTCCATCTGTATGCACATATACATGTGTGTGTATCATGTATGTGGGTGGCTGAAGCATGTTGAACCCCCTAGAGATGGAATTACAGACAGTTGTAAGCTGCCTGATATGAGTGTTGGGAACACAGAGGGCTTCTGGGAAAACAACAAACCTCTTAATCATTGATTCAACTCTCCCACCCTTCCCCTTTCTTTTGAACACAGAGAGTCCAACTACAGCCCTCTGCGGGTGCAGGGGCCATCTATTAGAGCATGCACAACCTACCAGAGGTCAAATTTCCTACCAATAGCCTTTCAGATACGGGTGGGACCTCCTCAGCCACTCCCCTGCCCTTGAGGTAAAGTTGGATGGCTTTCTCTGTACCAACAAACACAACTGCTACGAGTTCCTGCATCACGTGACCTAGAAGACCCTGCTTTCCAGCAGTTCTCCTGACGTCTGGTGCTTACATTCTTTCTGACCCCTCCTCTATCATGTTCCCTGCAAACTGAGGAGAGAGGGGTATGTATTATAGATGTCCCATTTGTTACTGAAAATATCCCTTCTTAATTCCACCCTCTTGTCTTAGTATTGAACATCAGCCCCCCCCCCCCCCACGAAAACCCTTGCTTTCGTGATGGATATCAGGTTACTTATAGTTTAAGAATTGCTTTTACCATCTTTAGGCAGAGAAGTCCTATTCCATATCTCATGGCCATCCATCTTTCCCATAACGGTGGATTCAAAGGGATTTGCCCAAAACCAAAGCACTGTGACGAGAACTCTGGCTTGACAGAAGTATCTTGGAGAATCATATGCTATTATTTTGAAACACATTTTTTTCACATCTCTGAAGCTTTAGCAGTAATTTACTCTTCCCCTCCTTTGGCTGTATTTCTTACCATCTTAGATGTCTGTGGTACTGAGATAGCTGCTTACCGAATAGAGTAATACACATGGCCCATCCTATAAACACTGAGCCTGGGTCGATCCCTAACTCTGGTAGATCCCTTCCCCCATCACCCATCCCTGTCATTCACCTTCTTATCCAAGTTGCTTTATTCGGACACAGCCACGTACTGTTCCTGTTACGGCAACCCTCTTTTATCTGGCTGATACTTTTCACTGTGTTGCCAGATCAGTGTTTCTTTAAAAGCAAATTTAAATCATGTCCTTTAAAGCATCTCTCCATTATAGTCAAGAAAACATTCAGACTCCTTATCACCCAGGCCACGTGGTAGGATGCCTACCTCTCTATGGCTTCATGAATCTACACCGGCAGAAGTTATTGCTTTTCAGGAAAAGTCCACTGCCACACACATGCTCTACCTAACACTTGACAGATTGTAAACCTTCAAACGGCAGCGCACACAATTATATGATCTTAAGCCTTTCCATTGATTCTTCAAAAGTTTTGTCCATGGCTAAGCAAAAGATCACTTGTACTGAGAAGCCTTGGCGCTGATATTTCATTTAAATGCATTAGATAAATGCTGTGTTCACTATTCGTCACTGTGCTGTGTTGAAATCCGTATTTTATTGACTGCCTTTCCCATTATATTGCTTAAGGTGAGAGTTTCTGGGTTGCAGCTTCTCTCTCTCTCTCTCTCTCTCTCTCTCTCTCTCTCTCTCTCTCTTTTTCCTTAGTTCTAGTACAATGCTCAGGCAATGTGCATGAACTCTGAATAAAGAGAAATAGGAAGATAATGAATTATTCTTGGTGCAAAAGAAAGGGAAGCATTTCATTTCTATTAGTAATTGAAGGACCAGAAATGGTGGATCAAGTTCAAGAATATCATCGAGCAGGAAGGAGAGAGAGGAGGTGTGAGTTCCTGAGAGTTTTGTTTTGTTTTGTTTCTTTCTTTTTTTCCCCATCACATCTGGCTAGGCTAATAACTAATATTCCATAAACATCCCAAACCTGGAAAACTTTCATTTACTTAAAATACTACTCTACCCTAAGGTAGACAATATTTTTAAATTTTTAAACTTTTCCTTGTGATGCTTTTTTTTATTCAGAGCACAGTATGAGGTTCAGCCTCAGCCAATGAGGAATAGCGAAGCTCCTCTCTTGCGTAAGAAAATAAAACCAGTAGCCATGTAGCTTGCTAGCCTGATGTGACATTGATGTGCTGGGGTACATGTTTCTGAGTTTGACAGCCTGGGCTATGGAGCAATATCTATTCTTTTTTAAATAGTTTTATGTGTGTGTGTGTGTGTGTGTGTGTGTGTGTGTCAATCCTGCATATATGTCTGCACCATGTGCAGGCCTTGTACCCCAGAGTCCAAAGGGGATATCAGGCTCCCTGAAACTAGAATTGCAGTTGATTGTAGGTTGCTATGTCAGTGCTGGGAATCCAGTCTGGGTTCTGGGAAGGAAAACTCAGTGTTCGGGACTGCTCAGTCATGTCTCCAACCTTATGGTTAAAAACAAAAACTGCAATACTTGATGTTCTACTCAAAACTCAATAAATATGTATATTTTTCTCACACATAGTAAGCATTCCAAGGTTTTGAAAGTGCTCTATGAAGTCTCTGTGTTTTATATACTTTTTCCTTATAGATAAAATATTAGAGATTGTTTGTGACGCTGGAATGTCTGGTCAGTCTTTCAACTTCTGGTCAGTGAGTATTGGATTTTGAGTGTTTTATAAGATAAATTATCATTTTTATCTCAGATAGGAAAAATATTAGTAAAATAGCATAGTTTTTTTTACCCTTCTAGATTACTTGCATTACAAAACAATTCTATGTATGCTATATGGGTTAGGTGAAGGGCAAAGGTTATTACCATATTTGCTTGCTCCTCTGTCTGAATGGTAGTTTTAATCCAATGTTATATCTAAGCATTCTATACATGTGTTCTAGAAATTGCCTGGCCTCTTTTGGAATTTGACTATGAGCACGAGGCAAAGACACATTTCATGAAAAGTACACCAATGAAGAAGAGAGTAAATGCAAGTTATATATACATTAAATATGTAGAAAATGCCAAACTTCATCTCTTAGAAGCTAATTATCAATTCTGAGTATGTACTCAGATAATTTAAGTACTTAGAATAAAAAATAAGGTTATGAAAAGTTGCCCATCAGTACTAATATTTGTGATAAAATAAACAACAACAAAAAAAGGTACCACTTCTCAGATTCTTCTTCGTGGCACTACCTCCCATTAATTAGAACATGAACATGGTGAGTAATAAGAATTGGCATTTAAAATATCTTCCACAAGTTGTACTCTTTTAAGTCATCCAAGGATGTTTTGTCAGTTCTATCAAATATCAAATGGAAATGTGGAAACGATTCCTTAAGTAGAAATGTATTTTCCTTCCGACAACATCCCTATGAGTTCAGCTGAGCTCCTCTCTGCAGCCTGCGATTAATGGGCACCGTGTAATAAGTCTCAAAGTGGAGCGAAAGACATCACCGATTGTAAGACTCAACTCCATTGGTTACCTTGTTTCCAATAGCCTCACTTCATCTGGTGTTAATAACTTCAAGACAGAGGGAAACCGATGTGAAGAGCCCGTTCTGCTTAGGGCAAACGTTCTTTACTTCTCACAGGTGAAGCCTTTACACAGACTCACCTCTCTCCTTCATTGTAGTTTGTTGCCTTCGAAGCACATGGCTGCCGGTGTCCTGAGGGTGGATGATCTCTTGGACTCTGAGTATTAGTGGTCTGACTCCCTCCAGGCTCTCTGCTTTGTCTTTTCTAAGGGTTCTTCTGCCTTCATAGCTTTTGCCCTCCCCTGTAGTGGCCTGGCTTCTCTTTCTATTTCGCCTGTAATCTTGCTCTGCACACGCTACTTTCCCAGAGCCAATTTGTTTCCCAGAATGGAAAGGATTGCTTATCTCGGGGAGAGGAACTTTACCCCAGGGAGCTGTTCTGGTCAGATAAGCAGACAGCTGCTGATTGGATGGGGAGAGCTTGGCTCTGCTTCCTCTTGGTCTAAGCCGAGTCCAGGAACACAGCCATGCCATGATGATGGGCAAGGGAAATGGAGCTGCCGCCAAAGCCGATAGTAGGGAAGGGTTGGGGCCGGGATAAACATTTTAGGGACTCTAAACTGGAATATATTTTGTTTGAATTGATCGTTTGTCACAGGTTTCTCTCTTTGGCAGCTCTTCAGTATATTTCTAGCAGTAATTCCAAAGGCCATTAGACAAGTACTGTGTCACGGGCCTGAATTTTGGAAAACCCGTCTCCCTCAGAATGCCCTGCTGCGATACTCCTTTACTAGCAGCAAACCTCCTGCCTGCCAGAGTGTTCTAATACGGTTTCTTTCATAAAAATTATCCCAGCTCCGCCCCTGGTTTACTACATCTGCTGCCTTTTATAGTCAATAGGACTATTCGAAATGATATATTAAAATACTCTGGCTGGTTTTCTTTAGGTGTGGACCAAGAATTACATTGAGAGAACTATTGGCCTGGCCTTTTCCTAGTGAAGATGCTCCATCTGACCCTGCAGCTATGTGTGATGGTGACCACATCTGCTACAGGACAACCCTTGCCTGCCACAGGGCTGACTGTCTATGTAAAAGCTTAAACACTGAGACCAATGCCTTTCCTACTTGCCTTTCATGAGTTTTCTCTGTCTGTTTTTCCTCTAGGATAATGGTTTTACCCTACATATATCAAATACATGAGAAAGTACAGGATTTTCTAACACGGTGTCACATTGCCATGAGAACTGGAATATTCTAGACTTATCCATAGTCCTTGTTATAAAACAAGATGTGAGAATCACTTGGAGGCCTTGTTGAAACAGATTGCTGACCTCATCTTCACTTTCAGAGTTTGGGTTCACTTCAGATGCTTAAAGAACCAAGAGTTTCAAGCACATTCTCATGTTGTGCGGGCACCAACCTTTTAAGGCGTCTGGAACTGAGGGAATTGCCCTACCAATGTCCCAACTGCACAGAATGCCTCCTCACCCGCTCCGTCGTACATTTTCCTGCAGCAATCAGCACTCGGCATTTTTTCTGTAACTCCTCACTCTTGAGCATCACTTAATAACCAGCTTTATGACTTATCATCTTATCGCATCTTCCTCTTCTGTGGTATACTTCTGGGATGGGACACAGTGATTGATTCTCTTGAGATGATGTGCTGTGTGCAACTTCGTGTCTGAGAAAGGTGGTTCAGTCCTTCTGAGGTAGACTCGGTTACGTGAACTTGACGGATGCTCACTGAACTGGGTTTGCCTATCTAAGTGTTTCAGTAAACAGAGGCCCATGACTCTTATTCTAGGTTCAGTCATTGTAAAGACCAGGTGGCACTAGAGAGATTCTAAGTCTGGCTTGGGACCTAAAGCCTTTGCTGCCTCACTGTGTTCTGCTGTATAAAAACTACACACTGCTCCACTTTTTTTTTTTTTTAAAGAAAATCTCCTAGCATAGTCTTGAGACGGCCTAATAAAGTCACTTTCTTTACCACGGGGACTGTGGATGAAGATCCCTGCAGCAGGTGTGATCAACCTGAGGATAGTGGCTTTTGACAGTTTTGAGCTGCATCCTAGGCCCTCGTCATTTGTTAAGATAAGTAACCACTGGCTACATGTAAGTTGGAGACTGTGTTGGCCGGGACTTGAAGATGGACGTCAGTTATGTCTTGAAAGATGTTTAGAGAATAACTTTGAAGTGTGGGAAGCAACTAGACTCTTAGCTATCTTTGTCATTATGCTTTTAAAATATTTGATACACACTGTTTGAAGATGTCATAGTGAAACCCATTATTCTGTGTAATTAATAAATACAAAGAAAATCATTTGAAATTCTCGACCATATTGTGCCTCTAAAGCCCACACTTAGTCCATGTGTTAAACAGGTAACATTAGCATATGGATGGAAAATGGGAACCCTGAGAAATTATGGGACATTGGAAATTGAGTGCCTTAGAAGAAGTTTTCATTATAAAAGCATGTTGAAAAAGTAAGCAGAAACCTTACCAAGTTTCTCTCTGCTCAGACTCTACACCCATAAGCAAATGATGGTCTCTAGGCTCTTGTAGTTAGACAGTATAATATTCCCCTAGCCTTATGGAGGTATAATTGGTGAATGAGAGTTGTACATATTTAAGTTGTAAACCTCATGATTTGATATATGCAAATTCCTTTTAAAATGACTTCTACAATACATCCGTTATTTCATAGTTTATGTACATGAGGTTAAAATATTTGCAGTCTACTCTCTTAGCAAGTTTCAAGGATTTAGGACAATATAATTTAGTGCAGTCGCTCTGTATCAGGATTTACCAACCTTGAATGTGTCAATTTTTACACTTTACCAAGATCTTCCATTTTCCCATCTCTTCTTTTCTCAGACATGATAGTATCTGAAAAGTGAAACCATTTATTTAGGACCGGCTGACTTGTGATTCCCTACATTTAAGTACAGATCTCTCTTCCTTACGAAGACTTTAAAAAACAGCTCTTGAAAAGATTCTTATAGCAATCATTATGGGGCTTTTAGAAAAGTAGAAATAAAAATCAGTGAGTACCTCTAGTTTAAGCCACTCACATACATATACACAAATAAGCATATATGCACACCATATATGTACACACATAAGCATATATACACACCACACATATGCACACACACACATATATACCACACACATATATACATAAGCAGATATTACACTACACACATACACACATAAACATATATATATATATATACTACATACATATACACAGAAGCATATATATATCACATATACATAAATACATAAGCTCATATTCTCACCAAATATACATATACATACTACATGCCTACATATAAACACACATACACATATGTACCCAAAACATATACATATAGATACTATATATATATATATATATATATATATATATATATATATATATATTCGTACTGTGGTGAAACACCATGACTATGAACAACTTGGGGAGAGAAGAGGTTATTTCAGCTTAGGACTTCCAGGTCACATGTCATCAGTGATGGAAGTCAGGACAGGACCTCAAGGAGGGGAGTAGAGGAGAAGCCATGGAGGGATGCTGCTTGTTCCTCTGGCTTGAACATCCTATCTTTTATAGTGCCTAGGACCATCATCTCAGGGCTGGCGCCATCCACTGTGACCTGGGCTGTCCCACATCGATCAGGAAAATGCCCTGCAGACTTGCTTAGAGGCAGATTCTATGAAGGCATTTTCTTCGTTAAGGTCTATTCTTTCCAAATGGCCCTAGTTTGCATCAAACATCATCAAACTACCCAGGACAATGTATATGCAATATAATACAACAACAACAACAACAACAACAACAACAACAACACACATGCACACACACACACACACACTTAGGCAGCATTGTGTTACATGAACATTGCAGAGTGTACTTACAAAAACCAAGGTGTTATTTGATAGACCATCATGGGGCCAACATTTTTGATATCTCCTGAATGAAATACAGTTTGCGACACATGACAACACACGTACACAAACACACACTCACACACACACACATGCACACACTCTATCAACATAGTCACTCACTCATACACACTCACATACACATGCACACACACATGCTCACACACAGTCACCCAGGCATGTACACATCACACACACATACTCACACATATTCTCTCTTTCACACACATACTCTCACACATGCTGTCACACACATGCTCTCTCTCTCTCTCTCACATACACACACACACACACACACACACACACACACACACACACACACACACACACCCCTCTTGCAGTTCGTCTTCAAACACCCCACTCAGTCATGTAGCATCATGCCCACTTTGTAGATGATAGCACTACAGAATGGAGATATCAATCCGTGAGCCTACTGTTTCACGCATGTATGTCATTTTGCATCATTATCTGAGGCCAGTGCAGACTAAGTGCTCCAAAGGCCAAACCCGTGCTCCAAGTGCTGAATACAGGTCAATGTAGCCCTTCAGCTCTGTAGCCTTCTATCTTATGTCCCATAACCACACTGTTCACCGTTCTTTCTATTGTCTCTACTATCCCAAAACATTCTGCATATGACTCAGCATATTCTGCGAATGACTTTAAATCGTGATGTTTTGTAAATCTTTTTCCAACGAAGTGTTCCTTATCGAATCACTGGCACAGCCAACAGCCTCTTCTGTCAGCTTCTCCATCAGTTTTCTGATCTCAGCTTCCCAATTTGTGATCTTACCAATAGCCTCTTTCAATGCTTCCTCGGTGTTTCCTCCAGTGCTGGATTTTGCCAGGGTTGGAAATTTACTGCTTGTTGTTTTCTGCCATACTATCTTTCTAGACATTGTTTTATATTCAAATTTCCCCCTGATGAACCCAAAATTTGTCTTAGGCGATGACCTTTCCCTTAAGTTTCAGAATTCCAGTGGAAATATTGAGTGACCAACTGGGAGCTCCAATTTTTAGTATCATGGAAATAACGGTGTTATCAGGGCAAACTGAGTCCCTACAAGGATGTTTGAACTAGTTTAATCCTTTGTTGTTAATGGCACAGGCCTCACTCCATTAGTTATGTAAGTACTTGCCCTGGGTTGTATGAAAATGTTGAGTGGCTGGGTAAACCAGGGTAGGTAAGCTAGTAAACTGTGTTCCTTCATTGTGTCTGCTTCATTTCTTATCTCTAGGTTCTTATCCTGAGTTTTTGCATTTGCTTCTCTGGCTTATATTTGGTAACCTCAAAGACTAATGAAGCCTTTCTTCTCCCACATTCCTTTTCATCAGTGTTTTATCATAGCAAGAGTAAGCAAACTAAGATAGACATACTACTTCAAACCTCTCTTTAGGAATCCCTATCAATCTTATTTCCAATACAGTCTTTGTAAATGTTCTTGCTTCTTCCACACATACTTCTACCTCCCTCATGCAGACTGATGACTCTCCCCAGCAGACCGCAATAGACTTCTTAGTTGGTCATTATAGTTCTCTTACTGGTGCTCTTCATCTCTCTTGGCTCCTTTATGGGGAGCCTTGGTCTTGTCAGTGCTGCAGAAATTCTCCAGCACTGAGCTCAGTTCCCAGCCTTACCTTCATGTTTTAAAAACACACCAAGTTAACTCCATGTTACCACATCTCACACCACACCAACACTTCTGAAATTCCCTTACTTACCTTAATGACAGGAATATGCATCATTTTATTTGCAAATCATCACCACTTGGAAGTTATTCTGCAGTTTGCTCTCATTGTAATTTTGGTGTGCACCTCGACTGAAATGCAAGCTACTCTCTGATTTGTTGGCTTATCTTGTTCCATTTTTTTTCTTGCATGAAAGACTTACAATAGCATAACTAGATAATGAAAGGCAAAAATATAAATTACTTTCAAAGCACAGAGTGCATTATGAATGCATAAAGAACTACAACAAAAGCTCCCGCTCTCTAATGGGAAGAGATGATTGTGTAAGGTCATTAAAAAGTAACTCAAACTCCATTACGTTAACAAAAGAAAAAATACCACTAATGTAGGGCTGAGAAGTCTGCTATAATTAAAACTATAGTGTTTACTCATGTACATAGTCCTTAGAAACCAACCCAGTTTTCGTGATCCATTTTTTTTGAAGTAAGCTAATGTTAAAGGATCATTGGCAAATGATAAATATGTCTTTCACTTAATGAAATAATGGCGCTAGCAAATGGCAGTGAGGAGATGCTGAAACATTAAGAGAGATGTCTACATGGAACTTTTTAATGGGAGATTTAAATGAATAGATTTACTCATTATTAGCATAATTCACATCATGTGTAATATTATTAAAAGATGGAAACACAGCGTCATATGTCTTCTGATATAACAAATTCAGGAAAAATATCATTCCAAATATCCACAGAAGTAGAATAGAATCAAGTCTTCATATATAGCTGTGAGCTAGCTGAATGTGAAGGAATGGAAGCCCGTGCACGGATACATGGCAGGGATTCTGTCAAACACATCTTGAATTGCAAAGACACAATAATATGCACTAGAAGCCAAATAATTCTGTTCAAAATATGAACCAGCTAATGTGAGTAACATCATCTACATATGATGCTGTTGGCCCTGGTTGCGGTACAGAGAATGAACCACTACATGAACGGTGTGGCTTTCTAGTGTGATCAAGAAAGCCACATATGAATGTGAAAAGCACATATGAACCAGCACATTGCTTTACGGTTGAGCACACTTTTGTAAGGAAAGGGGTACAGTGTAACAAGAGTGGTGACATTATTCTAGGTGTGTGTCATAGTTGACTTCAGTTGTCAACTTGACACAAACCCAGAGTCAACTGAGGAGAGGAAAGAGCAACTGATTAGTGGCCTCAGGTGGTTAGCTTAGGGCCATGATTCCTTAATGGCTGATTGATATGGCAGGGCCCAGCTCTCTGTGGGAGCTGGTATTCCTGGGCAGGCGATCTCAGGGTGTATGATAAGGTGGTCTGAATGAGGTGGAGATTGATGGAACAAGCATCCTGCCTCCAAGGTCTCTGCTTCAGTTCCTGTCTCCAAGTATCTGTCTTGAACTCTGGTGCTGGATTCAGTCAAGGGTAGACCATCACCCGTGGGTTGAAATAACTCCCCTCCTATGCTAAATTGATGTTTATCACAGCGGCAAAAAGCAAACTAGGACAATACATTGACAGGTGACATAGTTATTCATTAGCCTTACCATACAAGTACATACAATACAATGAATACATAGTTATTCATTAGCCTTACCATACAAGTACATACAGTGGTTGATACTTACACTCCTCCTCAAGCATGAGGGTGCCGTTGGCTGTCTTTTAATCCCATACTTTTATACAACTAATGGCAATTAACGTTAATCGGGACCACAATCACTGCAAACACATAAGCAATATGCTATTGAGATTTTCTGGTCACCACAATGTTACTGGACAATGGAAATTTTTCTCCATTATAACTCACAGGTTCACCATTGTATGTACAGTGTGTTATTACCCAAAGCACTCCTGAATGGCACATACCTTTCTATGAGTAGTGCACATATGCATGTGTACACTGCTCCTCCTCAAAGTTCTATTCTCTGTTCTCTTGGGCACTCAGACATTTCGTATAATTTTCCTACAAAGCATGAAGGCAGTGACATTCTGTCCATAGAATTTCCTGAAGAATAATTCTGAAGACAATATGGCTAGATTTACAACGTCATTCTGAGAATGGTAGGCTTTTGAATTCATCAGACTGTGAGGCGTGATTCATCGAAGCATTGGCTCCCTTTCATAAAATTTCTAGCCGTTTATCACAAACACTGCTCATTTCCAAAATTACAATTATTGGTAGATTTATTTATCCTTTTGATGAAGCCTTTTAGTGCAACTTCAAATATCAGTATTTTAAATGTGTGCCTAGTTTTTATAGAAACCAGAAAAGTGACTGTGCTTTTTTTTAAATGCTAATTTACCCTCATTTAATCCCTGACTTTCTGATTAATTTTTTTACAAGTTAACAATTACCTAGTCAGTAGACAAAAGTTAACTTACATGCAGATATATGACAATGCTAAACCCAATATGTGCTGAAATAAATTGTGTCTATCATAATCCAGGGTTTGTCAAAGCTAAGCTTGGGACTTGATTGATTTTTGCCACATTGTGAGAAATGGCAGGCTGAATTTCCCCCTTTTATTTCATTCTTCCTGATCAAAATGATGATAGTCCACAGAATCACGATCTCTCTTCCTCTCTGATTCGTATTTTTTGCTTCCTTTTGTCTCTAATCATTTTACCAGGCTTCACCTAGGAAGCACAAATTACATCTGAGCCGCGGAGTAGTTCATTGCAGAGTCTGAAGAATCGAATCTTGCGAAGGCAAAGTTACAGCAGTTGTCATAACAGCAGTTCATGCTCGCCCTGAACTGAATATAAATGTATAATCATCCGTGCATAATTTTTATATTTGAGTGACTGTTATGCAAACTTGGTCTTTCTCCTTTGCTTCTTCCTTGTATCAACCTAAATTTTAGAAATCAAATAGAGATTCCTCGAAGAACAATATTTATCTGGGATCGGGAGAGGCTTCAGGGAATACACAGGTTGCCACGGACCACACGTCCATTCAAGGAGACTGAGGCAGGCAGAAGTGAAGGAGGCTGTGTCAGATATTTCCATGCAGTAGCCACTGGCCACAGTGATGAGCAGCCATCGAGCCGCCTCAGCCAGGGATGAATAGAAGAGTTCACTGTTGGACAGTCACCTGCTGTATGTGGTTTCCACCATTGTGGTTTGTTCTTCTGCCTGTCTTGTGTGGCAATATCAACTAATTGCAGGAGATCCCTTGAGAGCCTCTCTAGCTGTGATTAAAGTAGACACAAGAGACTCATTTTTACGATCATAATGTCTATATTAATAATCATTTTCCTCAATTTGTCCATTTATAAATCATATTGAGATCCCACCCAAATTCACTACCTTTAGTGTTTCTCTCAGAGGTAGGCCAAAAATACTTGAGAAAAACTTCTCCCAAACTTCTAAGACAAAGCCAGATGTTTGATACCAACCACAATTTATAAACCAGTTCCAAGGTAGAAGAAAGGGAGACTCCTGTTCTAGCAAACAACCTCAGTTTGGAATGGGGTGTTCCATAAATCACCATCATATTCTTTAATTATTTATTTTTCCTTTTGAGATTATAATATAATTACATTTCACATTTCTACCTTTTTCTTTGAGATTATAACTTTACTTTTGATAATACAATATTTTGGGGCAATAGTACAACAAAATTTATTTAAAATTAAGTTTAGTAACATAATGCTCAAAAATACTTCTGCATAATAAACATAATATAACTATATTATAACTATATAACTATATATTACTTTTGAGACCATAATGGAATTACATTTTACTTTTTATGGCCTCTTTTTCCATTATTTTTTTCTGGAATGCATATGTGTGTGTGTGTGTGTGTGTGTGTGTGTGTGTGTGTGTGTGTGTGTTTGTCTGTGTGTGTGTGTGTGTGTGTGTGTGTGTGTGTGTGTGTGTGTGTGTGTATGCATTCCTAACTATAACTGAATGCTTTCAGGGCTGAGCATTTGGTATTGGATAATCAATTGCTATGCTCTTCCCTGATGAAGACGATTTCTCATGACTCAATTGAAAGATATTTTTCCACCATTGTGGTTTGTTTCAAGAAACATATACAATTTAGAACCAAAGGACCATGAGCATAGGTCAATGCCAGGGAAGGTTTCACTCAACACTTCCAGTATTATCAGGAAGTGAGCCTGGTGGTACTGATCTGTGAGAACACACACAGCAGTTAGTAACCTGAGAAGTCCACAAGACTGAGGTGATCTGGACCAGCAAGTTTTTCTTCAGTTCTAAAGAGGAAGGTCCAGGAGCTAAGAGACAGGGGAGACAGAATAGGTAGGCCCAGGAGGTATTGTACAAGCTGTATCTTACACTGAGCAGGTTTACTAAAAAGCTATTATATACTATTTGTGGGGGAATTAGGACTAAGTCAGCAGAAACTATCACATAATGGGATGAAGTCAGCAGGAAGCCAATGAAGCCGTGTCGCACCAGGGAGAAACAGGACATCTCAAGGTTGCCCAAGATTGAGGACTCAGTAGCTTTGGGGCTGATAACAATAGCCGCTTAGAGTTGGAAGACTTAGGATCTGAAGCTTCGCCAAGGCCCTGGCCCCAGACCATTACTGGATCTTCCAATCATGTGGTTGGTTTAGAGAAGAGAAAGCAAGGAGAATTTTTTGCTGATTGTTTAGGTCCAGTTGAATCCACACAGCCAAGTTCAGATTTTCCATCCCATTACCCAACTGCTGGAGTTCAAGATTAAATGGAACTCACCTCCAGTTACTTTGCTGATATAGATTATCAGCAGCCTCTTCATGAGTCACCTCATGAGTTGCCCTGTTAGTGTTAACTGTCAGGAGTAACCCATGTTCACACCGTGGGTAGCAATGACATTCCTTCAGTAAACCCCAAGAGACTTTTCTGTTGAAAGAAAGGTGAATTCTCCACTACCTTATCCAGCAAGGGTAGATCTCAATGGATTCCCTGTCTGCCTGCAACGAGCTTCCCATGACAACTCTTTCTCTTTACACTGGATGAAAAATGTCACAGAAAGGATGATGGACCCCACGCTTACAGAGCACTGATACTTTCTCATGACCTGTTGAACCCCTTCAAAACAATTCTCTTACGTTATAATTTCATGCTCATTAAATTGTTACTACTTTTCAAAATCTGTCTTTTCCCACTGTAATCTAGATAACAATAATCAATGCTTAACCCTTTCCAACATTGCTACTATACTGTCTGACGCACAGTAGGGACACAGTACCCTTTTAGAATGAATGACTTCATAGAACATTAACTCTGCCTTACAGCACGAAGGGTCTAAAACCTTTGAAATAAATTAATCTTCAGAATCCTGCTGGGTGTCTGACACATACAAAGCTTACAATTAGTGTGTTTAATGACTGAAAATGAATTAAAGAGCTCCCTATCTTACATTCAGGCTTAGAGACCTTAAGGGATTAAGATGTTAGACTTCTTAGGAAAGATTTTATGAAGCTATTAGTTGTATTGAATTTATAATTTCATGTTAAGTGTTCTCATTCAACATTTTAAATTTTCCTACTTGTTCAGACATAAGGATCATCACCATAGGTAGATGCTGTAACAAACTGAGCAATGAGTTTTGAGTGTAAGGATCACACCATTTTGCTAAGTTTATGATTTTAGAAGTCACCTCTGATCTCTGAACAATAATTTATTATTAATTAATTAAATGCTTCAGGTAGTACAGGGGATCAAATCCAGAGGCGTCTGCATGCTAAGCAACCACTATAACACCAAGCTTTAATTTTCTGTTTTAAAGAATCAAATAGAAATAATTACATAGGATGAACAAAGAATATTCATAAAAGCAGCCCCTTAGTGTTTGCTTTAGTAAATGCTTAAAAATGTTTGAAAGTTTTAATTGGTTTTGTGTGTGTGTGTGTGTGTGTGTGTCACACTTTGCTTGCTCAGGTCTGAAATCCCTATTAAGGAGTTAGCTCTTAGTTTCCCCCTTGGTGTAGCAGGGTCTCTCTTGTTTTCCCTACAGTTTAACCATGCTTGTGAGACATTAGCCTAATTCCCTGTATCTTCCTCACATCTTATCACAGGATGGTTGGGATTGCAGATACTTGCTACCACACCTGGCTTTTTTGTGCAGATTTCGGAGATGGTATGTGAGAGTATTTGCAAACACAGGGCCGGCATGGTAATGGCTTGCATGAGGCTAGAAGGAAATCTGACTCACCACAGCCCAGTGTCCTGTGTTGGTCCAAACTTCTGGAGCACTTTATTTTAGGCATATTTAAATACAGTACAATTTCAAAACAAGTTTCCTGGTGATAATTATCACAGTAACGTTTAAGGTATCACTATATTGAAACTCTTTTGCAAAGTAAATGTAACTTGTTCCATAAATGGTTTCTATAGCCTCAGGGTTTAGCGGAGGATCTGGTGTGCTTTAGTCTTTTACCAAGGAGACAGCCTCATGCATTTAACCTTCCTGGCTTTGCTAGTGATTATCTGTGATAAAAAGGACCTCATGACCTCTACAATCGTAGGCCACAGGGGCTCTGGCCCAAGCACTTTCACTCATCTTGATATATTTTTAGTTTTGGTGATAAAAAGTCTAAAGAACTAACGAGTTCTAGATATAGAACTCTTCTATATCTACTCCAACTGCTCTGCGCTCTCTATTCTTCACACCCTGATAGAGCTATTGGTCTTGTTGGCTGTGATAGTTTGGAGATTGTGCCACAGTCGTTACGACTATGCGTGATATGCACAATGTAGTGACATATTTGTATGTATGTGTTATATAGATACAAAAAATAGCATCTGTCTCTATTATGCTTTACTGTATATATCTGGTAGCTTCTCAGAATCCTTCCAACTCAGCATCTGGACAAACAGAAGATGAATTTGCCACAGTATATGTCAGCACTAGACATGTAACCATGTACTTGTAGCCTTTCTGTTCTTAAGGGTGTGAATAAGAAGAACCGTGATTTTAGTGCTTTGCAAAGAATCTTGACTCTGAAGATACTTATCCATTCACACTCCCCACTCCCTACTTGTGAGGCAAGCATTCCTGAGACACTTACGCTAGAGGACTTTGCCAGATGCATTTCAGCTGTCTGTTTGGGACATCTTTTTGACAGTTTGAAAACATGGCTTTATTTATTCCATTATGGAAATTATGCAAACAGAATCACAGACTTCAAATAACTCTGCCGCCCACATAAATCAAGCTTGAAGTCAGGGAAAGACAACATTGAAAGGGAAAAGTTGATCGAAAGCTCCATGGGACATTTTAGAATAATGAAAATTTAATTTTTATTTTCCTTCTTTAAAAATGCTAGCTCATAGCTCCGAAACACTGGGACGGGAAATTGAAAAATGTTTATTAGAAGACTAATATTGTGAAATAAACTCACCACAGGGATCCCGAATTTAGAATTCTCTAGTCCTTACACTTGTTGATTGCATGGAATTCCAAGAAGTCTCAGAGTCGAGGTATGTAATTTCCTATAAAGCTTCCTATATGCCAACCTTCCACACATGACCAAGCTATTGGCATATATTCATATTATACAAACTTGCACTGTACTGAGCTCCTAGCAAGTCTGTCAACATATATTTAAGGGAGGTTTTCTTTTTGACAGCACAGCTCGGGGACTCAAAATAAACTGCCATCCACACTGTCATAAATCCGATCTTGCAATGGGAGGAACAAACAAGAGTTAATTTTGGTGTCAAGGTCATTAGAATCTCAAGGATAGGGGGTGACAAAAATAAGAACAAGCATTAACCTTACCTCAGGTTATTTCTCTGAGATGTTAAGGTTTGAGCAGAGATCTTACTTAATTTAATCGGTTTAAATAGGCTAGGTTAGAGACTAGAAGTAATTCAAGCAATAATATTAATAATGACAATAATAATAATACAATCTAAAAGCCTCCACAGCTAAGACTCACCCTGTTAAAGAAACTCAGCAGAGCTCAATTGAACATAGTGAAAACCAGGTTACAAAAATGTAGCCATGAATTATGTAGGTGACAAAACGCAGGAGGACTTTTTAACCAGTGTTTCAGTTTGCTGTCCTCAACGTATAAAAATGTAAGATAGTTTATAACCTAACGTTCTTGCATCAGAACTGGTGAGATGGGTCACTGGGTAAAGACACTTGCTGACAAGCCTGGCAACTTGAGTTTGTATCCCTGACTCATATGATAGGAGGAGATAACCAACAACCACAAGTTATTTTCTGATCTCTGACTGAAAATCATGGCACGTTCAGGACCCCCCTCATACACACACCTATTAAATAAATAAATAACTCTTTTAAAATGTGCTAAAGATGTTTTTGTTTGAAATAAAATAGTAAAGCCATGAAAAGTTCTTGGCATAGAAAGAAAGCATCCCTGCTGCTCCAGCAACAGCAAGAAGTAGATCCAAGGCATCATTGTCTAAGTCTTTTAAGACTGTAAAGTGGGAATGTCAGTCAGAGCTTGGAGTAGGACTCTCCAGTGCTAATCCCCTGGCAGAAACATCAATTCAAGGATTGTTACGTGACTAGGACCATGTCCTTATCATAAAGAATACATGAGTTTGGTTCTTTAAACCTCAGTAGCTAGTACACAACCATCTCCATCCATCTCTGGGGCAATCCCATCCTCTTGTCTTGGCAACACCTGAACTCATGTACATATACACACAAACACAAATGCAATGAAAAGTAAATGAACACAATTGAACTGGATACATATCCTCGAAATATATCCAACCAGTTACAGGCAGGTGCATCTCTATTACGGTGTGAAGAATGTTCGATGAAGTAGAGGCAGGCTCTTTTCGGTGTGGGGTGTCGTGATACCTGGATGTCCACAGAAGAAGAAAGAAGTAAACCATTTTTATAGCAATATTCCACTCAAAATAAAGAAACAGATGTAGGTTATGAAACTGAAAATCTACTAGGAGAAAACAAGGAAGCAATCCAGGTGGAACAGGCACATGTCTAAAACTCAAAAGTGAAATACTTAATACCTTCATGGAAATATGAGCAAGGCAATTAAGTCATCATTCCTCCAGAGAAGATATATAAAGGTTCTATAGGCATATTAAATGGTATCATTGTTCATCACAGAAACTTAGATCAGCACCAGAATGCTAGATCACTTTCAACCTGTAAGAATGGCTACTGTCAAAGAATAAAGGATGCCAGTTGATATCTAGCATGAGTAAGGGAGTATATTAGTCAGGGTTCTCTAGAGTCACAGAGCTTATGGATAGTCTCTACAGAATAAGGGAATTTGTTGATGACTCAGAGTCTGTAGTCCAACTCCCCAACAATGGTCAGCAGCAGCTGTGAATGAAGTCCAAGGATCTAGCAGTGGCTCAGTCCCACAAGGCAGGCAGGTGAGGAAGAGAGAGGATCTTCCTTCTTCCAATGTCCTTAAGTAGGTCTCCAACAGAAGGTGTGGTCCAGATTAAAGATGTGTACTACCACACCTGGATCTGGGACTTGCTTTGTCCCAGATAACCTAGAACTCACAGATCTCCTTGCCTAAGTCTCCTGGGATTCATAGGCACTATGCCTCAAAATCTCCATGCCAAAATCCAGGTCAGAAACTTGTATCTCCCAGCCTAAAGATCTGGATCACAGGTGAACCTTCCAATTCTGGATTTTAGTTCATTCCAGATATAGTCAAGTTGACAACCAGGAATGGCTACTACAGGGAGTTCTTGATCATGTAAATCACCATGTTTAGTTAGAAAATAGTACGAAGGTTTCTCAAATAGCTAAGCTATGAATCAGTAGTTTACCAATGAAGGTGTATCCAAAGGAAGTAAAAATCTGTATATCATCAAGGAAATACGCATACACTCAACTACATTCCAACATTATAATAAGCATGACATGGAGCATTCTGTCCATTAATATGTGGAGGCCTACATACAATGTGGCATTTATAACCATGAAATAAAATTAATCTTTAAATATGGGCATATTTCAAGGAGACGGCGGCACGGCCATGTTTATTGCAATATTAGTCATGACAGAAACTATGAGAGATCAGTCATGGTGTCTACTGATATATGATATGGCGATGCAAATCAGTGTGGAGAATTCTCATAAGCTAAAAATGGATCTACCCTATGAATCAGTTAAGCCATTGCTTCATATACTTCCTTAGGATGGACTAGTCATCACATTCCACACATATTTCCTCAGCCATGTTCATCACTGCCCTCGTTATGATAGCTAGGGAATGGGATTAACCTAAATGTTCTACAACTGAAGAACAAATAATGAGTCCACAGCTGTGGCAATGGTTAGACATTCCAGAACCCAAATATAGTCCTGGGCATTTAGAGCAAGAGGCTTTTAAAGAAAAATGCCACATTCTTGTGTTTTGCCCTTCACGGAGAGGTTTTGGTAAAACTAGGTAGTTGAACAGGAGCTAAGATAAATTAGCTGGGGCATTTTAACTTGGGATTTCTAGATGAGATTTGAATAATTTCCCATGGAATTCCTTATCCAGGAGAACAAATTCTAGTTAAACCTGAAATGGCCTCAGCAAGAATACAAGATGGAGTTTCTTAGGGTTTTACTGCTGTGAAGAGCTGTGAACAGACACCGTGACCAAGACAACTCTTATAAGGACAACGTTTAATTGGGGCTGGCTTACAGGTTCAGAGATTCAGTCCATTATCCCAAAAGTGGGAACATGGTAGCAGGTTGGCATGGTGCAGGAGGAGCTGAGAGTTCTACATCTTCATCTGAAGGCTGCTAGCAGAATAGTTACTTCCAGGCAGCTAGGATGAGGGTCTTAAACTGACGCCCACAGTGACACACCTCATAATAGTGCCACTCCCTGGGCCAAGCATATAGAGACATGGAGGGACCTCTGCACTGTCTTGCCCTGTCACCTTATGTGTGTTGTAAAGAGTTAAATGATCAAGGCAGCAAGCAAGTTGGGTATGGTGTAGAGGCTGTGGGCTGCAGGTTGGACAAGCCTGAAATTTTGGACTTAAATATTCATTAGCAGACATATTTATAGCCATGGATTTATGTATCAGAAGGGAGGACTGACAGAGAAAAGAGAAAGTAATTCAAATCTCAATTTCAGGACTATCAACTTGAGAGTGAATGCCTGGTGTGAACAGCTATGCCCCCACTTCAGCCATGAAGAGCTGATGCTCTCCTAACAACAGATTTTCTCAGAAGTCTCAGTATCTCTCTCAGGTTGCATGGAGATGGTGGGGATGCACCATGTTAAGGGCAGGTATGTGCCAATTCTTAGGGTGATCTGAAGAGGTCTTCCATACGGTCATCTACAATGCCTGTTTGCCTTATACCTTGGCTATCTGGACAAGGTGTTTGAAGGCTCCATGGGTGAGAGGCCACAACTGAGGGAAATATAGACAGATGATGAGAAGTGCTAAAGACACTAATCCTGCTTTGAGCCACATTTCATCACATTCTGAGTGAAAGAGAACTGTAGAAGCTTGCAAATTTGTAAGTTGCCAGGAAGAAACCTATAGGCGATCATAGGTTTTTTTGCTGTTTTTTTTTTCTTTTTTGTTTTGTTTTGGTTTGGTTTGCTTTGCTTTTATATTCTAAAATCTAAGAGAACCGGCCCCTTGGTGACTCAGTTTTAACTGTTAACTGTTAAAAATTTTACTCTTGTTCACTTTCTTTCATTTGGTTTGGTTTCACTTCTGTGCCTCAACACTTCTGAATGTAAGAAATTTGCTGTACAATATGGCAAAAAAGAACAGGAACATATTTATGGATGTAATAATATCAATTACCATTTGAGATAAAGTCTCTCGGTTCTCATCTCATTGGTTTAAAGATGACCATGCCCTCTGTACTTTGTCACAAAAAATGGGTTTTCTGAGTGACAACATTGGTTAGTGTCAAAATAAGAATTTGTGGTATATTACAGTTAATTTACTTGAAATTATATACATATATGTACATATATGTATAATAAAATGAAAAGAAGGTGTCATGCACGATACTCTCCACTTCATCTAATAGGAAGCATTTGGAAGGTTAGCTGATGGGTTGATTTATGAGGATGGTTTCACCTTGTTCCCACTCACATTAATATCTGATGCTCATTAGTTCAGGTTCCATTTCACTCCTTTTCCTTGACACACCAGATACAATTCTCCAGAAGCGTCCCAGCCTCCTCCCACACTAGAGTTTTACAGAAACCACCAAAGACCACAACATCAGCATTGTGTTTTCAACCCTGCCCTTGTACCATCTTGTCAAAACCTCTTGAACTTCCCTGAAGCCTTGAGCACTCCACTGTGACTACTGTACCAGTGCTAACTTGCAGCTCTGTAGGCCTAAGGATCTTTCACCCTTCCACATGTTTTTAACTAGACTATCTCCCATAAACTGATTCCCTTGGTGTTCTGCTCAAGTTGGTATGCCCAGTTGAGTTTTAGATCACACTTTGTTCTATTTGGTGGACTATTGTTAAGGTTCCAATACTCCAATTTTCTTAATGTTCTCTTTTGGGGAAGTCAGTGTTGAAAATTTTGAATAAAAATTTCCCACAGCATGAGAATAAGACTTGGTGTAGTGTTGCATGTTTTTAATCCTAGCACATGAGAGGCAGAGGCAAGAGAATCTCTGAGTTTGAGGCCATTCTGGTCTACAGAGTGAGTTTCAGGACATTCAAGGTACACAAAGAAACCTGGTCTCAGAATAACTAATTAATTAGTTAATAAAACTAGAGACTTTCTTCATGTTATTCTTTCTTTCTCTTTCCTCTTTTCTTTCTTTAAGCAGTACTTATATCAAAGTTTATTGTTTTCTTTTTCACTTGCTTTTCTCTCTAACACTCTTCTCCATCCTGTGACATTGATTGCATGTAAAGGGAAAGTCATCTTCTTTCTTAAGTTGTTCTTATCTGAGCTCTATGACATTTATCACAATTACTTTTTTCTACTTTTTGTTCTTTTGAGATCATTTTTTCTATCATTCTTTGCAATTCTTTACCGGTGTGATTGTATTTATGATGAAATATGGTATTGGTGGGCTTTGAGCTTGAAAGAATTATGAATAATGGCACAGGAAAGATGGCTCGATCCTTAGGAAGATTCACAGATCATATAGAGGACCCAAATTGGTTTCCAAATATTAGGCTGGGCAACTCACAAGTATCTGTAATCATAGCTCTGGTTTCCAGAGTCCTCTTCTAGATTCTGTGGGCACCAGCATCATACACTCTCAGCCTCTGCACTCTGTCCACATCTTCAGTAATTTACCCTTTCCCTGTGACATTTCTCCAGAGTGTGGCTATTCTAGTTTCCACATAAAAATACAAGGAAAAGAAATTCGTACTTTACTAAGAATGGCCAGGTCATCCATACACTGGCTTCCTTTTAAATCTCTGTGTTGAGAAAGTTGGCGGCCCTCATTTCTGTAGAGTACTATTCAATTATATAGGTCCAACACAGCCACACCCCACATCCTTTCAATTACCTGTACCCAGTTTAGTATTCTGGTAACACAATATTCTGAGGATTCATTTTCCTAGTTTCTTGGACTATTAACAATTTGTCTTTGGACTCTTTGCATCTATCTATCTATCTATCTATCTATCTATCTATCTATCTATCTATCTATCTATCTATCTATCTATCTTGTTAGTTATTCCCCCACTACTGAAATCCTTGATTTTTATCATTGGTGCAATATCAATAGAAAAAAAAAACAAATCAAACCTAACAAACCCCATCATTCCTGTATCTATATTTAAAAGGAATTGGGTTCGTGGACTACTGCTTCATTCTCTTACACTTTCCATCTGTGCTGTAAGACTGCAATGCTTCTCCTGAAAAAATTTCATCTATTTCTACATTTCATAAATTCTATAATCTATTCAGTCAATTCAATAAATCTATTTCATAAATTTCATCTAGTTTCCCTCTTAATATCTTCAATGACATAAATGATTCCTGAAGAGAGTTCAGTGCCCGTGGCAATCCTTTTGTTGTGGTTCAACTTCATGTCCAAGGTCCATTCATAATACATTGACCATGATGACACTCCACTCAATACCTGTGCTTTTGGTTAAATTTGATAATGACTTCATTTAACTTTTCATCCCCTTTAGCCCAGCAAGAAGTCATTCACGCTGAGAGTTAGCTATCCTTTCTCAGTTATTCTCCATTTTTAATCTCTATTCTATGTGTACATGAACATACTCTGAGAAGTAGCACACATGTTCATTATTTCTAATCCTCATAGTGACAGGAGGAGAATGAGAGAAGACTTTAGTCTGTTTGCTCTAATAAACAGCAGAGAACAGTTCATAAACAGCAAAAATATACCTGTCAAACTTCTTGGCTTGTGAGAAGTCTAATATTCAGACATAGGTCCATGCAGTGTTTGATGAGGATCCACTTTCTGGCTTTCAGTGACCATTTTATCTTCTGTTCTTTTTTGAAAGAAGTAGACAGCTATCTTCCAGATAGCCTTGTACAAGGACATCAACTTAATTCATGAAGGTTATACCATTGTGCCCTAATAAGCTTCCAAAGATGGCACCATCACCCTTTGGGGTTAGATTTCAAAAAGTAGTTGTGGGCAACACAAATTTTCAGCATGTTGCAAAAAGGAGTGAATCTAGGAGCCCTAGAATAATCAGCACAAATTAGCATTTTATTTTTCTTCTCTTCTTAGTCATGACCTAATTTTACAAACTGGGTCTTGGGAAAAGGGTTGTGAAAAGTTTGCCATGATTCCATGGCACTCTTCCTTTTGGGCAACTTGTGTCCTGTCATGTAACCATTTTCTCTGAATTGAAATATTCCATCTTGAAGGGAAGCTCATTAAAAATCAGGAAGTAAACATAAGCTTATAAGACTCAGGATGCAAACAACTCAAAAGTCTCAGAAGTCCCTGAAACTTACAAGAGTCCCTCCATAAGGAAATACAAACAATAATCATCCCTGGGGAGAGCAGACTTTTGCAGACACTTGCATGTCATGTATGGAGATGGAGGACATTGCTTTTGTGAGATGTCAATCATGTTGGGGTAACCTTTATAGTGATATAGGTACATTTGTATTATCCATATTACTGTGAGTTACCTCTCATCCATGCTCAGTAACTAACCCTCAAAAACATTTATTTCATCAATTTGGAATTTATTGAAATTGTAGTCCTTCCCTTTTCTGAGGTAGACAGTTTCCCCATGTGCACAGAAGTTACAAAATAGCAACATATATTTTAATATTTAACCATGGACAATGTTCAGCAGATACCATGTTAAAAAAAAAAAAACATCTTCTATACTGTTAGTCAACCGTGATAGTGTTTAAGTAGGAAAGTTTATAAGGATTAGGACCTTTAATTCACTGTATCAGACAGTATAGCTTTAAGCTCCCTTCTTGCTAAAATAGACAGGCAGCACACTGAGATACAGATTCATGAGAACCTGCATTTACTATAAAGATAGTTACTTTGAAGGTTCCTGAAAATCTGCTTCATTAATTCTGAATAAATAGAGATTCTCACAAATTCAAAATTAAACAATTGCTTTATATATTTAATTACCTTAAAATTATAAGAATTTTGTCTACATGTTCAGCAGATACATGTGTGTAGATTAAATTATATGTGATCCCTTAAGTTTAACCAAACTGTTAAGTCAGGACCTTACACATGTTAGGCAAGTGCTTTTCCACAAAACTATTTTTTTCATTTTTATTGGATATTTTATTTATCTGCATTTCAAATGTTTTCCTTCCCTGTTTCCCTTCTAGAAATCCCCTATCCCATCCCCCCACTCCCTACTTACATGAGGGCGCTCCCGCCCCTCACTCATGCCTCACCACCCTGGCATTCCCCTACTCTACAGCATCTAGCCTTCACAGGACCAAGGGCCTCCCCTCCCATTGATGCCAGATAAGGCCATCCTCTGCTACATATGCAGATGGAGCCATGGGTCACTCCATATATACTCTTTGGATGCTGGTTTAATCCCTAGGAACTCTGGCTGGTTGGAACTGTTGTCCTTATTGAGTTGCAAACCCCTTCAGATCCTTCAATCCTTTCTCTAACCCTCCACTTGGGCATCCTGTTCTCAGATCAATGGCTGGCTGCGAGCACTTGCCTCTCTTTGGTTGGCGGTTTAGTCCCTGGGAGCTCTGGGGTGTCTGGTTGGTTAATATTGTTGTTTGTTGTTCTTCCTATGGGGTTGCAAATACCTTCAGCTATCTCAGTTCTTTCTCTAACTCTTCCACTGGGGATCTCATTATTCTCCATTTAATGGTTGCCTGTGAGCATCTGCCTCTATATTTGTCAGGCTCTGGCAGCTCTCAGGAAACAGCTATCTCAGGCTCCTTCAGTATGCACCTCTTGGCATCCCCAATAGTGACTGGGTTTGGTGGTTGCTGTGGGATGGATCGCCATGTGTGGCAGTCTCTGGATAGCCTTTCCTTCAGCCTCTGCTCCACACTTTATCTCTGTATTCCTCCTGTATTTTGTTCCCCCTTCTAAGAAGGTCTGAAGCATTGGTCTTTCTTCTTGAGCTTCATGTTGTCTGTAATTGTATCTTGGGTATTCTAAGATTTTGGTTTAATATCTATTTATCAGTGAGTACATAACATGTCTGTTCTTTTTTGGATAGTATTAAGGATAGTATTTCTATCTAGTTCAATCCATTTGCCTGCAAACTTCATGAAGTCATTTTTTTAATAGCTGAGTAGAATTCCATTGTGTAAATGTATCACATTTTCTGTATCCATTCTTTGGTTGAAGGACATCTGGGTTCTCTCCAGCTTCTGCCTATTATAAATGTGGCTGCTATGAACATAGTAGGACATGTTGCCTTGTTATATGTTGGAGCATCTTTTGAGTATATGCTCAGGAGTGGGATAGTTGGGTCCTCAGGTAATACTATGTCCAATTTCCTGAGGAATAGCCAGACTGATTTCCAGAGTGGTTGTACCAGTCTGCAATCCCACCAACAACAGAGGAGTGTTCCTCTTTCTTCACATCCTAGCCAGCATTTGCTGTCACCTGAGTTTTTGATCTTAGCCATTCTGACTGGTGTGAGGTGGAAGTTAAACTCCAGAGAATCAAATAACTCTATTTTTTAAAACAATGGCGAACAGAGATAAACAAAGAATTCTCAAGTGAGGAATATTGAATGACCAAGAAGCACCTAAAGAAATGTTCAACATCCTTAGTCATCAGGGAAATGCATATCCACCAAATCATATTAACAGCTCAGAAAAAATGCATTTTTATGTTTTCATGCATGATATTACGATATTCACCTTCTCTCTCTTTCTTCCACTTTCCTAGGACTGTTCTAGGTAATGGACTTTGTGTGCCATATGCATCTTTTGTAGATTCCCAGTTCACATTTCTATATTACATATTCAAAGAGTATGTAAACACTTGATGTTTCTCAGATATTTCAAATGACTATTACTATTTTTTTAATTTTTATTTTTAAGAAAATTGATGACCACCCAAGGTTAGTTACAACAGGAAACACCATTCTATCCAACTATAAATTGTCTTAGTTATAAAGGATAAAGAGTTATTTCTTCTTTTTTTGAGTTAATTTTAGCAAACTAGGATGGGTTACAAGAAAATTTTCCTGTGTCTTCCATCTATCTGTAAGTATGAACACATTGTTTTTATTGAATAAACATAAATTTATGTAAGCAGACATAGAAACATAGCTTTGATGTTTTCAATGTATGCTAAAATCTGTTGTATAAATCTAGTAAAAAGCTTAGTGCATTAATATTCAAAGAGAAAAAGACAGAAACATGTTTGCTGCTTACTCTAAAATTATTATCATTGGTATTTGAGAACAGATGCATTTAACAAGCATGAACGAGTGAGAAAATATGCAGTTTTAACCCACATTGAAAAGTTAAGAATAGAAATGCTATATAAACACTCACATGCATGCATACACAAATGCATATACACATACATGAGCATGCATGCATACATATAGACTGAAATGTTATATAAACACACACACACACACACACACACATACAGTCTGTACGTCAGGCATACTTCTTCCTTTCCTAAATAGTCATAGAAAAAGATATTGACTCCAACATACCTTATTTTTTTATTATTAAATAACATTTACTTCATTTTATTTTCCAAATGTCAAAAATCAGTGAAATATTTATGTAAGATGGAAATAAATTTATACACCACAAACTTTCTCTGCTTCATGAGCTGTCTGACCTACATAGTATAATTTATTCCTAAGGCTACGTGGCACTGAGGAAGACCTATTTAGGATGGGGCATGTGTAGGTAGTAAGCTCCCTATTGTCCTGAGAAAACTGGAGATTCCATACTAAGGTATAGCCCACAAGATAGGCCTGATTCCTTAGGCACTTATATACTATGGAATGTGGGAATGTTAATTCTTGCCCAGTAAGAAGTGTTTTAGATTGTTTTATTTTTCATGGAGACTAATGATGAGGACCGAGTTCTTTCAGGTTGAGCAGAGAGGCCTCAGTGTTGGCATCACCACCTAGCCCTCTCTGGTCATAGGACATAGAGCAGTGTTTACTCCAAGGTAGCCTATTGACCTTATAATGCTTTGTTTGCATCACTATCAAAAACTAGGGCTATATTTTGAGGTCTAAACACTTTTCTTATATGTTTAAGAGAGTAATGTTAATGATGGAATAATATGACTTTCAAAATCCTGGAAAACTAGGACCAAACCAAACCAAACCAAACCAAAACCAAAAAACAAATAAAACTAAAAAACAAAACAACACACACATGCACACACACAGGCACACCTACACACACACACACACCTGTCCAGGTCTTCACTGTAGTATTGTCATCCAGGACACAGGCCTCTTCCAGGGACTCATTTTGTATGTTTGATCATTTTTACATGATACCATTGACCATTTTCTCACATGTCAAATGCGCCTTCTCTACAGACCTTTCCTCTGTTTTCCCTAAGGGTGAGCACCTGAGCACAGTACTTAGAGTTGTTCTTAATTAAATGTGCATGAGGCAGTAACCAGAAAAACATGTTATTTTCTTTTATCACCATGAGTTAGATAAGAATTTTTAATATTAAGCGGAGAATCAGATATAACTTCTTATCTGTGTAATTAAATATGACATTAGCATTTGAGATAAACGTAAGGTCATATTTTTCTTAGTAGTTTTGTAATGACCAGATGACTGATAGATCTGTGGGCTTTATGAGGAAGGGGCAGATTGTGAATCCATCCTGCTAAGGAGCAGAGAGCTCAGCAGGGGAAGCTGGATTTCAGTGGAGACCTGCAGGTGTATACTGTGGCTTTCAGTTCCCTGTCCCTTGTAGAATTTTGGTGATATGAAGGGCTCTGAGGCAATAAATTTTGCAGAAATTACATGAAAGCCATAAAATTTGGGAAAAGGCACAGAGTGACATTTTAAAAAACCATAAGAAATCCAACCATTGTATAAAATGGGGGTTTGAAACTAGACCATTTGATATCTCTGTAAATGACATTTATTAGCCAAGATGACCCTTTTATGTGACTTATATTAATATGTGTAATATGCCATGACTATAGAACAAAGTGGTTTTTATACATAAGAGGGTAGTGTTTTATAGGTTTTATTTTTTGAGATTATAATCTAATATTTCTTTTTTCCCTTTGCTCCTTCCAAACCTTTCCATGTACCTACTCTTTGTTCTCTTTTAAATTCATAAATAATTCTTAAATATAGTCAATATGATAAATGAAGAGCTCAATGGACAGCATAGACTCCAAGTGGTATTAGCACTCCTTATACACTAGTAGGTTGTATAACACCCTCAAATCTAAGTTATGCAAGACAATCTTTTGTCTCCTACAGTAGGTTGATAGGCTCAGACCATTATTGTTTTCCTATGATCCAGCCCTAGAATCCCATTGTCAATCACATTGACAGATGAAGGACAGGTAAGAGGGGGGTCACAAGTTGGGGTCATCTTTAGAGATTAGTAATTGCAGTGAAAAGTATGATTAAGAAACATGAATGCCATGGTAAACACATGCCCTTTTCCCCTTGTTTTATAAATTAACCCTTCATTCTTAGACCAGGAAAGGGTCTTACGGCTTCTACACAGCACAGTATTTACCTGGTTAAAATCAAGGCTTAGATAAAAGAACAAAACTGGTTATAAGGACAGAACTGTCATACCTCAGAATCATTAGATGGCATGATGTTTAAATACTTAAAAATTACCGTAAACAAGAATTAAGGTACAGAAGAGACAGAATGACTGGTGTCTGAAGATATATGCAGGAATTTATTGATTCAGTTAATGGGAATATTATCAGATATGCTTTAGGCAGACAGTGGCTTAATATTCCTTATTTAAAAATAAAAGAGAAAGAAAAAGATATTGTTTGAAGCCAGTTAAAGAGTTTTAGATTCTTAGTGTACTTCCTACTGTATCATTCATAGTTGAGACAGGATTCTGCGGTGGTAACTTATACCATGTATTTAGTAAGAATGTTTCCATTCTTAACATCTTTCACTTCTGTCTGGCAAAGATGATATAAAGAATTGGATTATTTTTATTAAGCCAAACATATTTAAAAAATTGTAAAATGGTGATAACCCACCTGGGTCTTGCCATGTGTTAGGAAATTTGCAAGGTGAGAAAAAATATTCAAAACTATGTGAGGGCCTTAGTTATTTTTGTGAATCCTTTATAAGAGAGAAATTATCATCAGGAGACGCCATGCCTCATTATTGTAAATGTGGGATGAATGTACATGGACACTAGGGTCTGCGCACACAACCTTTAGAGTGGATGCTCATGTGTTTGCAGCGTGCGAACTCCCAAGTGCAAGGTTGTGTGCACAAGGAGAGAAAGGCTTCTTTATTTCACAATATCACATTGAAATATGTCAAGCGCAGGCACTGAGGCTAGCAGGGCTGATATGTGTTCCGAGAATAAAAGAAACATAAATTGCTGAGGCTCAGGAACATGCCCATTCTATGAATAGAGATTGGCTTAGCTGCCGAGGGAGGCAAGTTACTTGGACTTCTGGTGACATGCTCCACTCTTTACTTTACCAAGAAAAAGGTTTGGAAAGCAAACTATTTGAAGTGTTTTCCCAAAGGTTCCCAAAGAATATCAAACCCATCAAGCATCCCATTTATTTTAGCTGCTCACTCAATGCCTCAGGAACTTTTCAGCCCTAATGTCATTGGACGCACCTGTCATCTTCCTCTGCCATCGGCAGTCAGGCTATCTATGCCTTTAAGGTAGGTCACCTTTCCTTGCTGTTCTATTCCTTTATAAGTTTGGAAACTAAAGTTGAATTTGTGTCTTGCTCTTTCTCCCTCACTCTATCCATTCTCTACTACAGGGTCAAGGTGTTAATTCTTAATCTTATTTAAAATTCCCCACATTTAACCATACAACCATTTAACTATATAACATTTAACCTATAAATATTGTATATTAAGATAGTCAATACTATAAACTCATATTTCATTAAACTGTTATTTATTGACTTTATTATGAAGCGTGAATGGTATCAGAGCAAAAATGTAAGGGAGAGGACTGAGGAGCTGGCTCGGTGGTTAAATTGGCTTGCTGTTCTTAGGCCCCAAGTCTGGTTCCAAGCACTCAAACCTCATCCTTCATCATTTTAGCTCCTACTCCTTAGGGATCTGATGAATTCATCTGTTCTCCTTGAACACCCACATAAATGGGAATACATGTACACATACACATAAAACTATTTCTAACCAGCCACCTACATAGCTTCCCAAGTATCAGTATGAACTGTTGTTTTAGTCAGTGCTGTGTAACTGTGAAGACACCATGATCACAGCGAATCTTATAAAGGAAAGCTTGAAACTGGGGTGGCTTACAGTCAGACTTATAGCCCATTATCATCATGGCAGGAAGCATGGCGGCATGCAGGCAGGCGTGGTGCTAGAGAAGGAGCTGAGAGTTCTACATCTGGATCCACAGGTAGCAGGACAAGAGAAAGACTGGACCTGGCTTGAGCATTTGATATCTCAAAGCCAAACCCAAATACCATACTGCTTCTAACAAGGCCACATCTTCTAATAGTGCCATTCCCTGGTGACTAAACATTCAACTCTATGAACTAATGTGGGACACCCTTACTCAACCCATACAAATGGCCAGGGTGACAGGAATGCCTGTGTCACGTTGAACAGAACAACATTCAAAACAACCACAAAAGGTGACTGATACTATTTTTAAGAGTATTTTGGGCTTTTACTATTATGAATATAGCAACCATGCTCCACACTATCCGTGAAAATTTAAGTCATACTCCTCCATGAGGTAAGTCATCATAGTCACTATGCAGTGTGTGTGTGTGTGTGTGTGTGTGTGTGTGTCTTTCTCTCTCTTTCTCTCTCCCTCTCTCTGTGTGTGTATGTGTGTGTGTGTATGTGTGTTCCTGTGTGTCTATGCATGAATGTGTGTATGTCTCTTTCTCTGTGTGTGTGTGTGTGTGTGTGTGTGTGCTTGTGTGCTTGGGTGTGTTTGTGATTGTGCTTATATATGCCTGTGGATGTCAGAGGACAATTTGCAGAAGTCTCCCACCATGTGAATCCCAGAGATCAAATTCAACCTGCCAGGCTTGGCAGCAGGCTCCTTACCGAAGCATCTCAGCAGCCTAACATTTAGTTATTTCTGACAGGAAGTAGAAAACAGCTTTCCTGGTTCCTTCCCTCGGGGGTATTTCCATCCTGGTTGAGGAGAAAATGAGTCTTGCTTGGGTTCAGTATGCAAGGTTGTATCTGGCTAATGTGCTTTGCTTTTATTATTCTAGAAAGAATTCCAGAAACCTCCCAAGGTTAATCAGGTACACCTGAGGCACCGTGGGGACTGCAGCATCTGATTATTATTCCTGTGGCTGAGAGGCCAGCTTCCTCAACCCACTGTAGAACTGCCTTCGAGGGAAAGAACATGTTCAGAGCCATGTCAGTATGCACTGAGCTGTTCCCTGCCTATTATCAGACCCTGAAGGGCAAGGGGAGATGGAGAAAAGTCAAAAGATCAGGTTGCTTTTCCCTTTATTCAAATCTAAAGATGGTCAATAATGCAAAAATGCTTAATGAGCATATCACATATAATGGGAAACAAAAAAATTGTTTTGAAGGGAGAATAAGACACTGTAGGTGCTTTGAGAGTGTGGTCAGAACAACCCTTTTTAGATTCAGACTGTCATTTTCTAAGGGAGCAAGCTGGGAGCCCTCAAGTTTCTATTACTATATAAAAGGATGCTGGAGATCATTTTGTTATTTCTTGTAATTTTTCTTTTGCTTTCTTTCATTCTCATTTAGAATATTCTTCCATCAGTAGTCTCAAGTAACCAAGTAGCTTCGGACTCACTGTGTAACTGAGGCTGGCCTTGAACTTAAGATCCTCCTTCCTCTATCCTCTAAGTGTTATGATTAAAGACATTTACCAGCATAGCCCACACACAGGAAATAAGGTTATAATGTAAAATTCTATTCCAAACTTGTTTGCCAAGTGGAGACTAATGCTATCCTTATAGTAAACCAATACTGAGGAAGGCAAAGGAGAGAGGAGCCTGTCCTTAAAAAGGGTTCCCAGTTTAGTTGATGAGAATTGGTCATTGTCTTAGAGTTTCTATTGCTGTAACAAAGCACTGTGACTGAAAGGCAAGCTGGGGAAGAAAGGGTTTATTTGGCTTATACTTTCATATCACTGTTTGCTGTTCATCACCAAAAGATGTCAGGACACGAATACAACAAGGCAACATCCTGGAGGCAGGAGCTAAAGCAGAGACCATTGGGGTGTGAGGGGGCTGTTTAATGGCTTGCCTTTATAGAACCTAGGACCACCAGCCCAGGAATGGCTTCACTGACTCCTACCCATGGTTCTATCTCCACAGAATGATTTGTGCTTTGGGAAAACACTGGCTTAGCCTGAAAAGGAAACTCCAATTAGTTCATTTAGCATGTGTCGGGTTTCTGATTCAGCTTTTAGATACAAATCAAAACCAAAGAAAATCAGTAATTGCATCAAACCCAAAACCAAGTTACAATTTCATGTTACTGGGCAAGGACTAGGGCAATCAGTCCCCTTCCTCTGGTTGTCTCTACAAAGGAGCAGAGTCATAGAATAAAAAAGATAAGCTAAGAACCACTCAAAAAGGAGCACTTGTGACTTGACTGAAGTCACCAAGTAGTTTATACCCCCAGATTCCATTTTTGTGGAATAATGAATTATGTCTATGGTTTAAATAGCTGATATTTGGATTTTATTTAGTAGACATCAAATTAGTAGATAGTAGACTATGTCATCGAATTACTTTAGTTTTTTATTCCCTCTTCAAGCTCTTTGCTAAAATTGATTTTACTTCTTTAACACACTTACCTTTATTAGGCATAGTCAATACCCTGAGTACAGCTTCATACATGAGGACACTGGAATGCATGATGAAGAGATGTTGTCTAAATCTTCAGATGCTGTATACAGTGCAACAGAGACCTGACATCTTGGATCCGTTCCTTATCTAAGGCCTGTAGGTTGATGTCATCATGCAGGTGAAGGCAGGTACAGGATAGAACAAGGTCTGTCATTGGACGAGAAGGAAGAAAGGGGAGGAGAAAAGTTTTAGAGAGGAGAGGAGACTGGAGCAAGGGGAGGGAATAGCTGAGAGAACAGGGAGGTGGATGTTAAGATTTCTCTCCGCACATTTACAGGTTATAACTAGTCTTAAGGGATGGATGTGTACAGGATTTTGTGTGTCTAGATAAACAAATTATATCTTATCTAGGTGGGCAGTTTATATCCTTATTAATTGGTTGTAAGTTAATTGTGTGGATGTATTGTATATTGAGTATTTAACATATAAATCTGGTTGTTGGGTTACACATTGTTGAGCCATGACTTCACTGAGTTGTTGGGAGTGTGAGTAGAGTTCATGACAGGAAGCCGTGCTAGGCTATAGAATGTTTGGGGGCTAGCATGGCGTGGGGCCATGCTAGCATGACCCATGGAACTCGATATGTGTGTCAGGCGTGGTAACAACCCACCAAGGGAACAGTGTGTGAAAGCAACTGACAGAGAAACAGCTAGAGCGCACAGATCTGCCTGGAGTGGGAACTCACAGGTACCAGTTGTGTGCATTATTAATTTTTACCGCAACAAAGGTATGCATGTTAAAACTGTGTAAGTAATGACTTTAGGCCTTGTGAGATGGCTCAGGCAACCCGAGTTCAATCCAAGAGACCCACATGCTTCAAGGTGAGAACACTTGCACATGTATACATACTTAAAATAAATAAACACAAAATAAAAGTCTCTTTATCAAGGAAACTGGGTGGCAAAAGCTGAGAACTCTGTCTTTTAAAGTAGGGTCTGGTAATATTCTAAAGAAGGCATCCCCCCTACCCCTGAAAACCTTCACACAACCACCACTGAGACCCTGGCTACAGCAAATGGATACCCCGTGGTTAGACCCTAGCTGAACCTTTCATAAAAGAGCAAGAGAACCTTGCAGCTGAGACACCATAGCTTGTTTGCCCCTTCCTTCCACTGAAAACTTTCCACCGAGTTACACTCTCCTCCCGCGGAGAAATAATTTGCAGAAAGAAAGACCAGGCTCTGCCGCCTTATAGATAATATGCGGGGATACAGTGGAATGAAGAGTTTGCACCTCAGTCCAATAATATAAATTCTTTCAGGGCCTCATCATCCTTTATAGAGGGTCTCATTCCCACTCAGAACAAAGAACCCAATACAATGTTTTCCAATTGCCCTTTCAAAATAACTAAAATTCAATTGCTTTTCTCTTATCCTGGTAATCCAATTTATTTTGAGATTGTCTTTTTATAATAGAGAAAAAAAGTGTTAAATGCTTTTGAAATGAGTGCTGCAGTTCCTATGAGAACAACCTACAACAATGAATACTCCATGCTTCACTTCACATGGACCAAAAAGTTCAAGACAGAACCTGAGATTGCAAAATCCCCCACAGAATAGGCTTTCTTTTTTCTTTACCTGTGGTAAATATGTACAAGTTAGATTTCTGCGATTTAGAATTTTCCTGATAGAATATGTGCTTGGATTCTACGTGGTTCTCTTACTGACTAAGACTTGGGCCTGGGATCGGGATATTTTTAGCATATTTAAAACACACCGATTGAAACTAATTTCTTCAGACAGAGGTATGAAGTGGGACTTAACAGGCCCCAGGCTTCAGATCTGGGTAAAAAGAATCCCTCAGAGGCATTGTTTGCAAAGCTGAGTTCATGCTTCCCTTATAGAGTGCAAATGCTCTTGACTCATTTCTTCCACACTGAAACATTTGTTTCTAGAGAGAGGAAGTGGACACAGTTTGCAAGGCTCAGGGCATCCATTCAAGCTATGAGATGCAGGGGGGTCAGAGGAGTTTGATAAAAGTCCTGAGTGGTGGTTGGGGAAGAGGAAGCTTTGGAAGAGCAGACTGAAAGCTGTACTGGAGTTACAGATGCGATTTTTGGCAGTTGTCATTCATGATAGGGTGGGCTTCTTGGGGATGCTGTAGACTCCAAGATACCCAGCTTCCTTTGTTTGACGCAATACACACACCCTGGTTCACTAGGGTAGCACTCATTCAAGTCATTTGTATAGTCATTCTTCAGTGCACTATTGGGATGAAAAGATGTTTGTTTATGTCTTCTCGGGGAAACCTTCACTGTTCTTCTTTCTTTCTTCCTTCCTTCCTTCCTTTCTTTCTTTCTTTCTTTCTTTCTTTCTTTCTTTCTTTCTTTCTTTCTTTCTTTCTTTCTTTCTTGTTTTAAAAATGAGTAGCTATATCAGGGACTGAAAGGTTTTCCTGGTAGACATTACTATAATGACACTATGGATTGAAGAAGTAATTTAATTTAACTTTGTAATATCGACAGGCGATGGTCTGAAATGTAACTGGATGCCACGTCTGTTCCTCATTAATTACTAAACTGATGATAAAATCAAGAGGGAGTGCTACAGCACAGGCACAGACAGGACAGAGTAATCGTTGGATGCATAGCAATCTATGAAGAGTGCTTTTTCTCTTTTCTTGGTCATTCTTTTAAAAAATATAATTCTTTCCTTTCTTTCCTTCAAATCTTCCCTGTGTGACTACCGACTTCCTTTCTATTTTATGACCATTTTAATTATTACTGTGAGTAAAAGTAGAAATGCCAGGCTCATTTAGTTTTACACACACACACACACACACACACACACACACACACACACACACACTCACACACACAAACTCACACACACACACTCACACACATATCAATGACCAAGTGGGGTTGTATAGCCCTTCAGGGTGCTCATTGAATGTGAAGGGGTACAGTAAAGACAATGAAAATGTGACCACTCCACAATTATGGAAGTTTTACATTGTGAACAAGGAGAGAAAGTACCCAGGGAGAGAGAGAGAGAGAGAGAGAGAGAAGCAGAGTGGCATGGCCAGGACTATCTTTGAGATATAGAGTAGGGTATGGGAAAATCCTTGTTGTTATATAGAGAGGAAAGCCTTGGGAGGTTACAGGGACTTGAAATGTTTAACAAGTCCTTGTGAGAAGGGCTGAGGAGGCCTGAAGGCCAGCATGGGTTTTGATATATAACCACTGGTATCAACATTTCCTGGTTGCCGGAGATAAGGGAAATGACTCCTTAAGGCAGATGGGGGTGGTTCCACAAGTTCCTAAGGAATGCAGGCTTTTTAGAAATCTTCTACAGTCCAGCTCGCGCTATCATTTCCGGATACAGGAACTGCCTGTTGGGGAGACTGAGACCTGACACTCATCTTTGGGGAAGCTAAAGCTCCCTCTCCCAGCAGGTTTTGAAAAATATCCTGATGCAAACACACCCAACACATGAAAAAGAGAACATCGTTTCCAGAGACTGTTGTTCCCTTCTCCATTCCTCCTCAGCTGCCTTCCAGTCATAAGCACAGGATCTTCATCCTGATCTTCAGAACATTGTTTCCAGAAACTATCTGCTTCTCCATCCCTCCTCAGCTGCCTTCCAGTCATAAGCACCTGTTCTTCATCCCGATCTCTCACAAAATCCTTGTTAATTCTCTTGTGTCTCCCTTTAGTCTTACCCTAAATTCACAGGATAGTCATCAAGATATTCTTTCTAAAGTAGAAACCAAGTTCTTTTTTTCCTAGCTCATCAATGGCTCCTGCCTTTGCTCAAATAAGAACTAGTATCCTGCAGTGGTTCACATTTACCTAGTATCTTGCAGTGGTCCATATTTAGACACATATCACCTCTCTCTCTCCCTCCCTCTCTCTCTCTCTCTCTCTCTCTCTCTCTCTCTCTCTCTCTCTCTCTCCCTGTCTCTCTGTCTCCCTCTCTCCGCATCTCTGTCTCTCTGTCTCTCTTTACACACACACACACCACACACATTCTCTTACTTTCTCTCATCTCTTCACACATGTACATGCACACACACATGCAAGCATGTACACACATACACCCAGATGCATGCATATCCACATGACACACTCACACATGCAGGCACACATGCACTCATACTTCTCTTATTGTCTCTCATCTCTCCATACATGCACACACTCACACTCACATGCTCATATACACATACACTCACACACCTTTTATTTTCTCTCTTCTCTCTCCACATATGCACGTGCACACACACACACACACACATTTCTGTTATTTCTCTCATCTCTCCCTCCACACATGTACACACACCCTTCTCTCATTTCATATGTATAATTTCATTCATTTGTGTTTTGAATATCATCACTTTCACCACAGCTCTCCTCTGTCAGCCTCAGAAGACTTTCCCTACCAAGTTGCTTCCTCTGTCCATGCTTTCTTTTGATGGATGATCCACTGAGCTTAATTAGTGTATCTTGTCTAAGCATGGAAGGGGGATCATTTACTGGAATAGAGGAAAGTTACCAGTAGCTATGGTACTGAAGAATGGCATCCACCCTCAACAACCCTTAATTGCCAATATTACCTCAGGGACAGAGTGAGGTTGCAGGGCCTCTCCCCAGTCCATGAAGAAATCCTGGTGGACCCATTTTTATATAGGGTTTGTGCATAGAGTCACACTTCTTTCCTAAAGTTATTGTATTAGTGAATCTTACACTGAACAGCTACCATATATGAAATATATATACACTTATATGTGTATATATATACATATAATATGCATATAATACACAATATGTTCCCTATTAGTGGCAGTGACTTTTACATCACTTTTTAAAAGCAAAATAACCCATAGAAACTTGCTTACTTATTTGTGTGTATACAATTTATGCAACACACAAACACATGCACATACACATGCTCACATACACGTACCCATGCATGCACACACATGCGCACACGCATCTCCTATTTTCTCTCATATCTCTCTCCACACATGCACACACACACTTGCACGTGCACCCACACACATTTTCTTTTACACTGCTGCAGACTGAACCCAGCTCCTCTCACATGCTGAGCAAGTGCTCCAGCACTGAGCATAACTCAGCCCAACCATCAATTAAACAGAACTCCCTTTCTACCTACTTATCTTCAGATAATCCTTCTAATTCTTTATTTATCTTGTTTTCCTCTAATAATTTTTCTCATTTAATTACTTTAATTAAGAATTATGTTGTATTGTTCATATCCTTTCATTCGAGTGGAAACTAATTAGGGAAGAATTTTATTTCTCTTTTATTCAGTGGAGTACCTGAACATGAAGAATGCACAGTTAGCCCTTGATAAAATAATTATAATGAAAAGAACAGAAAAGTAGGTGTTTTAGTGTTACCTGTAGGGAGAGTAAGAAGAGGAACAATAAGATATTTAGTTAGGCCTGTAGGTGTAGTTTAGTATTAGAATGATTTCCTAGTACCCAAGAAGACCTGGATTCAGCATATTCCAAAACCACGCACACACACACACACACACACACACACACACACACACACACACACACACAACCGATTTGGAGAGTAAACTCATGGGCTATCACAGATTCATAAGGCAAATTGTCTGCTAGAAAGTGAGCTGAAATCATCTTGCTAATTTCACTTATAAAACTCCCACAGGCATGGCACAATACAAATCTGATGATGGCTAGGTACCTGTTAGCTTTGCCACACAGTCTCTGCGAGCAAGGCATTACAGCACAGTGAACTGGAGGGTGGGAGCTTGGAGCAGCAGAGTTTCCTGTTAAAGCTGCTGAAAGTTGCAGCGATGATTCACGGGACAGAGGATCTGGTATATGTAAAGGTTCTTCTGCAACAGGAAGCATGCACGTGTCTCTGGAAATTTAATTGCACTAAGCAGATGGAGAGGTTTCTTTACTTCACACCATGAGAAGGCCCCTCCAATGACCTAAGGATGTTTGTCACTTTACTCTAAAATGTTTTTTAAGAAAAGGATCTTTCTTTAATACAATTTATTTTATGTGAATGACTCCCTGAGCGGATTTGTACCATATGCCCATATGGGTGCCTGGTGTCCACAGCGGTCTGAGGAGGGGTATGCATGTCCTAGAACAAGTGATGCAGCTGGCTGCAAGCTATTGTGTGGATCCTGGGAAACAAATCCAGGTCTTGTGCAAGAGGAGCAATTGCCATTAACCACAGAATTATAGCTCAAGCCCCAACATTCTCTCTTTTAAAAGGAGGACTTTAAATTTTTGTTGTTTACTAAGTTGATCAGAATGCTTATTTTAGATTGAGTTATTCATTTGCTTTGTGAGATAGAAAAAATATGGAGTCAACCATGTTCAGTCATGAGATTTCTGAAAAATTTTAAAATGATTTTTATTTATTTCCTTTTTGAAAAGCACTAGTTTTTAAATTGTAGCACGTTTACTTGTGGGGTGTGTTTGTGTGCGTGTGTCGATATCAGTGTGAATGTGTGTGTATGTGTGCATAAGTATCGGTCCTCTGCAGCTTGTCAACTGGATGGGGGTACTGGAAACCCAATTATCTTCAAGAGCAGCACATGCTCTTAGATGTTCAGCTATCTTTCCGGATCCCAATTTTATTTATTTTCTTTATTTCTAGCATATTTTATTTTGGTGTGTGTGTGTGTGTGTGTGTGTGTGTGTGTGTGTGTGTGTGTGTGAGAGAGAGAGAGAGAGAGAGAGAGAGAGAGAGAGAGAGAGAGAGAGAGAGCTGCATACTATGCTGAGTGTTTGGAGGTCAGAGGATGAGTTGCCAAAATGCATTCTCTTTTCCACCCTGTGTGTTTTGGGAATCAAGTTCGGCTTTTCAGGCTTGTAGATAAGTAAGTGACTTTACCTACTAAGCCATATCACACATTTTTTCTATTTCTTTAATATTCAATTATAATGTGTAGGATAACCCAGGTCCCAAAAGGCCTGATTATGGTGCCTACTCAAAATCTTACTATCCAGATATATAGATTAATTAAAGACTGCCAAGATTTGTCATGAGTAAGAATTTGGGAATAGGGCCAGAGTCAATTACTTTCCTAGAGGTATATTCTCTGCTCTGGAAACGCGAAGCCACCTAGAAAAATGATGTGAAAGAGAACCAACAATTACAGATCATGGTGGAAATTTCCAGAGTGCAGTTTTGACACAGGAGCCATCATAACATGGGTGTCAATCAAAGTCTACGTCACAAGGTCAAGGTGGACAGACTAGCCATCAACATGCACAATATCGCTTCATAAAGACCCCAAGTTCATATTGTGTTTTGAATAAACATGGGAGTCTCTGAAAGAGTCATGAGCTCTGAAGAGTGAATCATGATGTTATGATTGCTTCAGGAGCTAATTAAGATGATTTCTCAGGAAAACGGATACAAGCGTTGCCCACGGGCTGTAGCTGATGAACATGTGTTGCTGTTTTATTTTACTCAAGGATGGCTAATTTGTAGAGGTTGACTATTGCCAGAGTATACAAACGAAATAAAGAAGCCTAAAAACAGTGAACTACACTCTACAGCCAACTTTGTGTTCCTATGGATTTAAGGATCAATCAGGGAATTCTTGTACGACAGAGAACACTCAAGGAATGAGCAGGATTTCTTTGATTGTCTGGGAGAGTGAGTCATGGCCGGCACAGGTGGACTAGTCAGCAGGTTTCCAGTTGAACATATTATGTTCCCACTGTTTGGGAAGGTTTTCTCTACAAGGAAATAAATAAATCACTTAAATTTTCCTAGCCAGTTTGCCCCCACACATCCATCTACTCCAGTATTTGCAGGAACCCACAGGAATTCCTGACTTTGACATATATTTTAATTTATGAGTAGAGAGCAGAATTTTACCAGAATTTAAGTAATCCCTCTACTCAGTTTGGAATTACCCTAATAAAAATTCTGCTGTTTCAGAGATTCAACTCTCAAGAGGACTATTAAAGCATAAATCAAAACAATTCTCTCTATAGGGTTGAATTAGCTACTAAAAAATGTGGAGTGTTGCCTCGATTTGCAACTTACACTGATTGGACTGTGCTTGCTTCAGAGAAAACAAAGGACAGCTCTGTCTGTCTCTGCTTCTCTGTTGTCTCTATTTCTCCCATTGTCTCTGCCTGTCTCTGTCTCTTTCCAGTCACTGTTTGTCTGTCTGTGAGTCTCTCTGTCTCTGTCTTTCTCTGTGCTTCTATGTCTCATTCTCTCTCTCTCCTCATTACACAGCCCCTTTGGCCTCTGACTTCCATTCTTCCTGCCCCATCTTGCAGAGTGCAGGAATGCAGGTGTTTGCTACCACATCTATTGTCTTAGGGTTTACTGTTGTGAACAGACACCATGCCCAAGACAACTCATAAAATTTTGTTTTAATTGGGGCTGACTTACAGTTTCAGTGGTTCAGTCTATTATCATCAGGGCAGGAAGTATGGCAGCATGTAGGCAGACAGGGTACTAGAGAAGGAGATGAAAGTTCTATATCTTGATCCACAGGAAACTGAAGAAGACTATGTCTCCTACTGGGCTTAGCTTGAGCTTATAGAACATCAAAGCCCACTTCCACAGTCATTCAATTTCTCCAATAAGGCCACACATGTGATAATAAGGTCACACCTCCTAGTGGTGCCACTCCCTATCACCAAGCATTCAAACACATGAGTCAATGGGGCCATACCTATCCTACCTTCAAACCTAGCCTCTCTTTCGTTCATTATATAATTTTTATATCCCTAGAAACATTATACATGGCATTTTTGATTTTCATTCCAGTTCTCATAGTTCATAACAGGCTATGTGGTATGAAGTTGCAAGATTGGGAATTTTGCAGCTCTCTTGGTGTCATTACTGCTTCTACAGTTGCAAGATAATCACTAAATCACGATGTGTCTTGCTATGTACATTTCTGAAGTGGTAACTAAGCACCTAAAATAGGCGAATGTTAAGAATAATTGAGGGAGAGCCAGTAAGATGTCTCCCAGATAAAGAAAGGATCCAGAGTCCAAGCTTGTTAATATAAGTCCAGTTCTTTTGACCAACAAGTTGGAAGAGGAGAACTAACTCCTGAAAGTTATCCTGTGACAACACACACACACACACACACACACACACACACACACAAAACACACACAAGTGTAATTTTATTTTTAAAAATTGAGTATAGAGATTTTACAAAATAATGAGATTATAGTGTGCATTTTATTATACTATAATAAACTTAATAAAATACTGAAATAAATGAGAATACAAAATAATTCAATTACCTTACTAAAATGTGCTTACTTTTGTTTTTGTTATTTTACTTATTTATTTATTTTTACCATCATTGAGCCATTCTATTTTTGGTAACTTGGTGGAAATTCCTTTTTGCATATCAGGGTTCTAGAAAATGAATACATGTATTTAAGGTTGAGTACACTTCATAATGTACAAATCAATATTTTATTACTGTCCGTAGTGGACCTGTGGTATCTGTGACACTTTATTGTCATCTCTAATAACATTGACTTTAAGAAAATCCTTTTCAAATATTTTCTATGCTTTGGAATAGTGGCTTTCAAGTTTGCTGTCTTTTAGTGACACTGACTTTCCCTCTCCCCTGCACAAGTGAAACATCACGCAGAACCTCACTCTATACTGTTGATGTAATTTGAATTCTAGTAAGTCTAGAATTGGCTTTCTTGTTTACTTTCCCATGTGCCTACAGACTGGTGACCAGAAATCGGCCAGTGTATAAAAGCTAGTCACAATAAAAAGGAGCCATTCATAAACTAATTTTGAGTCTTCTGACTATTTTGAAATTATTTAGGAACACCAGCTGTGCACCATAGTGTCACATTATGATGAGAGATTGTTAATTCATGGCGGCATTATCTATTGATACTCCTTGCCTCATCTGGTGTTGTTCCAGATACTTTCCTGATAAAGTATTGGTCTAAAACAGTGGTTCTCAATCTTCCCAATTCTGTGATCCTTTAATACATGTTGTGGTGAACCTTGCTCATGTTGTGGTGACCCGCAACCATAAATTATTTTTGCTGCTATTTCATAACTGTCTTTTTGATACTGTTATGAATCCTAACGTAAATAATCTGTGTTTTCTGATGGTCATAGGTGACCCCTGTGAAGGGCCATTTGACCCCCAAAGTGGTCAAAACCCATAGTTTGAAAACTGTTGCTCTGAGGAATCCAAAGTTATAACACCTGATTCCTCTGTCTGTCCTTACATTGTCTCTGTAAATCTTTTTTTCTCCAGCCTTAGTGCGACTGAGTACCCATCCTGAATTTCCTTAAATGTAGGCCCTGGGATGGTCTGACTTTTTCTGATCAATCACCTGAATTTGAATTTGATGGAAAAGCAGAGAAGAAATGAGATGATGAAACTGATGCTTTTAACCCACGGTTGCCTTTATGTACATTTTAAATATCACGAAGGAAACCATGTTCTTGTGATCTAGGCTCTTTTCATTATTAGCCTAAAGATACAACTCTTTTTTTTCTTTCATTGGATATTTTTTATTTACATTTCAAATGTTATTCCCTTTTCTGTTTCCCCTCCAGAAACCTGCTATCTCCATCTCCTCCTGTTCCCCCTGCTTCTATGAGGGTGCTCCCTCACCCACCCACCTATTCCTCCCCACCCCTGCCCTAACATTCCCCTACAGTGGAGCATTGAGCCTTTACAGGACCAAAGGCCTCTCCTCCCATTGATGCTCTACAAGGCCATCCTCTGCACAGATGCAGATGGAGCCATAGGTCCATCCCTGTGTACTCTTGGGATGGTGGTTTAGTTCTTGGGAGCTCTAGGGGTCTGGTTGGTTGGTATTGTGTTCTTCTTACGGTTGCAAACTCCTTCAGTTACTTCAGTCCTTTCTTTAACTCTCCATTGGGGTCCCTGTTCTCAGTTTAACAGTTGGCTGCAAGCATCCGCATCTGTATTTGTCAGGCTCTGGCAGAACCTCTCAGGAAACAGCTATATTAGGCTCCTGTCAGCAGGTACTTCTTGGCTTCCAAAATATTGTCTAGGTTTGATGTCTATATATGGGATGGATCCCCATGTGTGGCAATCTCTGGATGGCCTTTCCTTCGGTCTCTGCTCAACACTTTGTCTTCATATTTCCTCCTGTGAGTATTTTTATTCCCCCTTCTAAGAAGTTCTGAAACATCCATGGTTTGGGCTTCTTGAGCTTCACATGGTTTGTGAATTGTATTTTCAGTATTCCAAGATTTTGGGCTAATATCCACTTATCAGTAAGTGCATACCATGTGAGTTATTTTGTGATTGGGTTACCTCTCTCAGGATGATTTTTTCTAGTTCCATCCATTTGCCTAATAATTTCATGAAGTTATTGTTGTTGATAGCTGAGTAGTACTCCATTGTGTAAATGTACCACACTTTCTGTATCCATCTGTCTGTTGAAGGACATCTGGGTTCTTTCCAGCTTCTGGCTATTATAAATAAGGCTACTATCAACATAGTGGAACATGTGTCCTTATTATATGTTGGAGCATCTTTTGGGTATAAGTGATACAATACGTAGAAAGAAATCCATATTCCACTTCTTTGCTCCTTTCACTTTGAAATACTCACAGACTACAGACTTGTTTTTTTTTTTTCTCCAAGAGAAAGGACATCAATATTCATATAATGTTTAACGAAAATAAACACACATTGCCATTAATTTATTCTATCATATTTGATCACTAGAGCATCCTCTTTGGGAAACTTTAATTACCAATTTCGCATTTTGGAAAGTCATAAGGCGTTGCTGGTACTTCCAGCAGAAACACACATAAAGTCGCTTCAAATGAGCAAAATTTAGGTTTCTGTCTCTACACCTCATTTGCATTAGCGAGCTCTGGTCTCATAGCAACCCAGATCTGATGATGAACACCTGCCAGCCCAGATGGTTTGGGGAGAAAATTCAGAGCTAAATACAACAAAGTTCTGGTGTTGAGCTGCCCAAGCCATTACTTAGCAGGCAGGCTGCGAAACTCTACAAAGGTATCCATGTGCTCTTAACAAACAAGTAATTGCAAAGTCATCCCGTCCAGGCGCTGTCACTTCTGACATCTTATGCACCGGCCTTTCTATTTGCGCACTTGGTTTATGGTTATTTTATCTCTATGTATACTACAGATGGCATTGGAAGTCAACTGGCATGAAGGCAGCCGGGCAACAAAATCAATAGCATCTGGACAGTGATGGAAGGAATGCACACATTTTCATAGATAAATCCTAACCTTGTGTCTATTCCCTAATGAATGTGCCCACACCACACACACACACACACACACACACACACACACACACACACACGCGCGCGCGCGCGCGCGCGCTTGATGGAGAGAGAGAGAGAGAGAGAGAGAGAGAGAGAGAGAGAGAGAGAGACAGAGAGACAGAGAGACAGAGAGACAGAGAGAGAGAGAATGATAATCTCAGGAAGGTAAGACCTTCATTAAATGTTGACTCACTATTTAAGCCACATTGCATTCTCCTTCCTCTGCACTCCAAGAATTTCTCCATTGGTGCCATCCCATCAGTGACAGGGGAGTTAGTTATTTCCTCAGCTCTATTTATCCTTGTTGAGTGGCTACTTGCTATAGTGATGTGAATGAAAACCACCAAACAGAATTTTCCAGTCATCAAATCCTTTTGTGCTAAGTAGCTACTTACTTTGTTTCTAGCAATACAATATAACCTTCTTTGAAAGGAATTTTTGTTTGCTTGTTTGTTTGTTTTTGTTTTTGTTTTGTTTTTGTATGTGTGTGATGGTGATTCTTAATTGTCAGTTTGATGGCATTTACAAAGGTCTACGATATTAGGAGAGTATATCCCCGTGTGTGTCAGGGCTGGTGTTTCTAGGGATGATTCCATCCTGGCAATGCTAGCCTGAAGAATGGGTCCAGCCTCTCATGGACTCATTTTATGATGCTGCTGAGAGGTAGGGAAAGTCAGGAGAATGGGGCTTGTTTGAGGAATTAGGGAGAGTGGGTGACTACAGGAAGGTTCTCAGGGGATGGATGTTTCCCTAGCCCTTCCCTGTTTTCCTCTCTCTGATTTCCCTTTACCCTGACATGGACAGCACCTTCCCCCCTCCACTTCATCCTCTGCTTCATATGCCCTCCAAATGAACCAAACTGAGGACTGTGACTGAGATCTATAAGACAAATGGTCAAAACAGAGTCTTTTCTCTTGCATCACTTCTGTTGGGCAGTTTGTCACAATGTTAACAAACCTGACTCCCTCAGTGTGCACTTGCTTTTCATACACACGTGCTCCTAAAGGAAAGGACTTCACTATGCACTGCCCCACTCTGCTCTCCAGTTTCATATACAGCTACTGCCCAAGAACATCAGGTTCCCTTCCTGTTTTCATCTTACTGAAAATCATAGAAGTCAAAGATTTAGACTGAGGACTTGCTGCTTTCAAGCACCGAACTTTTGGAGACATTACCTAAGATTCGTGAGCCTCCTGGCTTCCTCACTGTATTCGTTCGTGAAGTTGGTAGAATGCTTCGCATATTAACACATACACCAGTGTACATGCTACAAACTTGATTCTTTACGCCTTTGAGCATTTGGTTGGAGCTATATTGGGGCCCATGCAATGGCACAATTAAGAAAGCCATAAAGTTTACATTTTAAATCTTGTTTTATACCTTTCTCCTCTTGTCCTTATCAGAAACTGGAGACAGATCACTTAATCTTTCTATTTCTTCATTGTTAATGCAGATGTTTGTAATGCATCATTCATAAGTCTTTTATGGAGAGTAAATGAAATTAATAGCCCTAAATTATGGAAAAGAGCATCTGAAACTAACATTTCATTTCTAACTCTATAAATAGCTATTAGTAAGATTCACAAGGAAAATGCAATATTTGACATGTAGATTATGATGTGTGTGTGTGTGTGTGTGTGTGTGTGTGTGTGTTTCTGTGCCTGTGTACACATATTTGTACAGGTCAGAGGCTGATGATCTTCCTCTGTTGTTCACTACCATATTTCAGGAGACATAGTTTCTCGCTGAACGTGGATTTCTCTGAATGTCTAGGCTGGCTGGCCAATGAGATAATAGGAGCCAATTGTCTCCTCTAAAGTCCTCCTCAGTGCTTAGTTTGGAGCACATGCTGTCATGTCTGTCTCCTACATGGGTGCTGGGGACCCTTCATGGCAGACAATGGTCTGAGCCATTGCCCCAGCCTCTGGATTGTTTTAGAGTCTGCTTTTCACAATTGATATTTGATTTATTTGAAATGAATGCAATAATTATTCCTGAATTGCTGGATTATAAAATGCAAGTTATATAAAGCAACACACCACTGTATGTTTTAAGAATATATCTATGTAACTTGCCTTTTAAATTATATTTTCAGCAGTACTTTAAAATAATATGAGCATCTATGTATTTCCTCTTTGCCTATTGTAATATTAGTATTTTAGTCTCTCTCTCTCTCTCTCTCTATATATATATATATATATACATATATATATATATATATATATATAATATGAGACACTATAACATGCTTTAATCTCTCTAATGTGGTGAAATTCTGTTAGGCTTGTTCACTTGGATGAAACAGGAGATGCATAATCATAGTCTAGGTGTCTTCCCCGTCTGTTTGGGTCTCAGTGTTTACAAACTATTCTTGGAGTGGCAGTTGTGGAAAGTATTCAATTCTACAACCTTGTAACTAAGGCGATACATCTGCTAATAGTATTGACTCCAATTTCTTGATTGTTTTCCTCCCACAGATCACAAACAAATAATTGACATTAACTCATAAGCTTCATGATCCTGAGATGTCTAATGGCATGTGTAGGTTGGAATTCATAACTAACACCAAGCAAAGTAATGGAAAAGAAAACTTCAGTAATTAAGTTTAACAGGACTCTTGGGTCAGGGGACGTATGGATGACTTACAAGTGAAATAGGCCTGGGTCAGATAGAGAAATGCTGGGTATTTTCTCTCACATTTTGAGTGTAGACTTTCAAGAAAAACATGAAAATAGGAAGCTTTTTGGAAGAGGAAGGTAGGAGAAAAGCAGAAGTTAGTTGGAAGGAAGGATTCAAAGCATGAGTTACACATTATGAGCACATCAGGCTGAAGTGCTATACAGCTTCTCAGATAAATGGAGAAACAACATTCTGTTTACTATAGCTCTTTTTTACTCTATGTTAAAAAGCCATGAGGAAAACATGGTGGTGCACACCTATAATCCCACCCTTTCACTGAAGTTCAAGTTCCAGGCTACATGCATACATACACACACATAAACACACACATACACATGCACCACACATACATGCACATACACACATACACACCCATGCATACACACATGTGCATGTGCACACACTGTAAACACACACACACACACACACACACACACACACACCCCTCAGTACCTCTTTATCCGTTTGAAGCTTTTCCTGACTCTTATTCTCCTAGTCCGGATTTATCTGAAATTTCTAAACTTAGGCTATTATTTCCTGATTTCTCCTTTTCTTCACTCTAAATTTTTCATTTTGTACAACTTTTGGATAATAAACTTTACTCCATCATGTATGTAGAACAGACTTGGGAGTGACCCAAGCCCTTTATAGCTCATAGATCAACTCTTGTCAATTGTCTACTGGCAACCAGTTTTCTGTATATTTATCTTTTTATTCTTGTGTAATGGCCACTGAAATAAAAGCAATCATCTTCTCATGTAATCCAGCAGTTAGAATCCCTGTTTCCTTCTCACTGGTTTCCTATGATCTTTGAAAGGCTCAACTTTTTTTCAATACTCAATCTTATCTTCTCAATGATCTTGATACTTTGATCTAACTGGAGTTCTGTATTTGCTCTTTATCTTCTATCACACTTACCCCTTTCCTTAATGTTCAACACATAGTGCTATTCTCCTGTACTACAGGGCCATATTTAGCTGTTTCTTTTCCCTAGTCTTTCTCTGGAATGTAACAATGCTGTTATGATCAGTATGAAATGCCCTTCTAAGGCTTCTGAATTTGAACACATGGTCACAACTGGCGGCACTATTTTGGAACACTGCGGATCCTTCAAGAGGTAAGACCTCAATGGAAGACGTGAGTCACATGTCCTGTTTCTGTTTCTTGCTCTGCTGAGAAGTGAACAGGAGTTGGTAAGTGTTTCCACCACCATGGTGCTTCTGACTGCCATGCCTTCTCATTAGGATGGACTGTATCTCTCCAATCACTTCCCATACAATCCCCTTCCTTGTAAGGATGACTTTCACCAGATTCTTGGCTAAAGGAACATAAAATGAAGAGAGATAAGAAGTAAGCAGTGCACTAGCTTTTCAAAGCTATTTGCCGTTTACAGTGTGTTGATCCTCTGCCACCTGGGTGCTCTCTGTTGGCTCATGTTTATCTTTTCCATGTCTGAGATGCACTAAACCTTTCTCTTTTCACATATGTTCATACTTTCTTTTTTCAACTTTCATTTAAAATTGACCTTATTTCACTTAAAATTAGCCTTACTTCATTTATATAACATGTGTGTAGCTTATCTATTGGTATTATTATAAGTGTATTATTAATATACTTTATTAAATAAATAATAGCAAAATAATGAAGAAATTTTGCTATTTCTACTAATTGTTTTTCCTCCCTGACATATCTTCTTCTCTATCCTCTATTTACACCATCATGGTTATAATTCAAGATACTTTAGGGGGTGTGGAAATATCTCCATTGATAGCATATTTGCATCAAAAGCACAAGGTCATGAATGCTGGCCCTGAAACTCACGTCAAGAAGCTACAGATTATGACATCCAGTTGTAACCTCTGTGCAGGAGAGATGAAGACAGACAGACCCATGGGGCTCCCTGTCTATGCGGTATGGACTACTTGACAAGGTCCACACAACTGGGATATCAGTTATTTAAAAAAGAAAAGAAAAGAAATGAAGTGGGACTGAAGAGTGACCCAATGGTTGTCTCACACATGGCCTATACTTGAACACACTCATGCACATGCACATACAAACTAAAGAACATAGTTTTACATCTCCAGTATTTATTCCTTTTTTTCTCTTTTCTTAAAACAAGGTCTTACTACATAGCCCAGACTAGTCTCAGATCTGTAGTTATCCTCACATTACTCTCCTAAATTGTGAGATTACAGGTGTGTCCTGTTTTGTTGGTTTTCAAGATGGTATTTGGTATCTATTTTTCTTTGATGATGTGTCATGTAAAAGAAAAGTATTAAATATGAAGGATAAGAAACTGGCCACTGAGTGGCTATTCATTTTTGTAGTGTCATAAAAATGAAGAGAACTGCTGATAGAAAATCAAGTTAACTCCATATCTCTGTGATCTATTCTCTCAAAACAACACATACATCTCTGATTTGTTCTTAAGTGCTGAGACCATGTTTCATAAACATGGAAAGATTCTCAGTAGAATCAAGAAATGAGTGCTGCAAATATCATTTTCCTTTGTGTTGAAACTTATCAAACATGACAAGAAGAGAAAGATTTAGAACATATACAGCATTATTATCACTGCTTATGATGTTTGTACCCTAGAAAACCCCCAAAGAACCATTGGAAATTAAACGATAAGGCAATTGAACACAAGATAATGACATAGAAACCAAATAAGAATAAAACAATGTCTTCTTGTGCAGTAGTAACATGGTCCTCACAGAAACGCTTGGGATTTAGTTTCTGTAGCAGGATAGTTTGGTTATTGCTGCTGCTGTTGTTGTTGAGACAGTGTCTCATGCAACTCAGGACAGTCTTGACCTTACTGTGTCACCAAGGATGACATAGAACTTCTGATCCTCCCTCCTTCATTTCCTGGATGCTATGATTATAAGTCAATGAGGTACCACAGTAAATTTATACACTGCTGCCTATTAAACCCATGGACATGTTAGGTGAGCTCTCTACCAATGAATTCTTTAATGTGGAGAAAGGTTTGCATGTTAATTGGCAAAGATAATAAGCATTGTAAGTAGAAGTTTTAGGTATCACCATTTAAATACTATCTGCTACTGGTTAAAAGGAATAAAAAAGTTCACAGTGACCTCTTGGAACTAGCTGGGCTGGTTCAAGAGATCTAGAACAGAAAAGAAGCAATAGCCACAGACATTCTACTTAGTAAAGACAAGTGGGAGAAATGGCTCTCCTGGAACATTTCCATGATGTGTGAAAGCAAAGTAGGAAAAAACCAAACCAAATCCCAAAAGTCTCTCATGATACGAATGCTTTTGCTCTCTGAAAACAAATCACAGGTTGATAATTTGCATCAGGCCAATAATGAAATTTGTGCTTGCTATGGAATTTACCTGGTTTAAGTGCAAAGAAGGCTTTTAAAACTAGGCGAATTGAGTTGTTTTGAATAATTTTTAAAACGTGACCGGTAGACAATAAGGAAAACGCCAACACTATTGAGTCAAGAAGCAAAGGATCCTGCAGAGCTGCTGAGGAAACAGTAAGCTTTGTTAGTACCAGGGGAGAGACGGAAAATCAGACTCAAGGTGTAGCTGCAAAGGTTGGCAAGATTGCCAAAGAGATTGAATGCCAGATGTCAGTTATTACTAATGTCAAAGTCAGGCCTCTGAAAGAAAAACAGTAAAATTGAGGTCACAGATGAAGATGAGCTAGAGGAACATCACTGCCTTGGACAGAAACCCAGAGCTAATGGGCACGTCACAGACTTCCTTCTTTATAAAGAGAGCATGCTATCCGTTCCAGGTCCTGGGTGACTTATAACATGGTTTTTATCCTTCTTTGAAACTATCCCTAATAGGCCTCATGGAATCCATGGAGACAATCAGATGTAGGCTTCACTCATAGGCTTCAACATCCAGGAGGAAATGAGGTGGAGCTAAATTACCTGCAAGGCATGGTTAGTACGTTCTATCAGAAGAGAGTGCAGCAGAAACTATGGTAGCTCTTCAGGAATTTGAAATTGAGGGTAAGAAATAGGGCCTGGATAAAGGGAATTGTTGTGATGGATAAACTGTCTCACTTGATGTTCAGGGTTCTGGCTGGGATATCTAGAGGGACTGTGTGGCCATGGGCACCTGAAAACTCAGACATGATGAAGGGTTTTACCTAGAGTTAGAGAAATGCTTGAATATATTTGATATAATATCAGATAAGGGCCAACCAGCGGATGTATCAGTGACTTTATTTTTGCTATGACAAAGTAACTGACAGAAGACACTATAGGAAGGAAAGATTTACTTCCCATCAAAGTTCAAGTGTATGGGCCACAGTGACAGGGAAATTGTAGTGTCAGGAACTAGCGGTTATAGGTCACAATGTACCCACAGTCAGGAAACAGAGACAAATGCCGGTTCTCAATTAGCTTTCTCTGTTTATGTAGTCTGAGACCCTGGTTCATGGAAGGGTGCTGCCCACATGTGTGATGGGTCTTCTCACCTCAGTGAAGTTCATTTATATAATCTCTCCCAGACATACCCAGAGGCTTATCTCTTTAGTGGTTCTAAATACTATCCAGTTGAGAATATTAATTATCACAGGGAGGTAAGGAATTTTTTATATCGACAATGTAAGGTTTGAAAATCACTCCTTACCATATTCCCAAATGCCCAACAAATGTTCTTTCGTAAGGCAAGAAAGGAACTTTCTTTAGCACTGCTAAACAATGGCGTTAGGATAATAAAAAAATATTAACAGTGTTTTTGATTACTGCCTTAGTCACTGTTCTATTGCTGTGAAGAGACACCAGGGCAACTTTGGTAAAAGAAAGCATTTATTTCAGTTTTTGCTCACAGTTGCAGAAGTTCAGTCCATCATCATCATGTCAGGAAGCACAGAAGCATGCAGGCAGGCACTGGTGTGGTAGCTCAGAACCACATTGTGATCTATTGGCAGAAAGAGTAACTTTGGTTTGGGCATGGGCTTTTGAAAACTCAAATCTCATCCCCAGTGACACACTTCCCCCCCAGCAAGCCAAACAACTTGAGCCTTCTAATCCTTTCGAACAGTGCCACTCCTGGATGATGAAGCATGAACTATTATGGGGGCCGTTCTTACTCAAACCATCCCAGTTATTGTTGGTTTGTTTTTTGGAAGCTGAACTTTATGGTAGGAAAGCAATCATACAATTGGCACCAGAATTGGAGAGACACTCAAAAGCTCATTTGGGTTTTTGGTACTGAGTAATGAAATGTGTTCTTTGAATCCAGAAACATGGGTCACTAATAAAGGCTTTGTCAGGTCATAACAAATAGGAACTGTTGAGACAAAGTGCATAAGTTACTCAGATGGAAAATTGCGGTTTCTTGTTTATGTCAGTACAAATTAAACTCACAAAGTCAAGGCTGCTTCTGTGAACAAGCTTGGTAGGCTTGAAAAAGACCCCAAAACATTATAGAAATCATAGATAATAAAAATTATCCAATCTGGGGTTGAGAAGATTGCTTCGCAGTTAGGAGCACTGACTGTTCTTACAAGAAGACCCAGGTTAGATTCCCTGACCCACATGACAGCTCACAATAGCCTGTAACTCTAGTCATGTGGAACCCATCACCTTCTCTGACATCCTCAGGCACCACACACACACACACACACACACACACACAGAGAGAGAGAGAGAGAGAGAGAGAGAGAGAGAGAGAGAGAGAGAGAGAGAGAGAGAGAGAATACTTACATACATGTGGGGAAAATACTCATGCATGTAAAGAAGAAAAAACTTTTAAAAATACCCAATCCTTTCCCCATTAGACCTATGACATGTGTCAAGCAGCTTGACCTAACATGGGAGCCTGGGGAAACAAAGCATCGTCATAGGATGAATAGGATGCTGTTTGAAACAAGGATACTACTTAGGGCATGAGTTAAAAGGTAGAATTGAGCAAGTCTGTCTCCTATATACCATAGAATAACCATGCGCACATTTTAGGATGAGTACCCCAGTCTCATGAAGGATATTTGGAATTGATAGAGCTAGCAGCTGTCAGCATAACCACATTGGATTCCTGACTAGAGAAATAAAAAATATTATGGCTTGAAATGCCAACTGGAAGTCTCACAGACTCCTGGAGACTATGATGCCCCTGCCAAGAGATATATCACATGTAGTAATGTCTTCTGGGAAGAAATGCTGGGGATTTCTGTGTCGTTATTTAATCAACCTTTATAGTTCTTTCAAAAATGAGATAGAAAATGGTTGATGAAGATTGATGGCCATAAATTTTACCAGTTGAGACTTCAATTTCGGCTGCCATGTTGGGTTTTCATTTGAGCAAATTCTTAAGGCTCTTGGCATCTCATATATATTCACTGATCTGGCCTGAATTTTCTTTGTGTTCTTTCTCAGTTTATGGAAATGAAATGATTTTATCTGGCCATAAAGATGACTGCAGCATCACCTATCTTGCTTAGATCATGTTAATTCTCTTCCTTGTCATAATATTTCACACAAATATTAGTTGTTTTAATATTTTACTTCCTAGGTCACTATATTAATAATGGAATACTAGCAAAGCCTGGTGACAAGAATGGGACAGGTTCTCTACATATCACAGTCAAACATGCATGCTAGAGAATGGGGTTTAATTTCATGGAGGAAGGATGTTTAATATAACATGTGCCTGGAAACCACCACTGTTATATCTCACATTCTATATGGAACAGTAAAAATGACAAAGGGCACATGTGATTGTCCAATTCTCAGATAAAGTGTTATTTTGCTCAAACTATGCTAATTCTGTTTCTGTAAGACGAAAACACTTAGCTCTGAAAACTAAAGGATACATCAGGACTGCATACCTACCACGTCTTTCAGAAAAGCCACTGAAGGATCTTACCTTCCTATTCTCACGATGTTAGACACAAAACTATTTATCTAAACTATTAAGTCTTTCATTAAGGACTTTTACCAAAGGATGTTTTGGGTTCTGGTGATATTGATCACTCTCCTTCTTACCCATCACACCAATAGATGAGCAATGGATTGTCTTTAATGCCAACAGTAGAAAGCCCTAATCTCCATGAAGAATTTGAGATTATTGCTGCATAATACAGACACAGAAATTTAGGCCTGCTCCTAGAGATTTTCTTGCTCTCACTCAGCATTGTATTTTACAGTAGGACTTTTCATTATGCATTTGTTATAGCCCAAATCAATAAGGACAAGTTGAGAATATGGGCCCAGACTCACCAGATCTAGGGTGAGTATTCTCCTACTAGACCATAAAAGCAAAATTCTATAACATATATAGTAGAACAAATGTAGCTGTCATTTATGGCCTTGAGACTTACTGTAGCAATGAGGGTGGTAGTTTATGTTGTAAGCTATCTTGTTCCAAGTGTTTCATACATTTCATTGTGAGCCACATTGAACTCTGCTCATTTTATGATTAATTGGGCTTACAATCTCCCTTGCTTAGTTTCTCACACAACAGCATTCATAAGAGATACACAATTGCTATAGCTTTGGCATGTCCTGTGCCTGCCAAAGCCCCAGGTTTCTAAGGCTTGTCTCTCAAATCGAGACTTGCTTGATTCCTGGGGAAACTAGGTTTCAAGGTGAATTAGTGCATTGATAAATCCATGGGTACATGAGGTCTTAGTAGGTGGGTTCTGTTTCCCGGAAGCAAGTTATTAGAGATGTGACATTGACAGGTGCCTCTCATCCATAGACCTTCCTTTTAGATGCTATGTATATCTTGGTCAAAATAAGCTGAATGGCATTGCTCCAGCATGCACATTTCCCACTGTTATATCTGGCTTCATCTCTGGCCCAGAGTGACAAGGCCAAATGACCACACTCTGAGATCTCTGGCACTAGGCAGGAGAATAAACACTTCCTACTTTAAGTCATCTCCTAGGGAATTTATTTTAGTCCTGAAAACTGAACATCGCAGTAGTGGAGAGCATAGGTCGTATGAGTGATCCAAGATGTGGACTGAATCCAACACCTATTAAACACCTCCTCAGATTTTCAATTATGCACTTACTCCTTCTCCTTATCAGCACCATAGCAACTGGATCTGTGTGGGTTCTGATTCACCCAACTTAGTCAGATCACCACCTAATACAGTCAACTCAGCCAAGACATTTTTTGTTTGTTTGTTTTTTTGGTTCTGTTTTGGGGCTTTCTTGTTGATAATGCTATTATGAAAACTCAGGGCCAAATATCTGTGACCAGTAACTACAGTAAATTAACTCCATATGGGGGAAAACGTAAGCCAGTGGAAGAAAGAACGTGACCACTGTTCATCTAGTTTCACAGAAAGGAAGTCATTAGGAATTTTCCCATGAAGTCTTATTCTTGCCTATAAATAGGAAGGGCAGCTGTGGTTTGGCTAAAGCTGAATGATCTTGGGAAAGTTAGCAGACAGAATAACTCGAGCGTTTAGGACAGGGTCGCATCTGTTCCATGTGGCTTCACTTTAGACTCTGGATGGAGTGACAGAGACCTTTCCTCTTTGACAGATATAAAGAATGCAATGCTATTGCTCCATGCCTTGTAACGTCTATCTGAGAATGACAGTGTGCATTCTAATTATTTCCCATTAGTTCAAGTCCTTCACACAGTGAAGACAAAATCAGAGGGTGAGTAAAACTTTGTGACCATAAGAAAGAATTTGGGAATGATAAGACCTCACAGAAAAGAGTCAGTATTTGCTGCACAGCAATCCAACCCATCACAATGTCTGTGAGACATGCATCAGTGATGTCTTTCAAGGAGGCCGAGCAACCTTGTCTGTGATCCTATCCTACAAGTAAAACGTGAGAAATTATATGTCTAATCTCCTATCAATAGCTGATTTATTATGTGAAACAAGTCATGCCAACTCCCGAAAATCTATACACACTTTAAAAATAATGAGGCAATTCTTTAAATGTTCCTTTGGAATAAATATAAGATATTTTGCTGTACTTATGCACTATGTACAGGAAATCGTGTATGCTTGCTATAATTTTGGAGGAACTGTAAACATGTCTCAAAATACATACATTATCTTCAAAGTTGTTAAAACTGAGTAATCACTATTCTAACGAGGGGGGAAGTGTGAACAGAGAAGAGGAAGTGTCTGTTTCCTTTCCATTGCGTTTTCTGCCATTGCGTTTATTACATATTTTTATTCACATGAGCAAAACAAGGAGACAATATGTAAGTTGGACATATAATTCTCTTATTCTCCTTGTTTGCAATTTTCACAGGTTGAGACATTCTGAATATCTAAGACTTTATATCCCATCTTCTCCTGCAAGCAAATCTCCTGATAAATTGAATTCTGTACATAATTCACTATACCAGCTCAACCTTTAGTTTCTACCTCAAAGCCTGCTTCACCCAATTTGCTACTTCTTTTGTTGGTACTTCTCCACCACTGTTTGCTTTTCTCTTACAATCTCTTACATGAGGAGGCCTTTCTATAGATGGCTCAAATCACTTTCCCTTGCTTTTTCTGATTTTGGTTTTTCAAACACCTCACTATTACAGTGGACATTTCATTATTGAACATTTTCAGCTATTCCATTACTTTTGCTGACTTACAGGACTTCACCTCGCTTCTGATTTTTACCATCTCCTGCTTCCTCACTTTTATCTCTCAATTGCCCACTTACCTCTTTCTTCCTCAGACTTCTTAAAGAGCACAAAGTGCTTTTCTCCTACGTGACTGTTCCAGCCCACACCTCTGCTGTGCCTTTGCTCTTAGGAGTCTTAGCTCTGTCTCTTCTATGGCTTCCATGTCTTCATAGGGTCAGGAGATTGCATCAATCTGGGGTTTTGGCTTTTTCTCTGTCTAAACTTTCTTTTGGGTGTTAGGAGCTGCATAATTCTTTTTAGCTGATCCTGAGTCAGGGCACTGCCTGAGCTCTACAGCTGGCTCTTTCCAGAGGACTACAATAAAATCCCAACTCAATATTTCTATGCTTGAATTGGGCTGTCAGGTTATAGAGACATATTGTCAATATTATGACCCTCTCTTTGTGCTCTTCAGAGAAAATGCTCAGTTAGGCACATTGGGGACCCCGAATGTGGTAGCTGACAGTTTGTTCCTAGGTGCCATATATAAGAATATTGTTCACTGAATATTCTCTAGAAACAACCTCAAAGACTTGGGCAGGAGATTAATGAGTCGCTGTTCCAAATCTTTACCAGCATAATTTCTGTACCTTCATTTTCTAGTTCATGTACAGTATAATTATTTTATGATCTCAGATATCGCTAAAACAATACATTAACCATACAGATATGAACTGATTTTACAGGAAGGCTAAGGGCCTCAGATGGGGCCAGGAAAAACTTCCTTAGGCATTAGAATAAAGTACAAGCTATCAGGCAGCTCTGATCTTTCCCAAATGTGTTTATTGTCCATAATCTACCAGTAAGAAATTAAGCATTCTCCTACATCAAAGAAATATACTGCACTTAGAGTCTGCCTCTATCACTGTGTCACAGTGTTCAAAGGTGCTTGCATGTGTAACGTGTCCCCTATAGTTTCAGGGTTCCTTTTTTCTCTAGCTAATTTACTGACCCCAAGATCCTCTCTCACTTCCAAGATTCAAATAGGGATCTGGGAGGGTTGGGCATGGTGTCACATATTGTACCCCTCTATCTCAAAATGAAACAAAATAAAACTTTTAATTATATAGTAAAAAGACAAGCAATAAACATACTTCTAGGAAAAGTGCTTCCCAGTTCCCTGATCCACAGAGAAAAGCAACTGGAAAAAGTAAAAACAAAAAGAAAAACAAAAAAACAAAAACCAGAACTAAAGAAACAAGAAGACGCCATGTCTTTGGGGAAGTAAAGAAATAAAAACCATCCATTTCTCCTTTGAGATAGCGCTAAATATCCTTAGTAAGAAAACAGAAAGAGCCAATGAAATGAAAACTTGTGATTGAGACTTCAGCTTCCCAAATCCTGGCAAGCCTAGAACAGCAAGTATCCCACAGGAACAAGAGCCCAGCCAGAATGTGTAATACAATAAGCTATAACCCTTGGTAAAGCTTACACTAAACCCTTAGCCAAGTGTAACACGGGAGATAGATCGTCTTGCAAACAACGTCAATAGCTTGGAAAAATGATCACTTAACCATGTTTACTTGCAAGAACAGCAGAAACCAGATGTATATACTTCTTCCCTGCAAACTAGAGATAGACTGCATTCAGGGGGCTTGTTTTGCACAGGTCTAGCTGAGCATAGGGAAGGGCTGCCTCTTCATATGTTAGAATATACCTGCTTGCAGGAATAGGAAATAACCTGAGAGAACTTTGGAGTTTTCTATTTACCTGAGCATGTGGTGACTCTATTAATTGATAATACTTTCTATTCTTTCAGTCTGTTGTGATGTAGCGACAGGGCATTTCAATGCAGTAGTCTATGTCCACAGAGGGTCTCCAAAGAAGCCCTACCTGTCTCTAGACTAAATTTGGATGAATAAGAAATCCTGAGTAGATTGACAAATCGTTCCACATCCAGACCAAAGTTAATCTGACTGTGTATCAGACCTAACTTTCTTATAATAGATAATAATAGATAAAATATAATAATAGGTAATAACATATAAAAATATATTGAAATGGGTAGCTAACCTGAAGAGATGTTTAGCCTCCAGTAACTCGAAAGTCAGAAATGCTAAAATATATGAAATCTATAGAAATCTATAGAAATCTATAGAATTTCCTTCTTTGCTAGAACATGAAGTATTCCCATCAACTAAATTAAGAAATGAATATATTATTCTCTTGATCTGTGATATGTTCATGAAACATGTTCCGGGATACAGAACTGTTGCAGTAAGAGGTTCTTGGGCCAAAGTAACTTAAATTCAGCCAAGGACAAACATTTTTTCAATTTATCTCTAATGCAAAGCTGCTTTACATGGGAAATCAAGGAAATTTCTTAATAGTCTGGAAACTCAGAAGACCATGATCCAGTTACTATCAATTGAACTATGAAAGGTTGTCTACATTGTTTATACACTGTATCTTTTGTCAGTTGTCAGTGACCCCTCATGCTAGAGTTGACCAGATGGCTCGCTGGAGTCTTTTTTTTTTCCCTTTTTTATGGCACTCATATCAATCACGGGGGCTCTATGAACATGACCTACTCATGTCTCAAAGACCTTCAAGACTTAATATTACCAGGTTTTAGATTAGAATTCAGAAAGATGAATGTTCAATGGGTAGGGAACTATTGTAAATACTCATGTTACAGGACAGAGTATCATTTAGTCCAAGGCAATCGTGAAATTACTTTGAAAATGATTTTGACCTTTAACTTTAAACCCCTTTGCCTCCACTTCTAGAGTCCTGGAAGTACAGGCGCATGCCTCTCTGTTGGCTTTGTGTGGTACACAGGGTCTTGTGTATGCTAAGAAAGACCCATACTACACATCTAGCCCAGAGATAAGCATTTCACATAGTGAAAGTTTGGGGATGAAAACTGTGAGTTGGTCATGTTGAATCCACGTTGGCTGGAGATTAGAAGTGTAAGATAATGTGATGTAGTATGAGTTTGGGGATCAGAGAGTTGACTATAAGTAGAAGTAGAGAGTTGTTCCTGGGTTGGTTGTGTTGTAACCAGTATTTGATAGCAACTGGGGATTGTGATAGAATTTTAATTAAAACTTTAGTATAAATTAAGGAGTGTGAAGGGCTCAGCCTGGAGCTCTGAACTGACTAACCCTTATGTCTTCTTTCCAGTTTATGTTTCTTATAATTAAATTTAGACCACAATAAATATGCCTCTCACCAACAAGGATGGTATACAATATTCCATAGGGTTATAAAGTGAGAAGAGTCTGCAGTATGGATTATTCCTCCTTCCTGTATCATAAAACAAGAAATGCTAAGCACTTATATTATAATACCAGGGATTCCTCCATTGTTCAAAAAATACATCTACTAATGTCATTTATTAAAATGTGTGTATTTAATAATCAGCTAAAAGCATGTTGGTTAAATAAAGAAATGTTATAATGAGGAAGAAATAACTGGATCCCCATAGTCGATTGGTCAGAAAGAAACAAGTTAAACTTGTTTTGAGCAAAAAACAAACAGCAACCACACAAAAGCCCCAATATGCTGACTATGTCTTTAAAGGAGCATTAACAGATCATAGACAGGAGGCACAGAATTTAAGCCTGGGAACTAAGTCAAGGTATATTTCTTTTCTTTTTTCATTTAGTCTGGCTATTTGGGAGTAATGCAGTTGTACACAAAGGAGTTCTGTGATTGCATTAAGGAGTAAGTGTATAAGAGTAAAAGCCAATATGAAGTCACTGGATAATAAAATAGGTCCTAGCTTGACTGCCTGGAGGTCATGGGAAGTGATCATAGTATGGCTCAGTGAATTGAGTGTGTCAGGTGAATTGAGCTAACAATAGAAAGTAAAATGTAAGGGCAAAGTATTTCTTCCATGTATCTTTGTCTAAGCACTGATCATAAAACTGGTTGTTTCAGTTACCTTTTGATTGCTCTGACCAACCACCATGACCACAACGACTCGTAACAGAAAGCATTTAATTTGGAGTTCAGCGGTTCCAGAGGTTGAGAGTCCTTTACCATCCCAGTGGGAGGCATCGTAAGAGGCAGGCAGAAAATTGTAACAATAACTGAGAGGTGGCATTTGATCTACAAGCACAAGGATCTGGGAGTGGACATGAACTTTTAAAACCTCAAAACTCACTACCAGTGACATACTCCTCAAACAAAGCTATGCCAACTGATCCTTCCCAAATAGTTCCATCAACCAAGGATTGCAATAGATAAACACACCTGTGGGGTCATTCAATTCAAACCCCCACACTATTGTTTTCATACTGTTTGCACAGTGTGTGTCTACTTAATCAACAGGCAGCAAAGTCCATCAGTCATGCCAGTAGCCAGAATGAGGCTTGTATATTGTCTGATTTCCTCAGAACTGTCTTTGTCTGGTTGAACTGATTTTCTAAGTCTCTGAGACAGGAAGATGCTATTAGTGTAGGCACATAATGAGGATGTGGTGTGATGATTTTCATAAACTAGAATCTCTGAAGTTACCTGGGGAGATTTATAAAAAACACATTCTTAAGCCCTGCCTTAGTTACCTGCAGCTCTTTGGAAATGAACCTAAAACTTGTCTTAACAACAACAAAAAAAAAACTTTCCCTGGTAATTTCAACACCAAAAGTGTATTTTAACCTGTGTTTGTGTGTGTGTGTGTGTGAGTGTGTGTGTGTGTGTGTGTCTTGTGTGTATGTGTGTGTTGTGTTGTGTTATGTTGTGTTCATGTGTATGCATGCAAAGGTGCTTATATATCAAAGCCATAGGACAGCCTCAGGTGTTTGTCCTCATCCTGCTTGAGCAGGGTCTCTTTGTTGTTTTCTAAGGCTCATGCCATGTTGGCTAGCCCATGTGGGGAGCAGAAGAATCCATGAGTAAATGATATCATGAGTGGATGCGTGCGTGACATGGGCATGGCAATGACTGTGTCCTCAGATGCAAGAGGAAATCCAAAAGCCTTCCCACTAGTGTTTGGCTCAAAGGCATGAGAAAGCTTAACTTCTAATCTGGGTGTGTGGATGTTGATATTGTGTGCAGATAATGCCACAGTAGATTTCCCTTCCCAGATACTTATGGACTGACAATTGCTCCCCTACAGAAACTATACCTACTGATATTAGCTAAACGTGCTTCCTTGTTCAGCTCTATATAATAATCCTGACTCCTTGTTTATCTGTACACAATAACCCCACCTCCTTGTTCAGCAGTTTCCACTAGGTGTCTCTGCCTGAATGTACATAATGACATGCTTAGCTTCCAAAGTGTTGTGGCTTTTCCATTGCAGAGCCCAGATCTCCTCATGCCAGCTTTTCTCTGTGTTTATGTCTTTCATTCTGGAGATACAAATTAGGTTTTCATTTTTGTATAACAAGAAACTGACACATGACTGAGGTCCCTGGAGCATCTATATTAATTTTTACATTATATTTTCTAGGACCGTAAGAGACAATTATTCAGTTGTTTTTCAGAGCCCTGATGGGGTGACTTTAAGTTCTGAGAGACTGTACAGTTTTATCACAGCCCTCTCCTTCCCACCCATTTTCAGCCAGTTTAAACTTCCCTATGGTGGGATATATTACACCACAGATTTCAGATGTAGATATGTGACTTAACTGAAATGAGAAAAGACATTCAGGCCTTTAGATGCATGTTCCAGGTCCACCAAACCTACAAAAAGAGTGAGCTTCCACCTTTTGGGATTAAAACTGTATGGGGGAAGGATATAACTGGAACTCTGGAGTTCTTCTTTGTGGTGGTTTGAGTAAGAATGGCTCTGGTAGACTCATGTGTTTGCATGCTTGGTCATAGGGAGTGGCACTATTAAGAAGCATGACCTTACTGGAGTAGGTGAGGCTTGGTTAGAGGAAGTGTGTCACTGGGGAGGCAGGCTTTGAGGTTTTATATGCTGTAGTTCTGCCCCACGTGGCACATAGTGTCCTTCTGCTACCCGTGGGTCAAGATGTAGAACTCTCAGCTTCTCCAACACCACGTCTGCCTGTATGCTGTTACACCTCCTGCCATGAAGATAATGAACTAAACCTCTAAACTGTAAGCCAGTCCCAATTAAACATTTCATTTTGTAAGAATTGCTGTGGTCATAGTGTCTCTTCATGGCAATAGAAACCCTTACTGAGGTACTCGTTCTACAGCTAGCACAGCCTGAATATGTCCAGATTCTGAATCTGAGATACATTTTTTATGTTTTAGTGTTGTACTAATTCTGCATCATTGTAATAAAAAAACTCTTTATATGTAAATATTTGCCAATCACATGTGTATCAGGGAGTATGAACCAAATAGCTGGTGTTGTATAAGTATGTGGTAAGCTTTCAGGTATGGCATTTTGGATTTGGATGATGTTTAAAAGTAATTACAAATGACTTAGATTAACTATGTATGCAAAGATGCTAAAAATAGTGGGGGACGACACTAGAACTTAAATGGGTCCCAAGCACTGTATCTGCATGGTCCAAAAATGACTTTCCCATTGATGAAAAGGCTGAGTGTCCCGAGTATACCTCTGTTGTATTTTTCCAAGGCAAATATGTGCGATTTTCATCCAGGTGGCTGTGTATGAAGCATCTGCCTGCTGTGTATGCACATGTACGTGAAGAGCACTCTGCAGCCTGATGTGCAAATATTATGTGCACTTCTAGGAAGGATACTCTCCCGGCTCAAAGTTAAGAGGGAAAGTAGTCAAAGCAGTCATCTGGAAACTTGTATTCTGATCCATAGGTTGTGTTAGCACGAGGAGGAAGAGAAGTTCTAGTTGTAACAGAGAGGCAGCTAAAGAGGAGTGAAACCCGAGAGAGGCGAGGCTGGGGTTCCCCAGAAACCTAACCAAAATACAACATCATAGTGATCCTGAGAGTTGCTAAGAACTTCACAAACAACCCCAGAGACCTCTGAAAAAGAGGAAAACCAGGATTGGATAACGAAATTTAGTCTTAATTACAAACTGCTTTATACCATAAATCACTTCAGAAAGCATTTTAATTCTTTCTTGAGTTGGTTCCATAACATCTTCCTTCTAGTAATTACAAGTTAGTTTATTCTTGCCCTTCAGCCACCCACAGATGATGACTAAAGATTCATACCCAGAAAGTTGAGATGCTGAGGGAATTTTCTTTACATTTTAGGTAAACCAAAATGTATAATTATGCTGTCATTTTCTTATATTTCAAGACCTTTTGTAAGAATGCATAAGATAAAACAAAAAAAATCTTCTTTAAAACTGTAAAACTGTCACTCATTAGTGATGTTATTTATAGTAACAACAAAGACACCAGAGCTAAATAATGAAAAAAAAAAAAGTGGCACTCACAGATACTGGCTTTGCTGTCCAGGTGTTGTTGTGAGAATAGTATTAATTTTACAGTGTCTTGGGAACTGAGTTGATGGTCCACACATAATACACAATGTCACAAATGTCCTCAGTACACCACACTCGCAGTTGCTAAACCATCACACTTAATTCAGCCCACTGCCATTCTGTGTTCACCGGGTTGGCAAAAGTCACCACCAGGGCTATCAGGGTATCACCCACCTTTCCCGAGGGGGTGGGGGAGAGAAAGCCAACAAGTCAAGTTAACCGCAAAGAAAGAAGAACAGTGAGTAAGGAGAACTCTTTGGTTTCAGATATTGAGAATCTATAGACTCTGTTGATTACGATCTCCTTCCCTCGTTAATAGTGCCCCATTTTCTTTGATAGGTTTATAACATCCCAAGCTCAGTAAGTCACCAACTCTGAATGTGGGGTAAATTGTATTCTGTATCTTTTTCACTCAAATCTGTAGTTTAAATACAGAATTTTGGCAAATATAGTTCAGGCTAATACTACTACAAATAACAGTAGAAAGATTTTTCTGTCCGTAGTGGGTGAAGACAGCCTAAGAAAAAGCTCTTATTCCAAAAGGGAAGACCACATGAACTCTGAGTCTTAGGCAGCCTCAGGGCAGTAAAGAGGTACAGACGTGTGATTAGAAGAGGGGTCTTCTCATAGAAAAGGGCAGCTCACCTGCTCTATTCTTTTCCAGATTAGTCAAGCTTCATTTTTTCGTAGACTTTTTTTTAAAGTGTGTGTCTTTATGTGTATGCGTCTGTGTGTCTGTATGTATACAGTGTGTGACTGTCCATGGAGCCCAGGAGAGGAGTCAGGGGTCAGTTCCTCTGAAGCTGGAATTGAAGATGTCTTTGAGTCATCCGAATTGGACACTGGGAACCACATTCATATCCTTTGGAAGAAGTAAGGATTCAACCACCGAACCATCTCTGCAGCCCTCATGTAACATTTGAATCACAGATACACTGGCTAAAGCCACAGTTGTGCATCTAACCAAATTCTCAGGTTTTTTTGGTTCAATAATGTTAAGACCTAAGACATAATACTGTTGTGTTGAAGAAAAATAAATTTATGGAACCCTGCTGGGTTACTAAGAGATGAAAGGACATCCAGCAAGGGCTCAGATCTAATCAAAGAATTCAGGACAAAACTTGTGTAGGGAAGGAAGGACTCATGAAAGAGGAAAAAGAGACACAGTGCTATCTGTAAAAAACCTTTTTTGTTAATGGTAAGGCTCTCTGATGTATATTGTAAGATAATTCCTGAATGATTTCTATTTGTTTATCATGTGTACATGTGTAGTGTTTCATTGGTGTCCCTTTAACAAGGGACCTGACAGCAGAAACTAGAGGGCAGGGAATCAGTTTTTTATATTTCAGTTTTAGAAGCTGGGGTACCTGGGTACTATGAGATTTAATCATGAGATTGACAAACACATGGGATGGCACAGTATATATAGGCATGATTCTTTCTATTCTTCCATATCTCAGTTTAAATTCTCCTTTGTTCCCTTGAGGGATATGGCCTCAGTAAGTTACTACCTTGCCCTTGAACTCTCCATGCAGCTGAGGCAGACCTTGAATGCAAGATCTGGCCCAACGTGGATCTGACATTGAAGGCTTGTCTCTGTTAGCCCATGTTCTTATTGATTAGTCATGAATCTTTTGGACAAAATTTCATTTCTGATCACATTATTTCTATATTTTCAGAAAATGTGTGTGTTCCAATTGTTGTAAGAGGTTCCTTTGAATTACTACTAGTATGAGAGAGCTATATGTCAACATTTCTCATGAGTTTTCTTCCATGTTAACAAAGACATGTTTCCCAATAAAGAATCTTATTCTTTTTAGCCACTATGTTTAGATAGTATCCTTTTCAGTTACACGCTTAAATACTCTCAAAGTAAAGTTATATTTTTGTGGGCCATGTAGTACAGTTGGTATAGCACCACTCAATGGTAATCATGATAGTTAATTATTCTGCTGCAATACTATGGATTTTTTAAAAAACCATTTGATACACTATGAATAACCGTGTGCTGGACTGAGCTTAGCTCTTTTGACTTATATATCTATTTGTATATGGGTGGCAAACTCTTGATTTCTGTGATTTTATGGCAAGTCCATAAGTTGGGTGTCTAAATTACCCAGATCAGTGCTTAAGGGTTGTTTTGGCTTTTCCAAGTGAACTTCAGAATAAAATAATAATATTCTACCCAAAACGTCTGCTGTCAATTTGATCGAGACTGCATCAAATCAGGTTTATGCCAACTAGACCCAGGCTAAAGTTATCTGAGAGCAGGTAACTTCAATTAAGAAAATGAGACTTGTGGCCTGAGGGGTGTGGAGGAATGGCGGAGTGGGAGTGGGGGTGTGAGGATATCCTCTTGGAGACTAGGGAGGAGGAATGGGATGATGAGCAGTTGAAGGATGGACAGGGAAGGGAAGAATGAGTAGATTGTAAAAGAGATAAAAGAGTAATTAATAATAATGATAATGATAATAATGATAATAAATAAGATGGGCTGTAGGTAGGCACGTAGGACATTTTCTTAGTAAGTGATCAGTAAAGGAGAATGCAGCCCATTGTGTGTGGTGCCATTCACAGGCTGGTTGTCCTGGGTTCTGTATGAAAGAAGGGTAAGAAGCCATGATGAAGAAGCCAGGAAGCAGTACTCCGTCATGGTCTCTGCATCAGCTCCTGCCTCCAACTTCTTTCCTGGCTTGAGTTCCTGACCTGACTTTCTCCAGTGATGTATGTAAGTATATGCCAAGCAAATCCTTTCTTCCTCAAATTGCTTTTGATCATAGTGTTTCATCACAGCAATAGAAATCTTAACTAAGACAAAATCTGTTGATCAATATAGACACACATCCTATATTAACAAAATTGTTTTTTCTAATCAATGAACATTTTATATTGTCCTAATTTTTAATCTTGTTTTAAATGTTTTCCCTGAAGTACTTGTAGTTTTTATTGAAATTGTTTTTCTCACTTTTTATTAGATTTACCATGATGTGTTTTATGCTTCCTGTGTGTAATTACACACCATTTTCAAAGTTTTCCACTGTAATTTGATCTTCTGTATGTGACCTTATTCAATTGACTTATTGTAGTATCTATGTTTCAGAATAATTTAAATTTCTAAGTAAAGAATTAAGTCATCTTTGAGACAAGAAATTACTAAAAATAAATATGAATATATGCTAATTTTACTGTTTTTGCTAATCATTTTATTAGCTACCTTTTACTTTCTGCATCACAAAATAATGTCTAAATGAAACTGAAAAAAAGATACTAGAATACCCAAATCCTCTTTTCAATATCAGAGTTCCCTGCAGCTGATACTTCTACATTTTTATGAATTTAGATGAATTTAATCTTTAACATTTGAGAAATATAATTAGCATCATGGAACACTGAATAATCCTAGAAGCAGCCCTAATCCTGGAGCTACAAGAGCCCTAACAGCTGAGTGTTGGTCTCTCTCTCTCTCTCTCTCTCTCTCTCTCTCTCTCTCTCTCTCTCTCTCTCTCTCCAGTTTTCCAAGGCTTCACATGGAAGGCCTTTGTTACAGATGTGTGTCTAAAAAGGCGACATGATGGACTAGAGAATTGTTGGTAAAGTGGTTAAGAGCAGAGGCGACTCTTGTAGAGGACCTAGTTTGGATCCCAGCTCCTCCATGGCTGCTCACAGGTGTCTAACTGCAGTTCTATGGGCGCCCTCTTCTATCATCTTCAGTCACCAGGCATTCATGTGGTACCCTTGTACACAGGAAGGACAAATGTTCATACACGTAAAAATAAAGTACATGATTCTTTAACAAATGTCAATGCAAAGCCTAAGCCTGGAAGCCTGTGGGACACCAGGAAGGAACGGTGAGTTTGAACTAATGTTTGGTTGCATCCAGACATTTCTAGTGCATATTTAATGTATGGAAGTCCCACTGGTGTTAGCTGGGATAATCTGGTCATGTAAAGAGTGAAAGCTAAACACCTTAAAGCATGGTGAATGCTTATGAATTTCTCTGCTCTTTCCCCTCGAAGAAGACAAAGACAATTCTATCAATGAAAGTTTCAGGGGCAATAAATGGATGTCCATCGGGATGCCACACAGTAGTCCCTCTGTGGGTTGATGGAATTTTAGCACTGCTTAGGTCATGCAATAGTGTGGTTGCTCCACAATTGTCACCATGTTCTGGAAGGGGCTGCAGGGAGGGAACAGGAATTATCTTCATTCAGCTCATGGATGCTGTGATGCTCAGAAGATAAAGGCTCAAAGATGCTGGGAAACGCATCAGAAAGCATGCACCGAGCCCCTGTGTATGTATGTATGAGTGCGTATGTACCCTCCCCCTTTTCTAGTTCACACAGGAGAAACTCCATCTGTTCTGTTCTTCGCATGCCTCTGCCACTTTGTTTCACGTATTAGAAATATATTATAAAAAGTACAGAAGCATAAAGAGGGTTATAATGTCCATATGGGATCGCTCAAACATGAAACCAAATGATACATCTGTACTGTAGCTGCTTTACCCAACATCTGACACTGTACACAGCCAAGAAAGGTATGCATTTATGTAATAGTTTGAATAGGAATGGTTCCCTTAGGCTTATAAACTTGAATGTTTGACTTAGGAAGGATCAGGAGGTATGGTCCTATTGGAGGAGGTATGTCATGGTGGGTGGGTTTTGATACTTTAAGAGACCACACTGTCTCTCTGTCTCTCTGTCTCTCTGTCTCTCTGTCTCTCTCTCTCTCTTCCTCTCTCCCCCTCTCCCCTCTCCCCTTGTACCCCTCTTCTCTTCTCTCCCTCTCCCTCTCCTCTCTCCCTCTCCTCTCTCCCTCTCCTCTCTCCCTCTCCCTCTCCCTCTCCCTCTCCCTCTCCCTCTGCCTCTCCCTCTCTTCCTCTGATTCCAACTTGACAGTAAGATGTAAGCTCTCAGGTGTAGCTCCGGCTCCATGCCTGCTGTGGCTATGATGATCATGCTCTAACCTCTGAAACTGGGGGCAAATTTCCAATTAAGTGCTGCCTTTGATCAGTTGCCTTGGTCATGGTATCTCTTCATAGCAATAGTATAGTAACTAAGATAATATATTAAATTAGAATGTAAATGAGAGCAGAGCATGTATTATTTAGCCAAACAAACTTTTAGGCAGCAAGAATAAGACTGGTTCTTATCATCTCTTGCACAAGAATTGTGCCAAGAAACAGTATAATGAAAACCAATGAAGCTTTCTCTCTAAATGAACATTTTCCTCACTGCATAAGCTATGACCTATTAATCCCCTAATCCTTAAATCTCCTTACATGCCACAAGGAAGGGAGCGTTCCATAATTCAGAACTAGTGCTTTATTCTTATGTTTCTTGCATATCCTTCACTACGGAGAATGCAGAGCACCAAGGAGAAGGCCTTGGTGTCATTGCTATTTTGAGCAGTGAAAACCAATTTATTCAAAATGAAGAAAAATGTAAATGACTCCTATAAAGAAATTAAATTAATGTTAGATACTAGAACACAGATGTTCTGTGTGCCATACCTATGCAACCATGTCATTAAATTCAAATCTCTAATTAACAGACATCTGTTTCTTGTTCAATTTTGAAATGATTCATTGAAACCATTTGCAGAAATAAATATACTTGTGAAGAAAAAAAATGCTTCTGACCTTTTCTCGCCTATTTTTTTTCTATTTTGTTATTTTTAAAGTTGACTTGATGACTGAGTCCATGACTCAGAATTAAGACATCTCTGACACCTCATAGTCTGTCTTCTTGGTTTCATATCCTGTACCAACAAAGTAGTCTATGCCTTAACATAAAACACTATAATATCAGGACATAAAAACGAATTGCTGAAATTTCTGGATAAGGTATTTTAATTAATTTTATTAAAAATGTGGATTAGCTAGTAATGGTTAGCTTGTACTTATCTAGAAATAATGTTTCAACTCAAGTAAGTAAACATTTCAACTATTGATGAGAGAGCTATATTGAAGGAGAGAGAAAAGAGTGGGTGGATACTGAGTAACATAGAACTCAAAAGGGGTCCTGTGAAGAGTCCCAATATAGCTAATATGTATGCCTAAAGTACACTACTAAATAGTGATTTAGTGTATTAAATTGAAATTCATTAGTTAAGATTCGTCTCCATATGTTTGAATCACTACATAAAAACTCAATATTTGACTTGTATGCAACTGTAGGAATGTAATTATCAGTTTTTTAGTCAACTACAAGAAGCTGTGCTTAGCAATCATAGAGGGATCAACTTATCACACCGCTGAGCTGATATGCTTATCAAATGTCTAGCTTTAGCCAATCTGGAGATGTCTCTGTTCCTTGGTCCAGGTTGTAAGAGCCCAATCTTCACACTGCTGGGAGAAGCTGTCTATACTTCCTCTGGTTTTAAGTGTATGTCTTCATCTTTCCTCAAATGAACACTGCTAAATTCAACTTGCCTGAAGCTTTTCTTTCAGGATTAAATTCCTATATGTTTCTTCCTACATGTTGAAATTTTCTTACATTCTATTGATGTGCTACAAGCAAGAAATTTAATGTAGACTTTTCAGTGCAAACAGGCATATGCTCTAGTTTCAAACACCTTTTCAGCATCCAGTGAGATGATCATGTGGTTTTATTTTTCTTTCAGTCTGTTTATATGGTGGATTACGTTGATGGATTTTCATATATTGAACCACCCCTGCATCCCTAGGATGAAGCCTACTTGACAGCAGTGAATGGTGTCTTTGATGTGTTCTTGGACTTGGTTTATAAGTATTTTGAGTTGTTTTGCCTCAATGTTCATAAGGGAAATTAGTTTAAAATTATTGTTTGTTGATTTTTTGGGGGTGGGTTAGGTACCAGTGTGACTGTGGCCTCATAGAATGGGTTTAGTATTATTGTTCTGTTTTATTTTGTGAAAAAGTTTGAGGAGTATTGTTCCTAGCTCTTTGAAAGTCTCGTAGAAATCTGCACTAAATCCATCTGGCCCAGGATTATTTTTGTTTGGTAGACTTTCTATGACTGCTTCTATTTCCTTAGAGGCTGTAGAGCTGTTTAAATAGTTTACCTGACCTTGATTTAACTCTGGTAATAGGTATCTGTCTAGAAGATCATCTATTTCATTTAGATTTTCCAATGTTATTGAGTTTAAGATTTGAAATAGGACCTAACGATTCTTTGAATTTCCTCGGTGTCTGTTCTTATGTCTCCCTTTTCATTTCTTTTTCTCCCTGTCTTTTAGTCAGTTTGACTAAGGGTTTGTGTATCTTGTTGATTTTCTCAAAGAACCAGTTCTTGGCTTTGCTGATCCTTTGCATTGTTCTCTTTGTTACTTATTGATTACTTTTAGCCCCGAGTTCAATTATTTCCTGCTGTCTACTTCTTCTGAGCTTATTTGTTTTTCTTTCTTTTCTAGAGCCTTCAGATGAGAACTGCATTTGTCTCAGTAAGCTGCTGGTAGGGCTTCTTAGAGGATAGCCATGCTAGGTTCCTGTCTCTCAGCATACCATAGCATGAGCAATAATGTGAGGCCTTGGTCTCCCAGTGCTTGAACCCCAGCATGAGATGGATTTCCAAATTGGACTGGTCACTGGACTTCCTTTCTTTTGTATGAGAACTCTCCAACTTCCTTATGAAGGCATTTAGTGCTATGAACTTTCCTCTTAGCACTGGTTTCATGCTGGCCCATAAGTTTGGGTATGTTGTGCTCTCCTTTTCATTTCTACAAGAAGGAAGGATACTCTTGGGGTCCTGCAAGTTTTCTTCTAACAATGGAGCAAGGCCATATCTAGACAATGGCTCTCAGAGGACTGACCACTACATCTCTGCAGGTTGTCCCAGAAGGAACATCTGGGGTGGCTGAATAGGATGGGTGGGTGGAGGGCAGATCTGACTAGGATGCATGGTCAGCCAGGGTTCCATGCTGGTTAGTTTTGGGACCTCTTAAGGCTTCTGAGGGTAGGCAGGACACTCTTGTGATCCTTGCAAGTCTCCTCTGAACCAAAGAGTGAAAATGGATATAGACAATTTCTAAGTCAATTTTTAATGTGCATGTTTAGGAAATTGTGAAGAACATTTCCACTGTTTCTTCAGTAAAAGCTTTAAGTAAAATGAAATATGCAGCCTCTGGGGGTGAAAGGTAGGGGGGTCCGCTATATAGTACCAGAGGCCTTGAAGGTGAGAGACTCTCAGGATTCAATGGGGATGATCTTAGTCAAAATGCCCAACAGTGGGGAGAGGAAACTCGAAGAGTCCTCCTTGAGTACATAGACAGTGTCTAAAGTAGAAGAATGGGGTTACCAAACCATAGCCAAAATTTCTGATTCAAAAATTGTTCCTATCTAAAAGAACTGCAGGGATGAAAATAGAGAAATGAAAGAAAGGAAGTCCAGTGACCAGCCCAACTTGGGAATCCATCTCACTGTGGGAGTCGAGGGCTGGGAGACCAAGGCCTCTCACTATTGTTGATGATATGGTGTGCTCACAGACAGGAACCAAGCGTGGCTATCCTCTGAGAGGCCCAACCAGCTGCTTACTGAGACAAATGCAGTTATTTACACCCAACCCTTGAACTGAAGTCAGGGACCACTATGGTTGAATTAGGGGAAGGATTGAAAAAGCTGAAGGGGAGGGCTCCTTCATAGGAAGACCAGCAGTCGCAACTAACCCAGACCTCTGAAAGCTTCCAGAATCGGAGCACCAAACAGGCAGCATACACATGCTAGTCTGAATCCCTTACTCCCCATCCTCTGGCACATATATAGCAGAGGACTACCTGGTCTGGCCGCAGTGGGAGAAGATGAATCTAATCCTGAAGAGACTTGAGGCTCCAGTGAAGGGTAGTGGTGGGAAGCACCCTCTAGAAGGCAAGTGGGAGGAAGAATGGACTGGGAAACTGTCGAAGGGGGGACCAGGAGGGAGGACAAAGGCTGGAATGTAAATAAATGAAATAATTATAAATGATAATCAACAAGAAATTAAATAATATTAAAAATGTATTCAGTGAGCTGATTTGCTCTGTAAGTATAAAAGAACATTGTAAAAATGAAATAATTATACTGAGAGTTTTTTCCAGTGACCTCAATACATAATGTACAAACACAGAGACAAATACACATGAGCGTGCATGTTCATCTCTTTCTTTCATTTTAGAAAGATTTTCATTTCCTTACTGCTTGTTTCCAAGAGGACAACTACTCAGAAATTGAGCACCAGCATCCAGGGATATGGTCTCTCGGGAGAGGGTCAAGAGGTGCTGATGGAAACATTTGCAGCATCATTTCTTCTGAGGTTTGCATACTACATTCTCTCCAGCTATGTCCCCCCAGAGTATTTAAATGGAAAAGCATTACTATGCAGACACATTGATGGCTTGCATGAAAATCTGTAACAAAAATGTAAGAGAGAGAGAGAGAGAGAGAGAGAGAGAGAGAGAGAGAGAGAGAGAGAGAGAAAGAGGAATGAGGAGGAAGAGGAGGAGGAGGGACAGGAGGAGGAGAAAGAGGAGGAGGAGGGACAGGAGGAGGAGAAAGAGGAGGAGGAGGAGGAGGAGGAGGAGGAGGAGGAGGAGGAGGAGGAGGGAGAGAAAAGAGAGAGAAACACATTACATGTCCTACATCTGATCAGTCCCAAGGAATGCTTCATAGAATTGCTCTGTTCCACAATGTTTCTAAGAGACTACACATGACCTGGTAGACCAGACCTAGGTAACTAATTGTGCTAACTTATTTTATACACTCTGGCCTTTATCCTTGATCTCTAAATATATGTAATTACCCTACCTCTAAGGAATTCCACAGATTGCTAGCTAAGACTGAGGAAACATTGAGCTTCTTCATTAAGATTTAAAACCACGGTTTCTAATAACAGCTGAAATATTGAGGAAATTTCAGGAATAACATTGAAGAATTTAGTAAGAGATATTCTTGGCAGGAATTAGATTTGTTTGCTATTAATTTTACCTACTTTGTCTTGATTCCCTAAAGTGGGCTATGCAGTAATATCGATATGTTCCATTTTTTGTAGCTTTTATATTTTTTGAATTAATTATATTAAGGGCAGCTCTGATTCTAACCCTACATTATTTTTAACAATAGTGCAAAGAGTTTTTCCTTCATGGAGTCTCATCTTTTCATTGAACATCAAAAATTGAAAGAGTAAGGATAACATTAAGATAGACATAAAATCAAAAAAGATAAATGCTCTGTGTAAGCTTTAAGTCCAATAGCTCTTTTCCTAAGGCTTTTGTCCCTCCTTCAATCTTCTAGGGAACCTGGAGTAGGGGGCAGCTAGAAATATAAGCATGCTTTGTGAATAATAAAGCATTATAGACTTAATTATTTATTACATGTCAAGGGCAACACACTAAACAATCATCTTTTTTTGTTTTGATTTTAGACACATCAATTTTCTGGGTAACTTCTAAAATTACTGGATATATTTTATATGCTATTATTTATTAAGTGATTTGATGTTTACACATATCACTAAGAATGCATCTACGGCATTCTGACCTTAAAGACATTTCTGAAAAAATCCCAGAAGATGATATTATTAGAATTGGAATTTAGGGTATCCTAACATACTGAGAATATTGTAACAAAATTGTGATCTACAAGCATGTGAAGAGCTGTGTTGTCTAGAAACATTGGATATTTACCTGGTGCTATAGTTGGACCATCTAATAGCAACTAATTCAATCAAAAAGGAGACTTGTGCAAAGGAGTGGTGAATGTAGCTGACAAGTCCCAGCATTATCTGAAAAGCAAGTACCCAGGGGAGGATCCAGCTTGCAGTGAATTTTGAAGGCCCAAGAATCTGAGAGCTAACACATTCTACAGTAGAACTCTGTGGGCTTTAAAATAAAGATGTATGGGGGATAAGAAGATCCATGGATCAATGAAAACAATCAGAGAGTAGTTCCTCTGCCTTCTTGTCGTTTTAGGCACTCTGGCTTGGAGGAAGGCTACAAGCACTGAAAAACCCTTTGTTCATTTTACAACACCGCATGCTAATCTCTTCTGAGAAAGCCATTGGCACAAAAATGAAATAATGCTTAACCTGATATCTGGCTATGCCAGGGCCTAGTCAAGCTGACAAGGAAAATTAATCACTATTGATGATATTATTAAGCAAAAGATTAAAAATCAGTCTTTTTTTTCTCATTCTTCACAATAAAATATAAAACCAAAGGATAAATTGAGGGAAGAAAACTTAAAATGAAACCAGACCTTGAAGATTTGGGACTCTTGCAGTCTACCTAGTTGGTAAAAGAGGCTAAATTAAAAGAAAAGAATCCGTTGCATGTATATAAAGATCAGAACACTCAATTGACCAGATGGCTCTGAGAAGAGATAACACTGAGATTCACAGATTTCTTCAATATTCTCATAAAAGGACTTGAGACAGAACCATCCAGGAAGAGTTACCTCTCAAAGGAGTAAATACTTGTGCTGCATGTGGGTGACTAACAAAAGTCTGAGAATTTTGTGCCACTGGAGAGACTACTCACCTAGAATAGATGACACAAAAAGATGAGCAAGAGAAAGTAACCTGGTATATCTCCCAAAATTCGTCATGAGGAAGGCGGCCCGTGAAACTATTCAGCTGTAAACCCAGCCCATCTTCCAAGGAAAGATAGTCAGAAAATTAGAAGGCTCAGTGCACAGACTCAGAAATGATAGATGTTCTCAAGATGACTTGTTAGATTTTTTGGAATTGCTTGAGAGCTTTGGTTCCTTTATGTCTCCAACTTTCAACCAAATGTCTATAGCAATTCCGTGGACTTGTCTCCTGATAGCATACTTTGAGGGGTTCTCCTATCCTGCAGAGTTGCAGACCGTGACACTGAGGCTAAAGACATGGGGAAACATTCTGGCAGTAGTTCATACTCCAGATATAGTCAGCAAGGATTAGACCTTCTGTTCCTTGGGGCTATTCCCAAGGAAGTCTATTCCTTCTTTGCCTCAGGATACAAGAGTGAAGGAGGTGCTAACTGGCCTTCCAATCAGGTCCCATCCCCCAGTCTTTAGAATTAGTTTGAACTTTTAACAAGAAAAAGAAGTGATTCTACTGGTTCTGCTGTAGAGTAATTTTTGTGGTGTTTTCTGACTTTAACACTGGTGAATAGTTTAGAACTCAGCCTCTCCCTCTGAAAGGAAGAGTCTAAATTAGGTAGATCGAAGTGTTTTACATATAGCACTTGCAAGTTTCACTACCATGTTGAGAAGAGTTAAAAAAATATTGGAGTAGTGGTTGCCTTCCTGGTTTTGCTATTAATAATAATAATAATAATAATAATAATAATAATAATAATAATAACAAAAATAACAACAACAACAACAACTCAAGTTGATTTGTATATGTATGGTGGCCCCAATAGACTCATGTGTTTTAATGCTTGGCCATAGAGAGTGGCACTATTAGGAATGCCACTATTGGAGTCTGTGTGCCCTTTATGGAAGAAGTGTGTCATGTTTAGGGAAGGCTTTGAGGTCACATATATCCAATCTATGTCTAGTGTGCCTTACAGTCTCTCTTCCTGCTGCCTGAGGATCAAGATGTAGAACTCTCAGCTCCAGTATCATGTTTGCCCACATCCCGCCATGGGTTCTGCCATGATAATAATGAACTACATTATGAAACTGAAAGCCAGTACCACTTAAATGTTTTTCTTTATAAGAGTTGCTGTGGTCATGATGTCTGTTCACAGCAATAGGAACCATAAACCAGTGACCAAGGTAACATTTTTTTTCCTAAATATTCCAGGAAGCTTGGTTTTAGCCCTGAAGCTAACTGAAAGCACAAAGCTTTGATAAACAGAAAAGCTGGCCCAGTGCCTGGTATTGTGATTTGGGGATACCAGGAATGAGTTATCTTTGATTCATTTGTTTTTTGAAATACTCATCTTTCAAACATTTATCAACGTAAGTGACATTAAAAACACAGGCAGTATCATTAATGAGGTACGAATGTACTGAACCCCTATTTGTCTTAGTGAAGGTTTCTATGGCAATAGACCACACCTGATGGAAATGATCAGAGGCACGGATAACATTTTAAAGCATACATATTCATTTTTGAGTGCACATAAGGTTTTCTCATTTCATAACAACAGATAACATGATGAAATACCACGATAAAAGAAAGTTGGTGAGAAAGGGTTTATTTTTTTTTAATGTACTATATTTTCTTTATTTATTCTTTTTTTTATTAACTTGAGTATTTCTTATGTACATTTCGAGAAAGGCTTTATTTTTAGATTACACTTCCACATCATAGTCCATCATTGAAGAAGGTCAGGACAGGAACTCAACAGGGTAGGGACCCAGAAGCCAGATTTGGTGTAGAAGCCATGAATGAGTGCTGCTTTCTGGCCTAGTCACAAAACTTCCTCAGCCTGCACTCTTCTAGAACTCAGGACCATCCTTCCAGTGGTGGCACCAACCATATTGGTCTGGGTCCTCCTCTATTAATTACTAATTGAGAAAGTGCCTTACAGCTGGGTCTTATGGAGGCTCAACTGAGTCTGCAGCCTCTCTGATGACTCTAGCTTGTATCAAGTTAACATAAAATCAGCCAATAAACTATTCCAATTACATTTGCTGATGTGGTACAATACAAAAGATACTAACAAATGAAAAACGAAACAAAACAAAACCCCCTGATATAATATGCCTGCTTCCTGAGTGAAAGAAATACATCAACACTAAGGGAAGTAAAAGGGAATTAAAACAACCTAAACGATATCATTGTAGTAAAATGCCAGCACAGGTAGCTATAATCTGTGACCATATAGCAGTAATTGGATGGACTGGAGGCAGGAAAACTAATGCCTATTATATTTAGAGTGGGATCGTCATTAGGAAATTAGGAAGCAGTGAGAAAGAATGACTTCATGTTTTCCTAACATTTTAGAAATACACAGCTCATTTAAAGTTCTTTATTTGAAAAGTACACATAAAGCTGCAGGTTAAAAAGCAAACAAGCAAATAAACAAAAGACAATTGCAATGTTAGTACGTTTCCAGTCAGTGACTTTCATAGGCTTCTGACAAATCAGATTTTCAAATGCTACCATAAGCTTCAGTAAATATACTTTTGCAAAATATCTTTAACTTGAGAGAGTTCAGGAAAGGTGGCAGAAATAAAAACTATTAGTTTTTCAATCTTATTATGCAAATTGAAAAGTCTATTCATCGTAGTAGTGAAGCCTCTACGGCATTAGTAAACTCTGTGATTGGAGAAAAGAATATTTGCATTTTTCAATTTGAGTACCCTAGAGTGCCAGAGAGTTTGTACTCAGAACCTTAATGAGTAAAAATAAATTTTGATATTAAGTTTGCTTAAAATGTAGCTCAGAAATGACAAAACAGAATTCTCATATCCATCCTTTCATTAACTCGATAATTTAGTTTGCTATTTTTTTTGAAAATTTGTATGGACTTACACACAATCCCAGGTAGGGAGTGTATGTAAGTGTATAAAGCGTGGGGACTCTCAGCATGTAACTGAGAGGATTGGTAAGTGTTCTGCTACAGTACACTGCAAACACAAGCAGATGTGCTATGGTATAGTCCAAGAGTAAATCCTGGCCTTTGCCAGAGTTTGATTTAGTCAGTAAAGAATGTTCACTGGCAAGGTAGCAGTCAAACAGAATGGGATTTGAGAGTCACCATGACCTTTTATAGGCTATCTCCATCTGAGGTAGTTGTATCTTCAGAGAGACCTGCCAAAGATCACACTTATGGTACAACTTATTAGCATGATGGTCTACCTATAGCTGCTCTCCGTTCTCCTTCTTTTACTGACAAGGAAGGGAGTTTTTAAACACCTGCCCATTTCAATTTACAACCTTGTCAAAGAGATTTTCCTTGTCTGGCTGCCCTGGGACAGAATGTCAAAAGACATACTTAGTAGATGTGCAGCTTGGCCTTCATGTTGGTCCCCCATGACTGGAGCATGGGCTATCACAAAAGCTGTTGCCTGTACTTGGGATGTGTTCTTCTGGCTGGGCTGCCTTGTCTGGCCTCAGTGGGAGAGGAAGCACCAAACCTTGCAGAGACTTAAAGTGATAGGTTGAGGAGATACCCAGGAGAGTCTCTGCCTGCCCAGAGGAGAAGAGAGGGGACAGGCAAAGATTGTGAGAGAGGGTGATCAGAAAGTGGGCCAGTGAGTGGGATGTAAAGTGAATAAGTAAAAAAGAAAAAGAAAAAAATAAATTAAATAAATGAAAAAATGACAAGACCAAACTATTTAAAACCTGTTGAGATGCTTCTGGAAAAAAATTCTCCTTCACTTTCTGGCCTTTTTGTTTTTGGCAGATAGCAAGGCATGGACTTGTATTATAGAGCATACTGCAGCCTTCTTTAAGATGTTAGAGGAGTTAATCATAGTGTCCCATTGTGTGACACGTTTAATAAGAATGCATCTTGGGCCATCGTACTCACATACTCTAAGACTGTCTTCTCATTGGTGTGTTTTTATTTGCCAAGATAGCTCTTAAGAATGTATGTGGCTTCATTCCTCCAATCTCAACCAGGCTGGCCACTGACCACAATTTTGTTAACAGAACTCTTCTCTTCTCTTCTCTTCTCTTCTCTTCTCTTCTCTTCTCTTCTCTTCTCTTCTCTTCTCTTCTCTTCTCTTCTCTTCTCTTCTCTTCTCTTCTCTTCTCTTCTCTTCTCTTCTCTTCTCTTTTTTGTAAATTGGCAGAAAACATAAAAGCCATAAAAAGATATCTAATCAAACTAGAGTTCTAATTTCAAATTTTCTTTCTGAGGGTCTATTTTAAGTCTCCGTTGCTCAGATAAAACACTGACTGAAACTGAAAGCATTTTGGGGAGCAATTGGTACAATTACATTTTCAGGTAATGGTCTGTCATGGAAGGAAGTCAGGGCAGGAACTGAAGGCAGGACCCCAGAGTCAGAAACTGAAGCAGAAGCCACTGAGGAATGATGCTTCCTGGGGTACTTTCCATGGGTTGCTCAGTGTGTTTTCTTAGAAAACTAGACGCCGTTCCAACGGGTGGCATGGTTCAGAGTGAGTCCTCCCATACCAATTAACAATTAAGAAAATATTCTACAGATTTGTCCTGTGGAAGTTCCTCGACTGAGGTTCTCTTTTTCCAGGTGACTCTAGTTTGTGTCAAAGTGACGCAAAAACTAACCAGAAGACTGGGCGTTTACTTAAATAAAAGGGTTTTTATGGTCTTCAAAAACCAGCATCTTTTGTTGATATCTGTAGCTGCTTGAGTTCTCAGGCTAATTATGTTCTGGTAAAACCTGTTTGCAGTGTCTCTCACATAAGACAGTGAGGGACCCTGCCCACTGTTAGTTCTGATTGGTAAATAAAGATGCCTAAGGCCAATGGTTGGGCAGGGCAGACAGAGGTGGGACTTTTAGGATTCCCTGGAAGGGACAGAGAGGAAGGAAGAGAGAGATCTTCCACGGTGGGAGGAGAACAGAGATGCCATGCCTGAGAGATGAAGGGCAGAGAACCTAGCTGACATGTGGGAGCCAGGGGAATACGGCTTGAGAGATCCACATGACTGGGTCTAGGGCAGCTGAGATGGAATACAGGCTGTAGTAAATAATAACTCGGAACATCGGAAGGGGGTGGGTTAGCCACGTGGAGGTTAGGACAAGGCCCAACCATAGAGCTGTCTTAGGCATATAATGTGTGTGTGTGTGTGTGTGTGTGTGTGTGTGTGAGAGAGAGAGAGAGAGAGAGAGAGAGAGAGAGAGAGAGAGAGAGAGAGAGAGAGAGAGAGAGAGAGAGAGAGAGTATGTTTTATTTTGAAACCAAGAACAGAGTATCGAGGTGCACCACTGCCTGGATCAACTGAGAAGTATTAATCAGGTTCTGCTGCAGATATCAGTGTGAGCTGAACAGTATTGCTGGTAGCATGAACATATGAGCTTCATCCTTTTTCGAAGCTCCAAGGTCTGAACTTAGTCTGTAGCCTTCATGATGGAATGATAGACAATTCGGGCTCTAAAAATATCTTATTTTACAAAGCTAGGCTTTGCAGAGAGAACTGTAGCTGTCTACATCAGCCAGAAATCATAATGTATGTCCAGCAATGAATGGGACTGAGAGTATATTACCAGCTTACATAGTGTTTTTCCTGTGTCTACAGGATACCTGTCAATTCTACAAAGAGTAAAAAGAAACAGCTAATACCTAATATGAAATTTATTGCTGGGGCCAGTAAGATGGCTTCAAGGTTAAAGGTTTGTTAAAGATTCAGTTCCCAGAGCCTCTGTGAGTGTGGAAGAGGAGAACAGACTCTAGAAAGCTGTCCTACCACTGCACTGTGGCACATGTGCTCCCCGCATGTCATGTGCACACATTAGCACACACATACAGGAGCAATAGAAAAACTTAGGATTACTGTTACCATAAGTCATAAATCAGGAATAATTTCCAAGGGACAGCAAATCAAATTTCCAGCCAGGGCTTCATAGCTTATCAAAGAAGACTGAAGGAGGCCCTGTGCTGTCTGTCTGTCCATGCATATTTTCCAATCCTCCCTGCTGCTGTTGCGGCCATACTGTTAAGTTCTGACCAATAAAGGGATGCAGGATGGGATTCTTTGTCAGCTTTTCAGCAAATAGTCACCTTTCACCTTCTGATCCGTCTTTCCTTCTTTCTCTCCTTTCCCTATCCCCCACCCCTTCCCTCCCCTCCCACCCCTTTCTCACCTCCCCTTTATTTCCTTCTTCCCTTCCCCACTTCCTTTCCTTTCCTTCCTTCCTTCCTTTCCTTTCCTTCCTTCCCTTCCCTTCCTTCCTTCCTTCCTTCCCTTCCCTTCCCTTCCCTTCCCTTCCTTCCTTCCCTTTCCTTCCTTTTCCTTTTGATGGAGTTTCTCTGTAAATCCTAGAATGGTTTCAAATTCACGAGCCTCCTGATTTAGCCACTAGAGTTGAGGGATTACAGGCCTGCACCACCATTTGTGGAAAACGTCTTTAAACATTTGGTCTATGAGTTTTACTTCTCACTCTTAAAAACTGGTCCTTTCAATCTACTTTTGCTGTGTGTGGATATTGCTGGAGAGGTTGAGGCTAAAATGGCTAAAATGACTAAAAAAAAGTACAGCATGAAACGACAGATCAACATTTACAATAAGTAGGCTCCTTACACACAGAACTACCAGACCGGGAATGATCACCTTCTACATTTATGGGAGATACAAGCTAACTTGTATCATCTGTTTATTCACTGAGGACTGAACACAGGACCCCATACATGTTAAGCAAATGCTCTATCCCTGAGATGTATTGCCTTAGGCCTGCTTTAACTAGTCTGGTTGTCAGTTGCTTAACTGATTATCATGACCAAGTTCTCTTTGTTGTTCCTTTGTTTGTCCATGTTCTTGTTCTCCCCGCCCCCCACCCCGAAACAGGAGAGACTGACCAGTCTTTTTTTTTGTTTGTTTGTTTTTTGTTTTTTATTTTGGTTCTTTTTTTGGGAGCTGGGGACCGAACCCAGGGCCTTGTACTTCCTAGGCAAGCGCTCTACCACTGAGCTAAATCTCCAACCCTGAGACTGACCAGTCTTATGTCAACTTGCCATAACAAACTAGAGTCATCTGAAAGGAGGGGAACTTAATTGAGGAAATAAAATGCCTCCATAAAATACAGCAATAGGATTATCTTATTGACTGATGGGTGGAGGGCCCAGCCCATTGTGGGTGGTTCCATTCCTGGGCTGGTGGTTTGGGGTTTTATAAGAGAGCAGTTTCAGCAAACCATAGGAAGCAAACCAATAGGTAGAACCCTTCATGGCCTCTGCATCAGCAACCAGCCTAGAAGGTTCCTGCCCCCGTTTGAGTTCCTGTCCTGATTTCCTTCAATGATGAGCAGCGATATAGCAGTGTGAGCCAAATAAACTCTTTCCTTCTCACCCTGTTTTACAATCATGGTCTTTTGTTGTAGCAATCGTAACTCCACGATGTGGGGTTTCTCTGCGTAGCCTTGGCTATCCTGGAATTCCTTCTGTGATGTTTGGGCACTCCATTAATTTTGTGAGGATAACAATGGAACTTGTTAATACTGTTATATTAAAGACTTAAAAGATAAGTAAGGTTAAAAGAAAAGGCTAACATGATACATTGATCAATGGAAACTTTCGAAAATGTTAATTACTAGGTTGATTCCAAAAATCACATAGAAAATAAGTTCTGCCTTCAAATTTCTGGGAGTTGGGCCAGCCCAATGTCACTGTAGGTAAGGACAACTGCTCCTGATCCTGATGGCTTCTATCCCTGGAAGCCACACAGTGTAAGAAGACTTAACCATTTCTTCCCATTGTCCTCTGATCTCCACACTGCTGTGACACATCTACCTGTAAGCACTCACACGCAAATGAGCACAGACATCATTTCAGTTGAAAAAATTTTTGGACAGTCTGGGTTTCTTTTTAATTGAAAGTTTATAGTGTGTTATCCTTTTGAGACCAGTTTGAGTCTACCTCCTAGTTGATATTCTATGAGAATATTCAAACACAGTTAACATATGTTTTGCCAAATGTCTGAGTTGAATTATTTTGGAGTTTTAAATGGTAGAAAGTCCAAGTCAGAGACCTGTGTAATTTTATTTACTAGCCATGAGAGGGCTGGGTATATGTCAGCTACCAGGGAGCAGTTACCTGTAAGGTTTCTTCCATATTATTTGGGGGTTTGGTTATCCTATTTCGAAATTTTTCCCGCTGGTGATTGTAAGTTTTAAAATATTAGAATCGCATAGAACAAACTGAGAAAGTTTAAGGCATGTTATCAAAACATGGAACTACATACTGAAATACCACAGAGAGATACCCTAGAGGACTAAAGGCTTATTGTATATCTAACATATCCCTGTAATCGTACAACCATCCCTTGAGCAAGTATGTTCTAATCCCAGTTTTACCAGTGATTATATCAAAGCAAAGAGTACTTGGACAATACCATGTAAGTTAAAAGAAACAGCAGACATATAGTTTGAACTCAAACTATTGATTTTTAACCCCTGACTTCAAGTATTATGCTACAGTATTGCTACATACCTGCTAGAATATAAGTTCAAAAGAAACTTCTTAACAAAAACAAGAGGCCCAGTGTGATGGCCCAGCCAGTCAATGTGCTCCCTGCTGCCAATCTTAATATGACTCCTGAGATCCACATGGTAGAAGGAGAGAGCTGACTTAAGCAAGTGTCCTCTGACCACCAAGGCAACACCACCTTACACGTGTCTCCTTCTTTCCTCAAGAGTATGTAAGAAAATATAATATGAAAACAATGAAGATCTGAACTATAAGTGGTGGTTATTATGTGTGCTCTGTTGTTGCGGCTCTCCTATAGAAATCTATCTTCAGACTGTCACTACTAACCATCTCTGCACAACTAGAAACATCGTTATTAACGTAAAGGTTGATATTTTCTCTTTTCTCTTGAAGCCTTGCTTTGCTTAGTGCTGAGGATCAAACCCAAAATCTGGTACCGGCCAGGCCTGTGCTATCTCATTGAACTTATGTAGGCTAAAAGGTTATGTTTTAATCAAGTATATGTGTCTCTAAAATTAGCTGGTTTGTCCATGTAGCTTACATCTACATTATGTTATTGCCTTTGATTCTTTGGTGACATTTGATGACCAATAGCTCAAATTCTAATCACTGTACTTTAAAAGTCCAGATCTGTCCCTGCACCAACCCAGCTTGCCTTTGTCCTCATAAACCCCCAAAGGACAGGCTCACAGTCAGGGATGGACTGATGACCGCCTACTTCTTGGCTTATGATCTCTAGTTCCTGCCTACTCTGCAGTGGGCTAAAGTGCCGTTGTAAGAAGGTCTAGACTAGTGGTTCTCAACCTTTCTAATGCTGAGATATGTTAATATAGTTCCTCATGTTGCAGGGACCCCCAACCACAAATTACTTTCATAACTATAACTTTGTTACTGTTATGAATCATAGTGTAATATATAATATGCAGGATATCTGATACATGATCCCCAAAATGGGTAATGACCCACAGGTTGATACCCTCTGATCCTAGACACTGGAGAGCTCAATGTACTTTGGGGAAAAAAAGATTATACTATTAAGCAAGTCTAAATTATTTTCTGAAATGCTTTATTCATGTCAGCTACTATAAACTTTCCATTTAATTTTTTTCGGATTTGTTTTCTCACTGTCCTCATATTGAAGAGGCTCTCCTGAGCCATTCTGTCTGTGTCCTTGGATCTTCTTGTCTTACCAGCAGATGTCTCCCACATCCTTTGCCTCATCTTGTCCATACTTTACTCATACCCTCCTGCACATCTGTCCAAATTCTCGCCCTTGATACCTTTTACAGTATCAGTCACTACGCCATCCTCAGGGTTAGAAAGCAAACCCAGGCCTCATACCTGCCAGGTACACTCTGTGACCTGAGTCAGAAAGTCCTACTCAGTCCTACTATGCCCTTTTGTTTGTTTCTTTTCATTAGATAAAAATCATTCAGAAGGAAGAGTCTAGAATGAATCTGAAACTCTGATCTATTTTTATATATGGGGACATTTAAGTCTCTTAAATTTTTAATATAACCCAAGCTTTGTTTTAGTCAGTGATCAAATAGCAATATATTAAAGAACAATCACTGATCTCTTGAAGATGCCGTGATAAGGATGCAGCATTGATGACGACAACAAGGAAAAGCCAAATAATTTTACATCTAATTGATAATGTATAAAGAAGACAAGGCAGAAGAAAAGGCTTAGAGTCATTTAAATCATTTTAATATTGTTTTAATATAATCCTAAGCACGAAAAATAAGCATTCAATAAGATTTACCATTATTTTTCTTTCATAAGAATTTAGCCTATTTTGCAAAGTTTTGTTTGCTTGTTTGTTTGTTTTTTGGGATGCAGATGGTAGAGAAAGGAGTTTCTTCAAATTCACAAATACTTAAATATAAAATATTGGCTCTGCTACCATTGACAACAGAAGTAGTCAATGGCCTCCCTTTGGAAAAATGAGGCACCAAATGAAACCTGCCCTGGAGAGGGGGAAATTTATCCCTGAGGCCTCTGCACAGTAGAAGTCTTGACAAGGGAGGCTGTTTTGTTTTCTTGACCTTTATATAATCTTCAAGGCAATGGAAAATTGTAGTTCTTCATCATTACTTGGACAATACTCATATGAGCAAGTATTATTTATGGCATTAATTTCCTAGAAGATATGTTATACTGGGCTAATTTACCGTGTGAAGGAGCGGATGTGGTCGGCGAAGGCCCATGACCACTTTTTAGGCTGTAGAAATGGATGGAGTCCAGTGTTACAAATATAATTTTCCTGGTATAATCTGATTCCTGTTTGATTAGATGTCAGATAAAGGAAGCTAGGCAAGCAGAATGTCTTCTCTGATAAAACCACATTGTGATTATAGACCTTCGTCTCTTCTCCTCACTCTGTAATCCTTGCCAATGTCAGCTGTGCTCGGGCCCTGAAATCTCAGGAGACATTGAATCCCATTTAAAAATAGCACCGCTGTATTGTTCTTTTCTTTATCAGCATAATGTAGAAATTGAAAAAGGGAATCCATTTGGTGTCTGGGACAAGATAGAAACATGACATACACATTTATTTAAGCTAATATGTCCAGTTTCAGAATTCAGGAAAGAGACAAGGTTGTCATGCCCAGAGTTAGAGACAGTGATGAAGAGCAGTGATGAGAGAGAAGATAGGTTTTGTGATTAGAGAGAGAGAGAGAGAGAGAGAGAGATACAGAGAGAGAGACAGAGATTAATTTAATGGTTCTTTCGACCAGAAGTAGAGTGGTTTTTTACTTCCTTTGTGGAAAATCCATTACTCAGTAAGTAGATCACAAAACAACTAAAAATACTGAATGATGAAACTTACAACCAGTAAAATTTCAAAGTGAGAGCTTGGAAGTCAGGCTAGAGATTCATGTATTGAGGAAACTGGTTGAACACTGGGATATCAGAGTCTTATTCAAGAAGCCAGCAGAGGAAGCAAAGACACTCACCACTGTGTGCCACTATTTTCTCTGTAGAAAATAGGGGTCCACATCTTATTCTGGGGTTTAATTGAATGTCCTCCATCTTGGAACCTACCACAATCCTCTTGTCTTGTGCCTTACACTGGTTATAATGGCCAAGGTCTTAGCTACTAAGGTTTTACTTAGATGGTCTTGCTGCCTCCTTGGCTAGCTCTCTTCATGATTTTCTATGGCAGGCTTTACTTGGTGCCTTGAACAATGAGTCCCTCTGCCTCAAGAGTGGTCCTTGTGACAAAGTCTGGCCTAATGCCAGTGACAAATACTTAGTCTGCAAAAGAGGCAAAGAGATGGTTGTATGGCTGTCCCTATTACATTCAGAATGTACTGGCAATCCTCCTTACAGTTCAATATCTTGAGTTGCCTCCCTGGAGTCTTTGATTAAGCTTTATCTTTAAGGGAGTGGGGGTGTTCCTTTAGTGCAGTGTGCTCCCATCTAAGAAGAAAAACTTATTGTTCCCTGCAAAACTCTCAGCTCCTCTAGAGAGCACAATGCTCTATTCATTACATCAACAAATATTTCATGAATGGGTGGAAAATAAGCTAAGGTTTTAAAAGATCTAAATCAAGGCAAGCCTCAAATTTTGTGCCCTGAATCTTAGAATTGCAGGGTACCTAGGCAAAAAAGTTACCTCTGACTCATGGCAGCTATGCTGAACTCATGTATGTGGTGACCCCTTCCTTGGAGTATAAGGAAAATCACACAATGGCATCTAGTTGTCCTGATCTGTGACAGTTTTCTTTCTGTGTCCTCTGAAGGAAGATACCCAGGAGTGTAGACTGAAAGAAAGAAGATAGCTTCATATACTTTGAGCTTGTAAATTTAGGGGGGAACCCCTCTGTTAATGCTAAATAAATGCTATAATTATATTAAGGAAGATTTAAGAGGTTTTATTGATCTTTGTAGATTTATGTTTAGAGAAAAGCTGAATGCAAAGTGTTCTTAGACTAATTCCCCAATAACCTGTATTACTAAGAATGTGAAAATGAGTTTTTATAGTGATAGTTCCAATTTGACTCCTATTTATGATGTTAAGAGTTAACAGAGAATTACCTTTGTACTAGTACAGTATTTAAAAATCTAATTTTTTATAAAGAAGAAAATGATACTGTACTTCTCATTTGGTGACTCTTTGATGGACCAGTAGAGCAACTTGGGGGCTGAATTCCCTTCTTAGATGCTTTCATTAGCGATACATACCTTTTCTCTCTCATTTTATTTACACACCTTTGTTTCATAAAACGTATGCCTGTTTTTGGACAAAAAAAATGCCATTTTGCAAAGGAAGCCATGCTCTAGGTTTTCCATAGTTTGTCTCAGTGTCTTCTGTGTCAACCAATATTACTGATTGTAAGGTAAACGTCAATGAATAATAATCCCTCTTAAACCAGATTGTTTCTGTTGAAATCAGAGAGGAGAGTACCATTTTATCTATCAAGGCATTTGAGAAGGTCATGCCAGTCTTCCACTCAACATCTACCACTACTTGGAAGCCACATGTTCCCTCAGCACCACCAGCATCATGAATCAAATTCCTACAAGAGTATCCAAAGAACCTAGGAGGATCTAGTGATGACCTCTTTTGGTTGAACTCCAGAAAGCAATGACCAAGTACAAAGGTGAGAGTATAGCCTGGCTATCTGCTGAAAGGCTCCCCAGCCGTCAAGTGAAACAGAGGTAGATACTCATAGCCAAGCACTGGATGAAAGTCAGTGACCCCAATAAAAAGTTAGCGGAAGGATTGAAGGAACCGAGGGAGAATGCAACCCCATAGGAAAACCAACAGTGTCAACTAACCAGAGTTCCCAGAGACTAAGCAATCAACCAAAGAGCACAGGGCTAGATTGAGGCACATATACAGCAGAGGACTGCCTTTTGAGTGGTCTCAGTGGGAGAGGAGGCCCCTAATCCTGTAAAGACTTGATGCCCCAGGGTTGGGGAATACCCATGGGGGGACCCTCCCAGAAGTGAATGGGAGGGGGAAGGGGAGGAACTCTCCAAGGGGAGACTGGGAGGGGGCAACATTTGGGGTAAAAGTAAATAAAATAATTAATTAATTAAGAAACCAAAGACTTGTCTACATCTAAATTGAATAAAACCAGAGAGTTTGAGAGAGCACAAGTGTGTGGTTTACATGGTACTAAGAGGATAGGCAATAGGGAGTTTACATATTGCTAAAATAAATTCAATGGAATATATTCAACTATGGATACCACACCCTCATCAGAATGTAAAAGAAGAATGTGAAACACAAAATAGTCCCAAAGGCACAAGGATATGGTGGCAGGAAGTGATAAATCCTATTGACTATAGTTATCACTAATCAAGTATTGAAGGAGCTATGCAGGTAACTCAGGCTTTTAAAAACGTAATTCAGAGATATTACATATTCTACCTGTTTGTAATTATGAAATGAGGGTCTCTGTTCTTCCGTTGTTTGCTTGTGTGACTTTGCTTCTATGTGAATTAATGATTTCATGACATGAGCCTTTGGAACCCACTTTTGGTGCCATATAACTGCACATTTAGTTCAAATTCTTCTGTGATTTTGGACTTCTGTGGGCTAGCTTAGTATAAATTTGAGTGTATTTGTATTTCAAAAAAAAAAAAAAAAAACCAATAGAAACTGTTCCAGAATGTGCCACTTGGTTTCTGGAGACTTTTTTTTTCTAAATAATGACAAATTTCAAAGTAAATGACTTTGCCCCTTTTTGTAGGAATCTCATTCTGTTTTCTCGTTCACTTACCGACGTATAAGAGATGACAAGCTTCCTTTGACAAGGTTTTAATTAGTTTCCATATGTGATACTTTTTATACCATGTGGTTCTGAAATGTTCTTTTTGTATAGAAAAAAAGTCCACTTAAACTCTTTTAATTATTTACCTGCATCTGATCTGATACTCCCCAAACAGATGGCTTTGACATTTTTTTTTTTTGGCTTGTTCATGTTTCAGGTATTTTTTTAAAAGCTTTGCTCTCACTTCCGCAAAGCCAGAAACACGAGTTTGCTTTCTGAGAAACTATAGTGAAGAGAAAAAGATAGATCAAGTGGAGGTCAACAGAAGGATTTTCTGCAGTTAAATTCAATTACAGGCAGTGACTGAAATGAGTTCAAAATTGCCTTTCTGGAGCAAGGATGAATGCTGTCCTCTGGTTTCTGATAGCACCATGCATGTAGAGCCTTTTCAAAATGAACTAAAATTTGACATCTTGTTTTTGGTCTTTCCTTTATTGTAGGATCTGGGTAGGAGACAGATAGGGCTGGTTGGTTTGTGCTCCATGTCTGTCCTATAGTTGTGGTAATTAGCACCCAGTTGGGGAAGGACAGATTTCTTTCCAAGGGAGTTGAGTCAATAGTGATTTCTTTCGGCATATTTGAATCTTTCCAGTTCTTCCAGATTGATTGCTAGCCACACTGTCCTTAGGAAGTCAAAGGATAACCACCTAATTCTCTTGTTCTTCTTTGGCCCAGGCTGGTCTTGTCCCTGGTAGAAACTGTCAGCAAGAGTGATTCCAACCCCTCCGGAATGTATAAGCCAATCTTTCCATGGTGTACCCTTATATTTCTTCTGCCTGGGAACATGTAAGCCCATGTCCTCAACTATAGTTAGAAGCCTCCACATCCTGCGTAATGCATACACTCAGAAAGTTTTATCCAGTCAAGGTCAGAGACATTGAAACAGGTTTTCTTCTTCCTACTATCGCTCACTCACCTCCTATCAGCATCTCCCTCCCATCTTTCACCCTCGTAACTTTCCAGCTTCTCCCTGTTCTAGGCTTTCATGGGTATGGGTACTAAGCATCACTTGAAAATTTTATCGTTTACTGTTTTATTTATGTTACCTTTCTGAGTCTCTTTCCTTGTTGCTGTTATAATATACCTTAAGCAGTGCTACCTAAGGGAGAAAGGGCTTATCTGGCTCGTGACCCCAGGTTATGATTTGCTGCAGGGAAGTCAGCGTGCAGGGACTTGAAGCAACTGGTCAAGGGAGGATGAATTGATACATATATGGAAGTGTGCAGTTTGCTTTCTCTAGCTTTAGGAGCTATGATCTTCTGCATAGGGAAACATCTCCCAAAGACATTTCCTGGGGCAGCCTAGAAAACTGCTCACTTGACTTTTTTTTTTTTTTTTTTTTTTTTTTTTTTTTTTTAGAGTGCATCAAATTGTCTAACCTTACATTATCTTACTTGTCCTGGAATCTCAAGTCTTCTCTAACTCTTTTAGCCTGATGACTAGAAAATGATTTTGCCTCTCAGCTTATGGGAAGTCTGATGTCCTTTATGTCCTTTATCTCAGGCCCTGATGAACTGTAGCTCTCTGTCTGCTGATCCTGAAGACACTTCCTTCTCCCCTCCCAGCCCTCCATCTTTCTCATGACCCACTTCTCTTCCAGAATTCTTGACCGATGCATTTCTACTACTTTTCTAGTTTAAGATAAGTTTAAAGTATGCTCAGAATGAAGACTTTTTCTTTTATGGTGTGGCATATTCAGCTCTGATCTTTACCCATGCATAGACAACTCTACTTTAGAACTATGCCGCCTAACTCCCGAGATGCACATCTGATGAATGCATGATTGATTGGTCTTTCCTAAAATCTAACTCCTGTTTTCTGAACTATAAAAAGCAAACCACTTGGAATGCGCAGGAACATGCGGTGTCTTTCAAATCACAGATGCATCGCTTGGTCTCTGCAATCTGCTTCCTGTGTAGATGCATCTCTGAGAGCCTTCAGAGGAGGCCTCCACCTGTTCGGAGCTTGCTTTCTTCATCTCACCTCTTAGTCCTAACCGTGATTCACTTATTTTTCATAGTTCAGTCTCCATTCATCTTTGAGTTATATGTGAAGCTTGTCCTTCACAGATCTCGCCACCTGTGATATCATAGATGCAACTCATCCTTGGTACTGAGATTTTCACCAACTTAACGCTACCGAGGGGAAGCCCTTCCTGTCCACCACAGTGGCTTTCACTAATTCAGGTGCTGTCTTACAGCTCATCCACAGATTTTCTTTTTTTTACAAATCTTTGAGACAACCCACAGCATCACGGTTGGCCAGATCTGAGAAGGAAATGTATCACACACAAACCTGAAAGTAAATAAAGACTGGAATCTGAAAGCTAAGTGAATCACAAGTAGAACAGTGATATGAGATAAAGGTTCAATGTGTAGGGAGACATTTTTATTGTGCAAATAATAAAAGGGAATCAGGGGAATATGAAGCCCTACCACCAGCCAAACAAGTGCCAGCTGGTCTCATGCACCTGAGGGGATACTGATGAAACAGCTCCTGATACAGAATGGCAGACTTTAGCATTTCTATCCATTCGTTCATCAATAAACAATACTGGGTACAAGAGTAGCAGAGATTGTATCCAAGTTTGGCCTCGCTGAACCATAGAGATCTATTTCCTTGAACCACCCAGCCCCTTCTGTCTGGTACACTATTGTTTTAGTGGGACCACTGTGCATCCTCCAAGCTTGGTGGTCTCATTGGAGGTAGTATACATTTATCAGCCTGGTTCATGCTCAAGAGAGTCACCCTAGCCTGCTGGGCTCATTGACAGAGCCAGTTCCTTGGTTCTCTGAAGCTGTAAGCTAGCACTGTGGCCCATGCCTCTTCATCAACTGTGAAAGGGCTGATGAAAGAGCCCTTTTCTGGGGAAACCATTTCCACCCCCAGTATACTTCACACAACATACTCTGGGGGGTAATTGCCCACTCCTAAGTCAAGTTAAATCTTTTTTATATGTATTATTTTATCATTTATGTCTCCTGTAAACTGTTGTTCAGGCTTTAAAGCCTTCCAGCAGTTCACTAGCCCAGCATTTGCCTGTTAGTTTTGTCCCTGGGCATCTTGGCTTGACAAATTTTTAACAAGTCTCCCTTTGAGTGACTGGAATAGATCCCTCTGTCTTCTTTCTCTTCATTTCTTCCTTTCAGCTTCAGCCCCCATGACGTTTTTAGCACCTTCCAAATTTATAGTTTGATTTCTATCATTCACATCTTCCACAGTCTCTTCTAATTCATAAAAGATGATAATGCACCCACATGGCTCATTAAAGCCATTAAACGTGTGTACATCAGTGTTAGGTGCATGTTGATCACATCTTCTAAGTTTCTGTAGCCCAGTCCCACTTAGCCTGATAACATATAGAACAAATACTGCCTCTTTCGTAACTAATTCTGCAATGTCTGACTTCTCTATCATCTTATAGTCTTTGATATTTATTGGACTTTTTGGCTGGCAATAACCAAGTCTCCCTAATAGTTCCTATGAGCCATGAGCTAAATCTCACACTGGCTACAGTTATGTAGCCTTTCTCTCAAGGTGAGATGAATAGTTATTCTACTCAGTATCTCTGCTTCCACAGTGACTTCCAGAGAGTGAACGATCCATCTATCTTCATATCTCAGAACATCACTAGTGAGGCACTAACAGGTTCTTTCATTCCTTATTTAAAGGCTTTTACAACTCAAGCAGCTGAGAGACAGAACACTCCTGACTATTTCGGTCTCTTACATTTATTTATATGCTCCTCCTCTACTTACTGAACCATGATTTTTCCCTTTTGCCGTAAAAAGATTGGATCTGAGGCCATCTTTTATCGCTTTTACCTTGATCTCTTCTTCCTCGTTATTTGACTTTTTCCATGTGTTTCAGTATTTTTTTTCAGATCTCAGCCTCATAGTGTGGTTCATGGCTTTTTAGCGTATATCCAACTTTTATTCCATTTCCCTTGGATGCTGTGAACTGTAACTGATGGTGAGCCAACATGTCCGCCATTGCAATTTCCTTACCAAATCAGAGGCAAATATGCAAGTTAGAAATGGCTGAACCGCACTTGTTTGTCTTATTACTGACAGCAAAGGACATGCAACTGATCTCAGAGTGCTTCAGAGTCCGTCCAGTCCATGCCATTTTCATGGATTGCCCTGCATTCTGTTTCGGAGGCTTCTTTGTTTTTTTTGTTTGTTTGTTTTTTGTTTTGTTTTTTTTTGTTTGTTTGTTTGTTTTTCTTGTTGCTGTTGTTTGTTTTGTTTTGTTTGTTTGGCACTTATTGGTCAACAAATATATTACATGAAACGTTTTTGGGGGATACATGAACACATGTCTACTCACCCGAGACATAGAACTAACAATAACTCTAAATAATACCCCATAGTATATTGGTGAACGAAAGAATTTATTGGGGTTATTTACAGGCATATGAGTAACTCAAAGCCAGCTTGCATCATTAAAGAGCACAATTCATCATGGATGATGACTCATGAAACCTGAGTTCCTGGAGCTCTCTGACTCACTAGCAGGCAGCTCAAAAGTTCAGAGTATTTTCTCCTCTCAATATATCCTGACTACAAAACCTGGTGAGAGGGAGGGCTTTGAGAATCTAGTAAATTTCAGGGATTTTCTCAAACTTGTGAGCTGTTTATTTTCTGAGTTTTATGCAGTTTCCCTTTACAACCTCCCAAGTCTTAATGAGCTTCCCAACCAAGATGGAATGTTTTAGTTTAGAGGAGAAAATTGCTGCACAGCACGTATACATTTCTGCCTTGACACCGTTCCCCGGTGTGTTGTTTGTAAAGTATAAATTCTAAGTCATCTACGATTTATATCTTTTAGGTGGATCTGCCTTCTTGCAGTATTTTTTTCTAGGAGCCCCCAGTAACTACTTGGTCACTTATCACCATCTTATAGATATTCATCTGTAAATTCATCATGCACTCATCTGAAAATATTTACAAATCAACTCATAAATTGTGCTTTTAAATTTGAAATGCCATAGATAAAGTGTTTTGTTATTTATTTTTGTTAAGGTCTTGTTTCTGCAGTGTGTCTGTCTCATCTCATTTCCTGTCTGTCATTCCCTTCTTTATGTCCCTACATACATGTCCCACACTGTCAGTCTCTATAGTTAACTATTGCAATTAATATCACTCTAGGATAATAAAGAGAAATGCAAACAATTAGTGAAAAATGATTAGAGTGATTTTATTTTCAATGATGGTAACTGTAGCTGATATAGAAATTAAACATCTAAATTCAAATGGCTTACATGATAAAAATATAATTAAAGCTCACATAGGTCATGCAATGATTCCAGATATGTGAAAATAGTTATGAGTCTGTTTCATGTAGTTGTGGATGAGCTCTGAGTGACAGTTGCTAACACCAAAAACACCAGACTTTCAAAGTTGCCTTAGAAATCTGTGCTCATCTGATGGAGTGCTTATAAAAATGCCTATGGAAGGTACATTGCTCAGTAGGCAGGTTCTGGTAGCATCTGTTTCCTCCCACAGAGTGGTACACATGATCACATGCCACACATCATCTAAATAGTTCTGCAAATTTAATTCATTGTTTTTCAGTGGCAATGCTGTAGCATAGAAGAGAGCAGCTCAATGACAAATATTTCGACTGTAAAGCTCTCTTGGCTTACTATTTGCTTTGCAAGACTTTTAATTTGGGTAATGAATTTAATTTCTTAAACAAATATAAAATTTATGCTGAGACATCATGAAAGGAAAATGAAACATAAAACAGTAGCCATCCTATATTACAGCACAATTCTGTATGACATGAGATTTGGACTCATTATTCTTGAGTGGGTACTGCAAACTCCAGTTTTTGTCTTCCCTTCTCAGAGAGGCTGCCCCAAGGTATTGGGTGCTACGTTATGACTAGCTTTCAGATATCATGGGTAGGGTATGCAACAACTGAGGTGGAGCTTGAGCATAAAAGGCAAATGTTCTACCCCTGAGCTATATTGCCAGCTAAGAGCTTATCTTAGATGAGAAAAAGGTAGGTCAAACACAGAACTCACCACGACATATTGATCTTCTCTTGGGAACTAAATAGCTCATGTTGGCAAAGCTAAGCCCAATGTAAAGTTCTTCTTTTAGCTGTGAGCCCAACAGAAGTTTTTGAGTAAAATTTTGTGACTTCAGTTCTATCTTACGATATCTCTGTATATACAGGCAAAACCAAGTAAACAATGATAAAATTGAGATGTAGGAGGGTATTTAAATTGCTGATGTTAGAAATGAGCATTATATAACACAAATAACACCATGATTACCTATATGAAGTGATATCTACATATGATGTTACTTATATGCAATATCCTTATAAAATGTGGGGATGAAAAATTATGGGAAATGTTCTTAAAATCCCTCTAGACTGGGGCCCCAGTTTAACTTCTTTCTGGCACCAGTATAAGTCAAAATATTGAACATTGGGTGATGTAGCAGCACTCTAAATATTTATAAACATTTATTTAATTTCCTTGTATTATACATTTATATAAGAATTATAAGGCTTTTTCCTTTCATATGTCAGTTATAGATGTATGCCAACAATCATTTGCTTCATATTCAAACATGTTTCCTTGATAGCTCAAGAAAATTTTTGACTTATTCATGGGCTTTATTGATTTATCAAACAAAGCAATTATTCTTTTCTTTAAGTATCAGTCCATTTATTATTAGTGAAATCAACAAATATAATTCATAGAACGTTCTTGTACTTAAAGATACATCACAGTAACATTATTGATGAAATTATAGTCAATAGCATTGATTACTTAAATCACCAACATTCTGAAGGCAGAGTGTGGTTCAGCCCTTTCTTCAATACTTAACTTATCAAAAGACAGGGTTTCACAGAAGCTGTGCACATGTTCCCTGAAATAAATATGTTGGTTATGACACTTAACTTTACTTCAGATTAGTGATGTGTATTATAAATATGTCAATAAAAGACAATCAAAGATGCACAGTAAAAATACTGAATTATAAGTTACTCTTATTTGATGATTTTCATGCAAACATTGCCATTGTTTTTGGAGACAAACTTGCTGTATTTGTTATGTCTATTGATCATCCTTCTTTTAAAATGTAAGCACCGTTTCACTCTATTTCATTTCTGTCATCTTAGAAAAATAGTATAAGTGAATGTTGTTTCTTTAAGCAATAAACATTGCTAATACTTATTCATCATTATGAAAATTTAGGTAATAATAATTGACAAACCCAAATTGCTGAAGTGCATTTTAGGTCAGTATCTACAGATTTACAGACATACAAGCTAGAAAATATAACTTTCATTTTTCTAAGAAATGGAAAATGAAAATTAAAATGAAAAATATAAATTCTTTAATAGAAACCCCTCACATTTTTGAAGGTAAAACATATTCTGGCAAACAATTGCATTTCTTAGAATGTGGTTTCACTGGCACTTGGAGCAGTAGAACACTAGAGAAAGTTACACATACAGAAATTATTTTAATTGCTATGTTTGACCATCAGAAACACAGCACCTCAAAGATCCATCTTAACTCATAGATAAGACCCTGACGATGGGCATTGCCAAGATGAAGCCCTTAAAGCTTCATTTCTTCAGTGTGTTGAAGAGAACCTACTGTTAAGAGATCATAGTCTCTATGCAGCTTAGTCAACAAGTAAAACACTGAATTTTTAAAGAGTACCAATTAGTAACTGTCTGCTTAATGAAACAATCTGTATCATTCAGGAATGGTTCATTGGTGAGAGAATTGTTTCAAATGGATACATATGTCCTCTATCTTCTTATTTTATACATATGATTCATTTAAAAATTTTTCTGGTGAAATTTTTCTTTGTGAAAGTGGGGTAGGATATAAGGATATGTAAACACAGACAAGCTTGTTGTCCTATAATGTAGGGGCTGTAGTCTATAAGACTACATAAGAAAAGCATCACTACAGGGGGCTGTTGATTTGGTAAACCTTTTCTTCAACAAGAGATATGTGAGACTTGAGGATAGAAAAGAGCTATTGTATAATATCAAAAGGTGTGAAAGCAGATATCAAAAAAAAGATATCATTAAGCAAAACTAGACCAAAGTGTATATGAGGATTCCAAAGTGGTAGTTATATTGGCCTAATGGGTTTTCAACTTTTATTCCAAGGAAGTGGAGAGTCTGCTTTTTGGGTAGCAAAGTCAAAGATGTTTATTCAGGTCTTTGTTCTATATATATTTCTTTTTACACTTTCCTTCTTGGACAGCTGGGTGACTACCACAAGATTTAGAAATGACAGATTTTGTATTTATCACTACTTTTGATTGATTGAAGAGGTAACTGACCAAGTTGGCAGGTTGGAGACGAAAGAGCACTTAGTTTAGAGCCTGAACTTGTTGTACGCATCCATCAAATGGTTATAATTTTTGTTTCTATCTAACTGTCATTTTAAATGACTAGCATTTTATTATTCAAATTCTAGATTAATTCATTGAAAACTGATAATTAAAAGTACTATGTATAAGAGAGAGGTAGAGATAGAGACATACAGAGACAGAGACAAAGATTTTGAGATCATGATTTCTTGGTTCCAGTGACTAGTTCCCCAACCCAGAGGAAAAGTTACATAATGCCAACAGTCATGTCCTAAGCATGTACTGAGCCAGCAGCCAGGTCTCTGGATGGCAATGTCTGAGAAGTTTCCCATTAGGATTCTGCTGAAGAAATTCTGTTAGCAGTATCTTCAGAAAACTTTGTCGAGCCAAGAATTGAAAAGAAGCTGTCCCAAAGGCCTCAACCATTTCTCTGAAAGATTCTAGAGATGGATAACCAATCAGTTACCCAGAATTGCTGCAAAGGATTCAGTAAGACCATCCACCACTGACTCCTCAAAACAGAAGGTGCTTCCCTTCTAAAGAAGGGATAAGGCATGTGGGAATATTACTTCAGTGAAGCAGGCAAGGAAAAAGTCTATGGGGCTGTGGATGTTTTCTATAACCTAAGGTCAGTAAGAAAAAAATGTCAATTTTGTGGAGCAACAGAAGAGTTAAAATTATCATTAAATCATATATTTAGTTATTCCCTTATTTTCAAATAATTTTCAACATTTTGATGTATTGAAATATCTCATCAGGTACAGTTTTATATTGTAATAGTTCTCTGGAGTGGTGCTCTTTACTCTTTTATTTTGATTTTTCTCACAGGGACTCCCCTTGATGATGTGTATTGGGTCTCCACTCAGGATCCTCTTGCCTTTCTCTCTCAGGTCCTGTGATTATAGGCTTGTGCCATCATGCCCGGCTGCAACATTTACTTGTGATATATTTCAATCTCCGTGCTTTAGATATAAATATGAAATAGATTCTATAAATAACAGAAACCATCCATTTCTGTGCATCCTCTGAGGGATGAATGTTGCCTATTCATTCAGGTTCATTCATGTTTTCAATCTAAGAGGAATTAGCTTGCTGCCTCCTGAAAAGAACCCAGTGATGATCTTCATGAGTCAAATGATTTATGATAGCACTGCCGATAGCCTAGCTTCTCCAGTAGCATTACTCAGTGAGTCTCGCTTCCACAGTTAAGTCTTCCTCTGAGTTTACAAGGCATCCATGTGATCGGGTTGATGATATACTTCACCGGCCTGTGCAGTCTAGGGAGTTGAACGAGTTAGAGAGGAATCATGAACTTGCTATAGCAGGATCATTCCATGGCCTGTAGTAGGAGATGATTATGGGAAAGGGCCCAATGCCTGTGATGATTTCTGATCTGCCACAGTGAAATTCCTGCCTATTCTTCACTGGCAGTACATACTAAAGCACAGCTGAGATGAATGGGGTGAAAGGTAGAGAAAAAAAATGCTTTTAAAGGGTTCTCTGCCATTTCTTCCTACTGATTTCTCCAGGGTCAAGGACGGACAGGCACCTTCACTGTTGTTAATGAGGAGAAGAAGGGACCATTGCTTCAGAAGTGCCTTTTTAAATCTATATTTTTATAGCTATAGGTATATCACAGGTATGTGTAATAACTGTTGTGATCGTGACACTCTCATATTTATTAATTATTACAGCAGCTCCTCAAAGCAGAGAGACAATTCTGTCAGTTTTCACTATATCATGTTACATAGACATGGAAGACCAGTGTTTACATTGCTGTATTTCAGAGCCTTAATTCAGAGGCTCAGACTCCAGCCTACGTGTAGGGAACACCATTGCAACTTAAATTATAGATTCTGGGCCATATGCCTCAGAATTCAATTTTTGAGTCTGGAGTGGGAGTCTCATAAATGTATGCTATGTATACTAGCCATGCTAATGAGGATGAGGAGAGCTCACGAGCTCTCAACCCTACACAAAGACTAGGTAACTAATGAATGCTAAGAGGAGGAGAAATTGTATTTTCCAGTGACTAGTGCATCTGGTGATTGTATAATGTCAAATTTTCAGCCCTATAAGTATGTAAATACAGACAGTGGAAGGTGTATGTATGAACTTAGAAACATTTATGTATATGCTTATACATGTGTATTTAGGAACATATATTCATATATATACTTATGCACATGAGTGTGTGCATGTGTATGTGTACATGTGTGAGTATGTGTGCATTAGTGTATGTGTGATTTGTATGTGTATATGTGTCTGTGTGTGTCTGTGTATGAGTGTATGTTGTGTGTGTGTGTGTAATGAGTGTATGTTGTGTGTGTGAGTGTGTGTATGTGTACTTGTCTGTGTGCATGTATGTGTGTGTGACTGTGTTTGTATGTATGTGAGCATGTATGTGTGTACATGTGTGTGTGTGCATGTGTGTATGTGTGTCTGACTGTGTGTGAGTATATGTGTGAGTATGTGTATGGACGTATATGAGTGTGTGTGTGTACACATTTACACTAACAAAGAAAGAAGAGGCTATGAATTTGAGCAGGAAGTGATATATGGGAGTGTTTATAGGAAAGGAAATATGATGTAATTATATTATCATCTCTAAAAATAAAAATTTAATTGAAGAGAGACAAGAATTGAATTAAAAAGCTTAATAGGAACACACCACTATTCTGTCTTTTTGTTTGTTGCTGTGGTAAAGCATTTCCAAAGGCCACTTAAAGGGAGGGGAATTTTAACACACTTACATTTTCAGGTCCCAATCAACCACTGAGGAGCATCAAGCCAGAAGCCAGAAATAGGAACTAGTGGCAGGAACCACGAATAAACAGTGCTTTCTGGTTCTCTTACTAGCTTATGCTTAGCCACCTTTCTTAGACTGCCTAGGACAACCCATTCAGGACATGACAACCTGGCTAGCCATTGGTCCCTCCTACCAATCACCAATTAAAACTATCTCTAAGAACTGTGCTTGGATATCAATCTGAAAAAGACAATTATTCAGTTGTTACTTTTTTCCAGGAGATCTTAGGCTGTGCCCACTTGATAGTTATCCTTGCTACCAAGAATAAATATGAAGCCCAACTAGAGAACGAGTCCCTTTATTCATCACACACATTTGGGTTTTGGCATTTTTTATTTAGAAACAAGAAGGCAACACTGCCAAAATTGCTTGCTATTGAGGCTCATGGAGTATATTCACTGTATCTGAAGGTTATGCATTAAGGAAACTCCCTCCTCCTGTTTAACATTGAAACCATCTGCTATGCTCACAAAGTTCTAAAATATTTTACATTATTTAATAGGCACGTACTAACATTGCAGGTAAATATGACTTACTGGTAACAGAGGAAAATTTGCATCAAAGGTGCAAATAACTAAAATACTCAAGTGGATATTTTGTTTATTTATATTCCCTAAATGTTTTTTTCTTGTTGGAAATAGTTTTGTCATTGTTGACTTACTTCTGTTAACAACATTGTATTTCCATTTGTATTAATGGCAACTTAAATTATAATTTTTCAACATGACGGAAATAGACTCAGAGTAATAATACATTACTGGGATTAAGAATTTTCAGGCTAAAACATATAAAGGAGTTAGCACAATAGATTCTGACTTAGGTGTAAGTACTAATTCCATTCAGTCAGTTGCCTTAGCTCAAGGCCTTACTATGTGTTGGGAATTTTGCTAAGAATTTTAATCTTATTTGTTCTTGAAAGCAATGTATAGGCTGCAGAAACGAGCTTCTTACCACTGTAGAGCTGGTATGGCAGAGACTCAGAGAGATAGGGCCAGTTGCCCATGAACTGACACCAAAGTGAGGTCAACACATCAAAACCCCCGCCTTTGGATTGACAGCTCATAGATAGAATGTTTCAGCCCAGAGTTGCAGGCAAACAACATTCACCATCTTTCTTTTAAAATAAAACATAGTAAATAGCAAGCACGGTAGAAACTTCCTGTATTATAAAACAATAAATATCAGTTTCCTGGTATTGGAATATTGGATTCATATGGGGAGAATATGGAGTCATGGATTGAGAAGGGGAGACATTGGAGTTAAATTTCTTCTACAAAGAAATCTCTTTCACCATTTTTATTCAGCTTCCTAATCTGGAAATGGGAAACATATGGAACCTATACCCTAGTTTGGCTGGACAAAATTGCAATTCAGAAATGCCTATTAAAAAGCACTTAGCAGGTTGTTTCCTTTATAGCAGCTGCTTCATAAACACAGTCCGTGGTATCATTAATACAAATTTTATTATGTAATCAGGCCATATTGTTCCAATACACCTTTGCAAGATAAGCCACAGCAAATAGCATAAGCATATTGCGTTCAACATCTCAAGGTTTCTGTAGGAGAACCACCTACTACCCCTATGTTAAGTGGACAGAGTGTGGAGGTGACTCCTGATGACTTATCACTAAACCTGTGGATCAGGTCAGCATTCACATGTCATTGGTGGAGCTTCTCCTCACAATATACACAGACAATTAAATCAGAGATTCACAACAGGAACATAGGAGGAGAACTAGAGACTACATGATGCTCACCGGACAGCTGTATCATTGCTTTCATCCACAAGGCTCAGGGATTGTAAAGAGAGAAGAAGTAGAAGAGTTGTGAGAGCCTGAGGATGTCTTCAAGAAAATATTGTTTGCCAGGCACAGAAGGGCATCTGTACACATTAACTCACAGTATGCACCAGATCTACTGAAACTTGAAACAAAAAATTTTTTCCAAGAGGGGATAATGAGGGGAGAAGAAATTCCATCCTTAGTTGAGGAGAAATTGTCATTTGGTAGCTATAAGTAGAGCAAGAATATATATGCATATTTTTCTTTATATTTATTATTATAAATATTTATAGATTTAATTTATATCTACATTTATGTTTATTACATAATATATAACTATGTAATTACACACACACACACATATATATATGTATGTATTTATATATAGACACACATATGTAGATCTGGTAGATTAACTACATTCCATATGGGCAACATAAACTGGATTCGAAAGGTTTTCAAAAATAAAAGATTGAGAATTCTTTAGGGAGGTGGGGGTGAGTTGAGGGACAAAGCTGAATATGATCAAAAATTCTCAAAACAATGATAATTGAAAAGAGAAGTGTGAAAAAAACCCTGAGGCCTTACATTAGTAATCACAGCATAATCCTTATACAACCCCAACCTTTATAAAGTAATAGAAATGGTGTGAACATCACAGTCTCCAGCATAGGGAGCATAATCACACCTCAGACTAAGATGATACAGCTCAAAAAGACTGCCTTAGAGACCGATGGGTCTGAGGAGTGAGAGTTCGTGTGAGAGGCATCAGTGACATTGAGTTTATTGCCTCGTATGAGGCTGGTCTGACGATGCCTAGCAGAGACATCTCAGTGTCGCTATGCATTCCCTAGAAAATGTACAGACATGTGACAATTTGATAAACCAGCCTGCCTATGTCTTAGGCTTGAAAGTGTCTTATAGTAAAGACAAACTAGGTTCATTCCTGCTAATGATTATATCTGTTTCTCAAGGATTGGGCCATGCCCTACCTGTAACCTTAACTACAAATGGCTCTGTACTAGTTGTTCTAGGAAACACCAACTGTGTCTCTGTTTCAAAAGGTTGTTATGAGCATTTCACTTTGACCACTTTGTTATGACCATCTCATCGTGACCACCCCATTGTGACAACCTCATTATGACCTCCTTGATATGACCACCTCATGTTTATGTTATGCTTCTGTAACCCCACCTGTTTTGACCATGAAACCCCCTGTTTAGAGACTTCCTGTTCCTGAGCCATACAAAAATAATCTTGCATTTTCCGTGTCCAAGGCTGATTTCTTGAATCCTGCCTTACAGAGAGATAGCTAGCTTTCTTAGCATGGATGATTATAAAACCAAAATATTGATCTACTCTGAAAAACACAATACTAGAGTATTAAACATTCAGTCATGATTCAATTCCTTATCGTAGAAACAACTAAAGCACCCATTCATATGTAAATCTACTTCTATTTTTGAAGAAATGGCATATTTATATTAAGGATTTTTGAAATATTCTTTAAGATTTATTATTGTACGGATTGACGACATGCCACAGAAAAAGAAGGTTTTTATGTATTGTAGATATGAGGCAGAGAACAGCCAGGAGCATCCATAGGAGTTCAGAAGTAGACTAAACATGGCCAGCAGAGACCTGACCATGAGAGGAAAGACGAAGGGAAGAGGAAGAGGGAGGGGAAGGGAGGAGGGAGAGGGAGAGAAAGACTGGTGTGTTACAGTGTGTTAGAAATCAGTCTGTCTTCAGTGATTCACTGCCAGCAGCCAAGTTATGTCATGTCATTACTAGTCTCTACCCTCTAAAACATCCCTGCCACTTACCATTCTAGGCAGTTCTTGTTCTCTCTTTATTCTGCTCTCTCTCTCTCTCTCTCTCTCTCTCTCTCTCTCTCTCTCTCTCTCTCTCTCTCTGTCTCTCTCTCTCTCATATTGCCATCCTAGTGCATCCTTTCACTCTCAACCTTCCCCACGCCATAATCATCTTGAGTTAGATCCACTGCAGGGTATGGTCTCTTTGAAGGACACCTTGGCTCCAAACTCCCAATTCTGCCTTGAAGTCCTAACAAGGGCATCAAAGAAGTATTGAAGGAAAGGCAGAGGAAAAGAGAGGGACCGTAACCAAACAAAGGCATTATAGGGATGAGTACCTGTTGGGAGAGAATCCCAAGAGTATGAGCATATCATGAGCCCATGAGTTTAAAATAGGGGAGGAGGGGAGAAGAGCCAGGGTCCCAGCATGAACTCCCACATGTGTAACAGGTTCTCGCAATGATGCTGAGGGAACCCGGGAGGCAGCATGCCCTTTGGTATGTTTACAGGCTGCACAGGAGGCCACTTGTCCATTCTGACAGTAATTAGGGATGGCTCCTCTTGAAGAAATTTCTGAGGAATGGTGGCAAAAGTCTAAGTGCTAGAATTTGGGGAAATGGATTATCCTGTGGTCCCGAAATTATCAGTAAGTGTTTGATTTATATACTGTTTTATATCAGCACGACAAGTGTTGAGTAAGAATTTCTCAGGTGGAAGGGATTGCAAGTTGCAAATTTTAAGAAGCTCAGGTACACATCATAGGTCTACAGTTAAGAAAAGTACACACCATAGGTCTACTGTTAAGAAGAGTAAGACAGAATAGAGTCCTGGAAAGTCATGAACTTGAGGATGAGTGAGTAGGTGCCCAGACAAAAATCAGAATAAAGTTGAAAGCGATAAAAGTAATAATCAATATCCAGCTCTTAAAATCAAGTGGAAAAACTATCGCAGTCCACAGGAGAGCCTCAGAAAGGACAGTCAACAGATAAGAGGGACTGACCAGAACTTGTGAATCTAGACAGTTTACATCTTGCCTCTCCAACTTAGCAATTTAGTGAAACAGGCAGAGTCTCTATCCTTCTTGATTCACTTTTCACATTAGTTAAATTGATGGAAAAATTGTAGCTAGAGAAATAGAGAACCTCTCAAATTAACAAAATACAACACTTATTGTGATTCCTTCTGAACTTACTTTATGAATTAATTATGAAAGAATGAAACAATGAGAGGAAAATAAATAATATATCAGAAAAGAATGACCATATAGCAAGGAAGGAAAACACACACACACACACACACACACACACACAAACACACACACAAACACACACACACACACACCAACAACATGGTTCTGAGCTTATTAATTTGAATCTTAGGAAAGGGATGTTTTAAGGGTCATAAAACTTCAAACACCAACTATTTCAACTGGGTCAACATAAGGAGTGAAAGTTTTCCCAAAACTTTCTTTAAAAGAGGGATAAATCTGTTTTCAAAAGAATTCAGCAAAAACCAGTTACTTGTATTCACCACATGTTGAGATTGTAGTCTTTAATAAACCTTGAAATTATTCATATTCCAGATCATAAAAGCAAAGCAATTATAGTTATTGTTCCTGCAATTTCTTTGTTACTGAAAGAAATGAATAATTTTATTGATTTCAATGAAGCAACTTAATAATTATTATTTAATCTTAATTTCAATAAGCAGACAATCTTAGGTTTAATTTCCCCTTTTTGAAATTAATTCAAAGGCTAAGATGGAATTATTTAATCTCTATCTGATATACTTAGGACACAAAGTATTTCCTAGTGGTAATAGCAATTAGGCATGTATAATTATACAAGAGTGTAATTTATTTAATGAGATTACACTAAAGGTATTGAATTTATGATTACATTATATGAAGTTGGAAAATATTCGAGTCAGTAAAATGACCTAGAGAGATTTAAAAACCTCTTATTGCTGTAGCTTGCTTATGTAATTGTTAATATTTGTGAGCTGATTCTGAGATGTGTTTAATCACAGCTCTGCTGTTTTAATAGGTGATCCTTTCGATGATTGCCATTCTGTTGGAATGGAAGATATATTACATATATTTACACTGAGTAAGTACAAGACATTAAGAAGACTTATTATCTTCTTAGTAACTTTTAAATAATGACCAGGCATTTAGCTGTGTTAATTTATTTTGTAGCTTACCCAGAATATTATTGGCAACTAATGTATTATCTAGTAAATAACAGTGTCAATTTCACTGTCTACTGGTTAGTTTTTTTGTCAGCTTCCTAGGAGGTGGGTTCATTTTGTAAGAGGGTACTCAGTTAAGAAAATGCCTTACTGTATTGGCATGTGGGTGAGTCTATGGGACGTATTCTTGATGGAGTGTCAGGCCTTTGGTGGGCAATGCTACCTCTGTGCAGGATGTCCTAGGTTGTGTAACAATTAGGCTGAGCAAGCCATGAGGAGCATTTTTCTACCTCCTCAGCTGCAGTTCTTGCCTTCATGCTAGTGCCTTGACCACCCCCAAAGATGGGATGTTATCTGTGAGATATAAGGTAAAATAAACACTTCTTCCCCAAATTTATTTTGGTCATAATATTTTATCATAGTAATAGAAACCATAAGATACATGACATATGTTGCATAAGAATATTCATTTTTAAGAATGTGCTTCACAGAAATATTTCTTTCCCCGGTGCACACTGCACATAATTTCTTTGAAATGGTAGATGTTTATGAAACAGTTTTACTCCAGGTAACATATAATAGTTAAGTCAATGGTTGACTTTCTATGTCTTTAGAAAAGAGTGACTGGTGAAAATGAGCTCTCTGTTCTTGCTGCAGTGCATTTGAGGACAATTTATGTTAGATTTTGGAATGCCCCCATTAGGCACATGTGCCAAAAATCTTGGCACTAATTTTGCAGTGGTTGAATGCTTAGGATTTGTAGTCTAAATGGAGATTTAGGACACTATGTTACCTCATGTGAAGATTATACATAGTCAAAGGTCCCCTCCTTTCTCTGTTTCTGGTCCACTATAGGTAACCACTGCCCTACATTCTTGTTGCTGTGCATTCTGCCTCATTGTAGGTGAATCAATCAACCAACCAACCAACCAATCAATCAATTCATCAATCAATTACAGAAATCAAAGAACATGGATTTTTTATACCAGATATTTCCTGTAAGTACACAATCTAATAAAACTCTAAAATGTTAAATGAAAAAATTTCAGGGCTGGAGAGTTGGCTCAGTCATTAAAAGCTAGGCTTACAATAAAAAAATATAAGAAATTTACCTCTACACAGACAACTAGAGATTACTTATGAAGCATCAAATCTCTGTGCTGAAGATTCTCCTATATGAATAGTTCCCCTATTCATAACTTCTCAGAAATCTAGCATCTCCTTGATTCTAATGGTTATCTGCATTGGCATAAGCTCAAAATATCCGTTCATACAGCAACAATGACCCCTAACACCATGCCTGTGGTGAAGCACAGTTATACAGAAGGGTCTGCAGAGGTTTCTAATGGGAAGTGGGGCCTATGATCAACAGGGTCAGAGGGTTGAGAACCCACATTATAGGGCTGACACTATATTAAACTTTCAGCTGCCATACCAACTTAAGTCCTTTACCCTTTGGTTCTATTATATAAGGTGAGTTGGGTTTATGAGCTCAAATGAGTCAGTATTTGAAAATATTTGAAACATTATTAAGTGAATTGTAATTGCCATTACTCCCACTATATTTTGCCCAACATGTATACCTCATTCCCCTTTTAACACCCCATATTGAATGCTAGATTCAGACTATACTTTCATAGGAGAGTCACATGGGTTGCTGCAAGATTGTCTAGAAACTATTTTATAGCATCTAAGCTTTTGTATCACATAATGATCTTGCTTTACTAACATAAATTCTGTAGAATGTGACTTCAGTTCCCAAGACATAAATATTAAAAGAAAGGACGAGAATAGGATGACCATGTCAACTGAGGGAAGGATTATACTCAAATACATATAGATATTATAAGAGATAGCTAATGTTAACTATGTTGGGTTAGTATTTTTAGAGAACTTTTAATACTGCCCTTTGGATGCTATAGGCAAACAATCAAACAAACAAACACACCCAGAGCATTGAGCTTGCATTCTTTTAATTCATTAGGAGTTAACTAAGATATTAGAGGACAGGCTAGTATATAAGGAGCATGCGGAGCAAGGTGCATGGGGAGAACAGAGAAGTAGCAAACAAGTTGAGGATCTTAGTGCTAAACTGGGCTATAGTTCATCAAGAAGATTTGTTTATTTATTTCTCATTTATGTATTAGCCGAAATAGAGTTATATCCTCTAGTCTCTACCAGGTGCGTGCGTGAGTGCGCGTGTGTGTGCATGCCTGTGTGTGTGTGTGTGTGTGTGTGTGTGTGTGTGTGTGTGTGTGTGTGTGTGTGTGTGTAAAGAAATGCAGAGTTTCCAAGCTGGAAGACATGACCCAGAAGCAGTCTAACTGATAAGTGAGTGCAGATAATTAAACTCATCCTTTAGAGTCTGAAGAAATGGTAATAAAGTCACTACAAAAAGTCAGTATACCAGGGAACTCTCCCAACACTGTTCTTACCAGAGCCTCTTTGGAACACTGTGAAGATGTGACGAGCCACCAGCGGGGATAGATTTGATTTCAGGTTACTTACTCTATGATCAAGATAACCCCTGGCTAGGGAATATTGGCCTTTCTACAAAATGCTGAAGAATCTCATTGGAGATCTCTTCTCTGTAAACAGGAAGCTACACAATATTGTTACTTATATTCTCACTACTCTTAAAGCCAATGTTCAGTCGACACCACTATGACCAGATAAGGAAATCAGAACACTTTGCAGGAGAAGCAGTGGGGGTGATAGTTAGACAGTAAGCCATGCCTGAGTTTCCACACACTCAGGAGGCATAGTCTCATGAGTGGTTGGTTAATGTCATGTCAGTCAGAGACTGGATGGAGGCTGTTAACAATGCCTCACTTGCAGCTTAGGAGTTATTGGCAACTGATGGCTGCTGGGTGAGGAACAGTCTGCTTTCTTTAGAAATGTGACCCCTGAGAGGCTACCCATGCTTCTGTGAATGGCACATGTTGTCAGTTACCAAGTGCATTCAATGTTATCTTAAAACACAACGCATGAAATAGTGCAGGGAGGTATATGGGGCGAGGGGGACTCGAAGGGAGCGAATGGGAGTGGGCTTGATCAAAGCATTACATGGATGTATAAAATGCACAGTTAAAAGAAAACAAAAAGACGAATTTACCACTTTTAAAAGAATGCCAGGGGTTTGTATTTGCAATTTATGGATTTATAATTTTATCATGAGACACAAACTACGAGAACTTAAAAGTAAGAATGTATCTTCAGGGCAGAAGAAGGGGAAAGGTTTCCAGAAAAGATGTGCTCCCACGGAAAGGCACGCTCCCACAGAGAGGCATGCTCCCACGGAGAGGCACGCTCCCACGGAGAGGCAGGCTCCCTCGGAGAGGCAGATTCCCACGGAGAGGCACGCTCCCTCGGAGAGGCTATGCTTGCAGTAGACACTAGCCTGCGTCTTCAGAGCCTCTTACACATCCCTATCTCCAGCTGGACACAGCAGTCCTAGGATGCCTAGGTATTGGGATCGAGCCCAATCATGTGAACAGAGAACTTTAACACGAGAGACAAGGAGGAAATGAGGGGTGGCAAAGCTATGCATGCCACCACCCTGGAGACCCGGCTCAGTCTATGGAATGGTGGAAAGTGAGAACTGACTCCCCCCTCTTATCCTCTGACACTCACATCTGCCTCTTCCAAAATGATTAAATAATCATAAAAATTAGAACAAACAAACAAACAAAAAACAAGAAGCTGAAATCCTAAACTGAAAACTCTCAGATAACATGTGGCTCCAGGTCTTGATTTTAGAAGTCAAATTGTCTAGTGTACGTAAAGGCTCGAACTTACCATATAAAGTTTAGGCTACAAGTGAAATAAATATTTGAAACTCAGACATAAACTCATTCCTAAACAGCATGAAACATAAGGCATAACCGTACTTGGAAAGCGTTCTGTGCTAATAACACCACACCGTTTGCAAACAGCTATGTAGGACACTGATATAGGATAAAGGACATGCACTTACAGTTCTAGCTTTGGTATTTTATCATTCATTGCCACCATGAAACCAACACTGAGGCTAATATAGTAAGCATACTCATTGCTAGAATTTTTTATCTTTTGCTCTGTAAATCTTTTCCTCTTGCTCTTTTACTTTTCTGTTTCAAATAGCTTTATTTTTACTTGGTCCAAGACTAGGGAGAGGCTCCAGGGTGGTTACAAAGTTTCTTAGAGGCTTGAGAGGTCCATTCAGGTGAAGATCCTAGGTGGCTGATGCAGAGCAGAGGAGAGAGCCCCTTGGAAGACACAGAGGCCTCCTGGTCGTGCTTGAGTGTGAGTCGCTCAAAGAGATACTCACCCAGAGATGCCTGAGGCACGCCAGTCTGCGCTGGTTGTGGCCCTGCCAGTCTACGGAGGTTCCTCAGGTGACTGCCCATCTTCTTATCCGTGCTTCACCTCCTTATCCAGGCGTGGCTTTCTAAGAAGTCACAGAGGTGAGGGACTGTGCAGGCAGAATCCAGGGCATGCGTATCCAAGAGGGCCTGGTTCAGGTTCTTCTCCAGGGCCAATGCAGCTTCCATGGCCTTCTGGGTTTTACCCCATTCATTTCTAGATAGCTTCTGCACATCCTGAAAGAGTGCACGGCCCCTACGATCATTCATTCTGCAAGAAGAAATGGCCTACACCCTCCAAAGACATATCATCCCGATCGACGAAGAAGCCCAGAGAGAGGTAGGTGTAGGAAGCCGGCAGCTGCAAGTTGACCAGGTGGTTCACATCAGCTTCCACTTGGGTGGAATAATTCTGATGAACCTGAGAGGTCCTGGCTGATCTAGAGTATGGGGCTATCCGCGAAGATGATGCTGGTTGGTCTTAGGAGCAGAAGGCGGCAAGGAGATGCTCTCAAGAGGCTGGGACTAGAGACTTGTAAGGCAACTAGAAGCTAATAAAGTGGCAGTCCCCAGGTTGCTTCCATCCAAATACCGTTGAAGCAAGACACAGATTACCGGCTCCCCCAAGGTGCTGCTCTTAATCCATTAGCCACACAGTCATTGCTGTACTGTCTTTCTACAAACCAGACTTCTGTTTTGTCATTTTATATTAATAAAGCCATACGCTCTTTTCGCTTGACCGTGTCCGCGTTCAGCATATTTTTTGAGTTGTGTGTTTCTTCTCCCCATTTTTTGCTTTCCATTTCTCATGTTTTTCTTTCTTGCATCCTATCCCAATGAAACAGCATGCCTCATTTACATGTCTGCTATAGCCACTTATTGCTTGATGTACATTTGTGCTGCATCCAATCTTAACTGAAATGAAACTGCTCTAAAGCTTAGCGTAACTTTGCTCCAAGTAGAATTCCTGTGTTTTAAACTGTGGTTTCTAGAAATAAAAAAAAAAATAAATGAAATTAATTCGGGAGAATTTATAGAGTGTCTCTGCTCCTCCGTGGGGGCTACTCTGGTGTTTTTTTCTCTGTGACTGTATTTTTGTTCAAAGGGAGGTATCCACATATTTCTCATTGGCTGAGAATAAATATAAGCCTACACCTGACCCTATTTTGTATGAAAATGAACCTAAGTTCTAGATGTCATACTTTCAGACACCACCATTATATTCCCCATCCTGGGAGCCTCTTCTAAGCATCTGTAGTAAAGATTCCTGAGCTTGGTATGAAAAAAAATGTTGGAAAGTAATCATGTCTAAATTATTTCCAATCAAATTTTAAAGCCCCATATGTTCACATTTCTAAGATGTTCTAAAGGACCTGCTTGAAATGCATAAGGTTTGAAACATTGAAGGTTCATTGTTTACTATTCTATGAAACAACAGTACTCGGAAACAAACAGATCATCCGAGCTACATCTTAGTGACTCAAAGAATTCTTTCCACAAGATGAAATTGCTGAGTCAGGATTCCCTGGAAGTTTAATTGTCATCCTCTCAGTGTGGCTGGCTCATTGGTACCCATGGAGGTCGCTCTACTTGCTCAAAGTCTCCTAAGAATGATTGCTGGTGAATATGTTTTCCAGCGACTTCCCTACCAGTCAGAGGTTGGAGCAGTGCTGTTGAGCTCACTGTCTCAGTCCAAATTGTCTCTATAGGTTTTTAAATGGCTTGCAGATTCAGAGAAACATTGAACAGCTTCATGATATATTATTATTTATGATGACAGATCCAGGACATTCAGTTCATAGATTGATCAGGAGTCCCAAAGGTGTTTATGGACAAGAGTTAGTCCTTAGCATGGTACTCCTGAGAAGTAGGAACATCTTGAAGATTTCCAGCCTAGTGGGGAGGGAGGACCTGTCTCTAGATCATTCGGGTCAACGGCCCTTGGAGGATTCCAACTCTTTATTTCTCTTTTTGCCATTCTGGCTATTTGCTCTGACAACACTCCTACTGTGATGAGTTACCTCAACGCAGGCTTAAAAATGGGGCCAGCCAATATGGACTGGAACCACTGAATGTATGAGACCAAATAAACCTTCCTGCTTTATAATTTTATTACTTTGTCATTTGTAGTAGAAATCCTGACTAACTAGTTAATTTCAGCTAGAAGGACTCGTTTTATCAAAACAAACCGTGAACCTGTGAAAACCAGAAATATCTGTCCATGGAGAAATCCAAAATCATATCTTCGGCTTTTCTCTAACAAAACCATTGTGGTTATTTACTTTAGCTTAGGGCTGTTCCTGCAGGCAGACATAGCAACAGTTTGCTTTAGATTAAGTGTTCTTTTGAAATGCCATTGATCTCTTTCCTCCTATCCCACTAAGGCTTCTATGTAAGGAGTCGGCTCAGGATAAAGCTTCTGCTACATTTTTTAATGATAAAGAAACAAAGAGAGATTTTTGCTTTTGTTTTTGTTTTTGTTTTTTTTATGGTACAGTGATAGAGTATATGCTTTGAAATCAGAATGTTGTGCACTACCTGTACAAACACGCATGTGTGAATTTATCTTTTAAAGCTTTAGTTTTACTGCAAATTACATAAGGGGTTCTCTATTCTGTGCTCAGTCTAAAAGGCTGTTTGTGAAGAAAATTATGCGTTGTGGCAAACGGTTCCTGCAGGCATCAATGTTATTATTTTCAGTTTTGTGAGTGTGTGTGTGTGTGTGTGTGTGTGTGTGTGTGTGTGTGTGTGTGTGTTAGACAAAGGGAATGTACTATAGGGTCAAAGATGTCTGTGCTCACAGTCTGAATCTCTGTACCTCATTTACTTATCAAATGTATATACACGAGCTATGGGACAATGGGGCTATTGCATAGTAACCTACAAACATGCAGGCAGCATGAGTGTGCTCCAGACACTCTCTAGGACAGGCATTGCAGATCTCTGTATCTGCACAGATAGAAGAGATCCTGGCATCAGCAATTTATGACTGGATTCATAAAACTCTCTATTGTCTTGCTGAAATTTGTTAAAGTGTAGATTAGGGCACACAGTGCTTTAAAGATCAATTTATACATGCACGTCATATGGTTACAGGAAAGGGCATGGACATTTCTCAACTTTATCTGGATCTTTACTTTTGATTCTTATTCATATTTGCACAGCTGCCTGGACATGAGTGTTTACATAGCACCCCTAAGTCATAAACAAAAATCAGACATCAATGCTGATGGACTCAGCATGTTGGGCCTTTTGCGGATGATTATGTCATTACAGGGAACTCCTCCTCGTGCATAGAGTTAGCAGCCCTGATACATGTGGGCCAGAGGGCTTTGCCCTTTCAACAAGTAAATGCAACAGAAAAGCATCATCTACCAATCAGAGAGTTGACCCTCCTTGGATAGGATGAGTGGCTACCTTGACCTTTGACAACTTTTGTGACGTGTGTCATACTTGGTAGAAACTGTAGGAAGCTTGACTAACTCAGTGGCACCCTCATGCCTTCCTACGAGTATGCACAGTACCAAGTCCTCCTAAGCTTTCTTAGCCATGCTGCACAGGTTCCAGATGTGTGTGTTTGCATGCAGGTGCGTATATATAATCGGTTCTCCACCTCCTGTAAATGTGATTTAAGATGGTGGCTGACAGGTTGAAAAAAAAATTCAGAGTCTTCACTACCCGTGGGAAATACCACCACTTAAATATCTGCTTTTAAAAGACTATGAAGTTTATGGTGTTTGCTATGCCAATGTATAACACATAGAAAACGTGTCTACTGATAATATAACAGTCCCTATTTTAAAAATATATTATCACCTCACATTTCAACAATTAGTCATGAAATTACTCATGGCTAGTATCTTTGACAAATTTTAGATGTTCTGTGCTAAAAAATAGTTTGCAATTTTATGTTGTAGGTCTCTCACATTGAGATTATTATATGGTCCTGGCAAAAGTTAAAAATCTATTTAAGAATGGAACATTGCTTGTGTGTAAGTAAAGTGTTAGAATATCATGAAGCTTTAGATTTTACATTCAAAATGTCCCTAAATGCTTCACTTCAGGGCACATAATATTAACTTTAGTTTGTAACTGGATTTTAGAATGCCTGAGAGTTCAAATCACTTCTTGCATGACTTTTGTTTTACATGTAAAATTTAACTAAACCAAAAAATCCTATTTCAGTTTTAAATAATTAGAAAAGAGATGAAAATATATCTGTGTTTATTAATGGACACTTGAACTTGACTCTCAAGTGTTGGGTAAATTCCATTTCACCCTTTATTGGAGAGCTTTTAATAGATTTTTATTGATAAGGCTTAAGATACTTGGTGACTTGCGATTTCAGTTTTTCTGTGATAGATCCAGTTTAGAGAAGCTTAAACATTGCTTTATGTGGAACACCTAGGGAAGCATGGACAGAACTTATACATGAGAACCACAACAAGGGCCCCCCACCACCTCAGGTAATCAGTCTGAACATAAAACAAACACACAAATATTGAGTCCCAAATATGGTGACATTGCTCAAGAAATCCAGAAAGGAATTTGCCTTTCAATTCAATCTAATAAATCAGAATTCTTTAACTATGGAGGTGCATTTCCCCCTATACTACTGAACATTATGTATTCCAGATCAGGACTTCATTTGACTCTAAAACTAAAGCCCAATTATATATGATTATTTATACAAACCAAACTTATTGATAGAGGATTGATTGTAAAAGTGCCTTTGGATCTGTGATGAAGGCTTATGATGTAAGGCCTGTGTCCTCTGGCAAACAGATAATGCATTTGTCACACTTGCACAATAGCTACAATAAGTCACTCAAGGAGGGAAAGGAGAAGTACTTCTTAACCCAGTCTGTTCAGACTTTGTTTGAGGGAAGTCCTGACCATTAGTGGCAATGCAATCTTCATTAGGAAGGCTTCACTGGAAGGAATCTAGTCATGCTTCCTAGCCTACCTGGAGGCCTGATGGACAACTGTAGAAAGCATTAGGCAATGAGAACAATCAGGTTCACTTTTGTGTGGGACAATTTGGATGCTTTATTTAATGCCAATGATGACTTTCTGTGAAACACAGAGGTTTTCCTAGATAAATCTTGGAGCACTTTTGCCCCTGTGCAAACACTGCATGGAGAGTTGCTCTGATCTAGTCTATGAGTACAAAATGCACCAAACCCAAAGATTGGCCAGGAATGAGCATGGCACTGACCTGACTGGACAAGGGTCTTACATGAGCAAACTGAGGAAGAGTGAAGGGAATCTGGAGTGCTCATAGGAGTGAGATGATGAATGACAGTTACAACTGTGGACCAGATGCAAATGGAGAGTTTTAGCATCTTTTCTTCTTCTTTTGCAGAACAGAAACTTTACCTGCAGAAATTTCCAGCACCACACTAAAGAATGACCACCAGATGGGGCTTAGTGTGGGCGTACAGATCCAAGCGATGGAGTAACAGCCCGCCTGTGTTATGCACTGTGTTAAATCTTGGCTACTTGAATTCGGCAGCGCTGCTTTGGACTGTTCATCCCTCCACTTGACTTGATGGCCAGGTCAAATTCATGCTGTACGGGCACTTCACGTTGGTGCCTTGCATGTTTCTCTTCTGTTGCAGAATGCTACACCTTCATACTTCAAATTGCAATAGTCCCTCTTAGGAACGAAGGATCTGCTCCAATCACCCATGGAATGCTTGGAAATACCATTGAACCCTCAAAAATAACATTATATCTATATCTATATCTATATCTATATCTATCTATCTAGATATATATATGGCAATTTAAGTGATAAAGTTGCTACAGTAAAAAAGAGATTAAATCCAAAAACTAACAGAGCGATAAAAAACAATATAGTGTTGTACCAATCATGTAAGATCATCTTCCTGAAGTATGTCTTAATTCCCCATTGCACTTCACAAATAGTTTGTAACCACACAGACCACAGGAAACCAAAACCGAAACACCCTGCATTATTCCCCAGCAAATAAGGAACGTGAGTTGGTAGTAAGTTGAGGCAGCCCCTTTTTCACTTGGGAGGAAATTTATTTTTGAGGTTACATGTTGTGATACCTCAGTTTTCTTCATAGGACTGAGCCCCAACTTTCCCAGGAGGCCACAGTTACTCAACATCTTTTATGGGTCCATCTGCTTTCCATGATGTCCTCTCCAAATTTTAACAGTTGTTCACATATAAGAGAACTAAAGAGGGACTGGCTAAGCTTACAGCCTTGCTGTGATATGAAGGATCACATATCCTTCACATATGACTGGAGCTATATGATGTCTCGCGGGAATAATCACAAGGTATATTTCATCCCATACAATGTTGGGTTGGAACAAGTAGTTCATAGCCAGTCACCTTTATCTTGATGTTGCCTTTCTCCATTCTGGGTCATGCTGCGTTTCTGTGTGGTTCCTATTCCTGAGCCACAGATCATTTTTGTCCTATAAACTTTAGATTTAGCTTCCTTAACTTAAATATTCATCCCTTTTGTCTCCAGATTATGGTGATGCTGGAAAATGTAATGGATGCTGTAACAAAATGAATTGACACCAGGGAGTAAGAAAAAGAATGTGCGTGTGCCTGTGGACATCTTTCAATCTAAATTCAAAATATTAAATAGCATTTGCACCGCCGAAGAAGGATGAACCGAGGGACATCAGCTGGGTAGCTGTCTTATTTAGAACTGGCAATTTTATTCCTACCAGAATAGTGAATTCCAAACCTTCAATTTCAGTCTGCTTCTGCTTAGTTTATGGTCAGTGGACTTTACACTCATTTATTTGAAAACTCTCCCTTAGAATGAGATTAAAAGAAATTGATGATGTGTTTCACAATTCCACTTGGGGTGTTAGGGGACTCAAGAGATAGTAAAAATGGAGACTGTTTCTCAATATTCTTTTTTAAGTACCACCCCAGGAAGACTTCTCCAATAAGTTCATTTTTTTTCTTTCAGTTTTGGAGCCAGGAAAGTCCTATTAATTTTAGAAGCACTGCATGTAAATACTTGGAATTTTATTCATCAACAGGTTTTGTTTGACCCTATTTAATGGTAAAACAAAAAGTGCTTCTTCAAATTATCATTTTAAA